>NW_005871169.1:2650960-2758970 GCF_000147115.1 Myotis lucifugus | reverse complement strand
ATATACACATATATATATATATATATATATACACATATCTTCCCATACAGAACTTTGCTTTTAGTAAAGACAAAAGCAAGCAAAAACCTCTTTCCCTTGTGGCAACTTAAACTTTCTTTGACTCTCAGGCACTCGGGAGGGTGTTTTTGTTTCAACACAATGCCACTTGTCCCCAGGAGGCCTGTCTGATTGATGGGCTGAAAGAAAGCAACTTGAGATGTTTGAACATGGTCCACAAATAAGATTGTTCTCTCATTTTTTTTATCCATTCTTAATGCACAGAATGGCATGTCTAGGAGAAGCAGCAAGATTTTTGTTTTTTAATAAACAGGCCAAGCAAAACAATCTTCTTTCCTCAGCACTAACTTATTATATTCTCTTCAAAAACAGAATTAGCCACCCAACCAAAGCTTAACAATATACAATATAGTATTATAAATAACTTTTAATTAAAAACGTGAATTTAAATACTAGTCTTGTCATTCAATATTTGTTCAGCTTTCATTATGAATGTGGCAGGTCACAGGCTCCTTTCTATGGATAATTAAAAAGCCCCACTTCACTTAGCATGTGTTTTTCACTATCTACTTCTAGAAAAATTAAATTAAATTTCAGCTGTTGTTTCATTTAATTTAAGACCACTCAGATCGTTGTGGGACCCTATATTCATAAGTCTTGCAGTTCACTGAGGAACAGGAGAGTGATTCTACAAATAAACCACTAGTTCCAAAAAAAGTCCCAAATATTCTTTGTAGGAGCGGAAGGAAAGGTGGATTAGGGTGGGGTAGGGGGGTCATAAGGTGTGTGGGTAAAAAGGCTTAACTGAGATAGGATTTCTGCTGGAAGAAAGAATGTTAGTGATTCTCTGGCAGAATATAAATGCTCCTAATTTAAAAAAAAATGAAATTACTGTTCTCTAAAAATGAAGACTCCACAAATTAATGCTCAGGCATGTATTTCTGGTGATATTAGGCAGGACGCTAGGACCATTCTCAAGAGAACTGTAATACTATTTATAACCCAAACTGTGACTAAACCAAAGAAACTTTGGAAACAGAGTTCCTCAAGTTCCCACCGTGTTCTCGAACAGTTGCTTGGACACATGTGCTATTAGCTGTCCTCCCTTTTAGTAACAGCGCTTCCTTCCTGCAGATCCACTGAAACAATACTCCATAAAAAAGGATTTACATGAAAGACAGCTGGAGCCGGTTGCCAGGGGAACTGACAATGTTCCAGACACATTCCACATTCGAGGGATAAACTTCAGGGTAGCCAGGGCTGTCGAAGGTGCCTTCAGCCATGTGGAAGTCCCCACCACAAGCTGCAAGAAAGGAGAAAACAGTGAGTGCCCAGTGCCCGGGCAAAGATCAAATGCAAGGCACACTAGATAAAGGAGGAGGAACACCAGGGGAGCTGTTAACAGCATCTATTTCACACACAAAAAATCCTGTTCATATAAAATAAGAAAAAAATTCTGAAAACTAAAAGCCACGAGGTACATCCTTTGCTCAAAGCCTTCTCTCCCTGTGTACTATAACTTTGTGCAAAAAAGACTTGTTTTAATCCCACAACCACGCAGTATTTCTGACCAGGATGATTTTGAACCCTGGCCTACAGTGGGGGCGGTGCTCCGCCTTTTCCCCCTCCAGCGAAGACTGAGCCACACACAAATCTCCTGAGGTTGGAAGGCTTTTAAACGCAATAACAAGGCGCTGGCAGCTGACAAACAGCACTGACTAAGGGGCCCAGGACTAGTGGCTCCGCCTTCCTCTCATTCCCCTGTGCCACCAACCATCAAGCCAGCAGTGACAGCACGCAGACCCTGCCTGAGCCCAACCTCGAGGCCAGGGAGACAGGAGAACAGCGGCTGTCCGTTCTTAAGAGATGCCCTCAGACACTGTGAATTACAGGCTGCCTTAACCAACTTGTCTCGGAGGAGAACGCCAACACACTGACAAACAAGCCATCCAAGATCATTCCAGCCAATTCTCCTCACTCCCAGAGTCCCCTTTCTAAAAGCATTAGTCACAATAGCAAGGTGTGCACACACCCTACGTGTCGACAGGTGGGTGAATGGATAAAGTTGTGGAACAGAGTTCACTGCTGCCAGAATTGACAAGCGTGCTAACCGAATTTGGAAGATGGAAGGTTAGACACAGGAAACTAGCTTCCAACTGTAAAGGTAAAAGAGTCCCACCTAACAAACCTAGGAATTCAACCACCTCCTTGTTAAACTAGTAGTGCCACTTGTGGATGTGTCTTACCTGATGATGATGCGGCATATGTAGCATGGAAACCACCAAAACTCACGCTAGAGTCAGAGATGAACCTCAGTGTCAGAGCATTGCTGAAGGAAGTGATGGGATGGGGCATGGAGGTGCCACAATATCGGCCTAAATAATGACAAGGAGGATGAATGATAACAGGGCAAAGGCCATTATTTCTGGTAAACACAGATTTACTAGAATCACAAGAAACCGAAGCAAACAGAGGCAATCACTATTAGGAGAACCATCTAAGTCAGGTCAGTGTTTGGAACAATGCCTGAGAATTAAAAATAAACTACAAATAGAAACATAGGAGAGATGATTTATAAACATGATAAAGAACATTAGGGGAAGATGAGAACAATGTAGATGGCCTGGCTCCAAATGTACCTAATGTTAAGATCTCCAGCACAGTAATAAATGCACAAATAAATGCGCCAGTGCTTAAAAGCAAAATATTATAGCCAAGAAAAGTGTGAATGCTAGAACCAGAATAGCTGGATTGAACTCTGAGCTCTACCATTTACTAGTCACGTGACCTGGGCAAGTTACTTAAGTTCTCTGTGCCTCGGTTTCCCCACTTGAACAAAGAGGATATCAATAAATAATGAAACCTCTATCATAAAGGTATAAGGATTAATTGAGGTACTATTTACTAAGTTCTCAAAATAGTGCTCAGCACAAGGTGAGTTCTAGATGTGTTTGTTAAATAATATACCCTCATTCTTGGTCAAATGCTTAGAGATAAAAAGCATTACAATCAGAAGTGGGCGCAGAGCAGAGCGTATTCACTGATTGCCTGCTATTGTCTCAGGCACTGTTCTGGACACTGGGAATTTAGCCCAACAAAATCCGTTTCTGAGGGCGCTCATCTTCTACTTTACCAGGAGATGCTCAAATATAAGTAACTCATAGAAAACGTTTAAATAACTTGAGATTATTTTTTAGGACATTTTAGAACCTAGATAGCTGCAATATTTAGTCTTACTGGGTTGTCTTACAAACCCAATCCAGATTACTTATTTACTTATAATTATTTTTTGCTTCCACTGAGGACAAAACCAGAAAAAAAAATGCTTAATTTGAATATAAGAACTGTGGTTAAATATTAAGAAATTTCTCACAGAATGCTATTTAATGCCGGGGTAGAATGCATTTCACTGCTATCTAAGTGTTTGCAACTTTTAAATTTAAAAAATGCATAAACTATTCACGTCCTTGAATATGACAAGCTGAGTTTCTTGAACCCCACACTGAATTCCAGTTTCTTATTCCCTAATTATCTTTACTTGGCTTATGCTGCTCTTCATGTTTATTGGAAACATTCTGACCTTGAATGACAGCACACAGATATGCCAGAATAGAAATAAAACCCAGCCAAGGCCACAGACAGAAATGAGAGCACTCCAGGCACGGTACCTCGGAGGGGCGCATCATCATAGTTGCCATCCAAAATTTCTAAAAAGTCTTGTGTGCATGTTGTGCTGCTTTCAAGTCCAAAGTGAGTAAAGGAGAGGGTGATATGATTGACTGTAAGAAAAAGCAAAGTCTATTTAATGGCGTACTGGCGAACAAAACAGACAGGGCGGGAAATTTTACCTCTGAGGATTCATGCGTGGGTTCTCCAGCGGGAAGCACTGAAATGGGCAGATCTGCCCAGGGGTTGAGGGGATGAAGAGGGAAAGTGACAAGTTCTCTGCTGACAGGTTTCCTTTGAAGAGCATCAATCCATGTTGTTGAAAACACCTAGAGAATCTGAAATGCCAGTAAGGAAGAGGACTCCTGGGTAGGTGTCCTTCATGCACCATGGGGAACAGCTTGTTGGAAAATGTCGTCTTTACACATTTTTATATCAGCCCTAGCTATGTTCTTCTCCTAAGTACTTTTCTCAGTAGAATTGGTCCTTAAGTCCTGGTTCTTTACGTGCGATTGTAAATAAGACACATTCTTCTTCCTGGCAGCATATCCTACCTAGCACTGTCAGCTTCGCTGTAAGGCCTGGGCCCTGTGGTTCAGTCATTTAAAAAGAAAGCTTTGAATTACTTGCAGAACAGCAAGTGCCCGGGTATGTTTTCCTTTTGTCATTATTCCAGGGTCCCTGTCTTTGGAATAGGATCTTCCCCGGATGCTGGCTTTGAACCAGTGAGATCTCATCTAAATGCATTACAACTCATCATAAAGTATCCTTAGGCGCAGAACTGCTGACTCAAGGCAGGGGGCCTCTTTACCTACGACTCAGTTTCCGGAGGGCTGGCAACTTGCTTTGGTGCTCCAGGCTCCAGACAGCAAGTGGCTAAGGATTACATCACCAACCACCAAAGCCTATGCATGTCAGTAAAGATATCCATTTGTTAACTCTTGACATCCCAGGAAATGTGTTAGAGAATAGTTAAGCCAAACTCGTCATTTTTTTTTAGATTAGCTAATGGGGCCTCATTAGCTTAAGTGACTTCCCTGTTATCACCCAGGTCATTCATTGTAGAGTGGAGTCGAGAGCTTAATGCCTTTCTTGCATTATGACTGAAATCATAAATTTTTCCTGAAAACCTCAAGGAATGGTAGAACTCATCTAAAACATGATTCATAATGGCCCCAGGTCACCCGCTCTCAGGTCACTGCTTGAGTCCTGAAGGGTCTCCTCATTCTCTTTGTCTATAATATGTGGTAAGGTTTTACCACCAGATTATTACCAGGTCAGAAAATAAGACTTCAGGATTCCAAAAATGAAATAATGTAAGTACTCATTAAGTGTTTCTTCCAGGCCTATGCTGGAAATTTTTTTATTTTTATTTTTTTAATGCAGGAGAGACCAGGTTTTATAATTAACTTCCACTTTGATTAAAGAGCAATACGCTCATGGCATTGTATTTCCAAACTATGAATTATTAATTTTCCAGTCTATGGTTCTTATTTATTTATCCATTTGGCAACTGTTTTTGTGCATCTGCTACACTTAAGGCATACATGTCAAAAACTATTTACTTATTTATCAATTCGTTTTGCTTACCCCCAATCTCACATGCCTGTCAATACAGTAAGGTTAGGGTGTTTCTTTTTCTTTGCTAGGCTCTGAAACTTAAAAACAAATTTTAAATTAAGAATAAAATGTAAAATAACTTTTCTATCAAATTAGGAAATGTTTGTTCTTGTGCAGAGCAGGAATTGGGACTTCAGAAAAAAAGAGGAAGGCCATCAATTGTTATCTCGGAAGAGATAAGAACATTAGTCATGGACGGACTTTCCCAGACACCATCCACCCTGCATTCCTTTCCTTCTTTGTTTTTGTTACTTACATGGGGGTTGAGCTTGAATTATCCAGCTGCAGTTCTGATTGTCTGGATACTTGGCAGGGAACAATGGAGAGGATATTGTATCAAAGGAGTCGGTGAGGATGTAGCCTCCACAGACTGAGGACACACAAACACACACACAGTCATGTACTCTGGCTGTCCACTGACTATGCACAACAATTATGTGATGAATGAAAACATAATTGATTTTCCCTCATTTCCGAAATTCAGGCCAAGGAAGTAATATGCCGAGGAAGCTGCACATAAGCCATGAGAAAATGGCTTTTCACTGTACATTTATAACCATTTCCTTCAATTACAGGAAGTGGGGAGCCGCACAGAACAGCAGATTAAATGGCTATGAATTGAATGAATCACTCAAACAAAACTCTGGCATTGATTCACTTACTCTGCCTACACATAATTATACGTATAGAAGTAATCTTTTTATGGACACCTTTTTTTCTAGGAAAATCAATATGCAATTGAACAAGACTTCACAAGAATGGCTGTGGATTATCAGAGAAGTGCAAACTCTATGGGAATGAGGAGAGGGAGAGGCTGTTGCCAGTGAGAGTGTGAGAGGAGTGTCACGGGGGAGATAGTGGCCGGAGGAGGAATTGGGGGTGAGAAAGGGTAGTTCTGGGGGAGGGCAGCCTGAGCAGAAACACAGAGGACAGTAAGGACGGCATCTACACAGACTTGGCTGAAGTGTGGGGCCCTGGGGGGAGTTGGAAGTGGCACTGAATAAAAGATCAGAGCAGGTTCCTGGGCTCTTGGGTACCATCTGAAGGAGCTCAGGCTCCATTCCCTAGGGCCTAGGCAGTGCAGCCAGACAGATATTGTCACTTTCAAGGGCATGATCAGAACGAGGCCTTTGAGAGTTCACTTTGAAGGAAGATGGAGAAGGGATGGTGAGATTGAGGAGGCTGTTCTAATAGTCCAAGAGAAGATCCACTGGGGACTTTTTTTTTTCACTCGGAAGCAAAGCAAAGTGATTAATTAAATGGGGAAAAATGTATTTAGAAATTGTTCTTTCTTTGGAAGCACAGAGAATGGTTGATTTATTCAGTCTGTCTTGCTCCAAAGTGTACAGTGTGTCTTTGGGAGACCTCGATCCAGAAACCCTCCCTAGCCAGGGCTCTCTACTTTAGAATGCAAGCAAGCGCACTGAAACAGACAAGTGGCCAAGTAGACTAAACTTATTTGAAATGACAAAGGTCATCTGAATAAAATCAGAGGCCTACAGAAGCCAACTCACACCCCTTCTTGTTCTGGGTTCCCTCTCTGAGGGTAGGGTAAAGGATTGATCTCTAAGAATTACCAGATCAAAGGCAATGAATAGAAAGGTCAGAAGAACTGGAAAGTGGTGATTTAAGAACAAAAACAATGGAAAACAACACTGGCAGGTGGACAGTGGCAAGATTCAAGGGTTAAAATTCGACTCTATATTACAAGCAAGTTTATAGTTTACTAGGGGCCCGGTGTATGCAATTCATAGGGGGGGGGGCAGGGGGGAGGGAGGGAGAATGTGTCCTTCAGCCCTGCCTGCACCCTCTCACAATCCAGACTGCTGGCTCCTAACCACTCGCCTGCCTGCCTGCCTGATTGCCCCCTAACTGCTCCCCTGCCAGCCTGATTGCCCCCAACTGCCCTCCCCTGCCGCAACCTGCCTCCTTCGCCAGGACCCACCTCCTCTGCGCAAGGCAATGGAGACATCGGGACTGGCCTCCTCTGTGCTGCACAGAGCTGCGGAACCCCCAGGCCTCACTGCGCAGAGCGGCCACCAGGCCCTGCCTCCGCTGTACCTGTGGCCATCTTGTGGCGGCCATCTTGTGACAATGTCATACGCAAGGGCAGGAGGACCACCTAGGCTTTTATTAATATAGATAATTTATAGTGGTTTATCTCCTTTGGATATACAACCTTGGATAAATGTTAGGTAATTTATCTATGGACAAAAGAATTTGGATAGACACTTAGAAATCATATCTCTAGTATTGAAGCTGCTTGTAGGTATTATTCTGAAAACTTGTCTGAGAGTTCCAGAGATCCAAAGGAAGATGGCACCAAGCTAGACAATGGTAAATTGAAAGGATCAATAAATGGAATAATTGCAAATCATAGTTCCTTGGTTCTATTTGAGTTGTTGCATATGAAGTAGAAAGCCAGGACCAATTTCTAAGGATTGGTCTCATTTTATTGTAGCACCAAGAGAGGCACTTAAGGAGAGATGGCCGGTGCCTCGGAGAGACCCACCCTGTACCTACCTTGCCTGAAGTGAGCTTGGAAGCCCCTGCTCTGTCTAGAAGGGCCAGACTGAAATCTCACAAAGAGGCTATTTCCTGAAGAGGTGATGGGGTTAGTCAGCTGCTGTCTTCCACAAGCACGGGCAAGGCGGGTAGTTGCGGAGCTTAAACCATCATATGCCTACAAAGAAAGACAACGGGAAAATAATGGTTCAGAACTTCATACTTTCATCTAAAAGGCCTATGTTCCATGGACTATCTGCACATTGGTGAGATGATAGAAAACAAAACATTTGCCAGATCGAATGCTTTACTCTGTTGTCGTGTGACACAGTTTCATGGGAATGTCTGAGTCTTCGGCCATTTCTAGGGACATGCTAGTGATTTCAGTAGGAGAGTCTCTGCCAGAAGCACTATTAGATCCCCAGATGTCTTCATAAACACCATCGCTCTCACAGCCCTCCTTCCTCCTCTAACTCCAAGGCAGTCACATCATAGGCCATCCCCACAACATGTACTGAAAATGTTTGATGCAAGAATGAATTCAGGAGCAATCGATGAAAAACAATGATGAGTCACCATTCCTTTTCAGAAACCCAACATTTGCTAGCACTTTTTGTTCTTCAGACGGTCATGGTTAAGAAGGAAGAGAAATGACAGAGTTCACCCAAATGATATAGTGATGTGAGTTTAATTTAGAAAATTACCTCAAAAATTAAGAAAATATATTGGGTTCTCTGTCCACTCAGTACTATGCTGGAACTAGGTGACCTCCCATACTTACCAATGGAATAGAGTTTTCATTACATGCACTCAAAATTGCTGTATTGGTTTGTGAAATTGAAGTTGGCTCATTTCCTTGGAACTCTGTGTGAAATTTTTAATGTTTTTATGTGTAAACCAGTGGTAAATGAGTTCCTTTTCTTTGAGTGACAATAAAAATAGCAACTATTCAGTAAGTGCTTACTATGTGCCAGGAACTGGACTCAGCCCTTCACGTACATTTATCCCATTTTCTCCTCCCAAGAACCCCTCCATCTGATGCACAAAGAGCCCAAATAATGTGGCCAAGTCACATGTTCCTGCGAGGGAGCAGGTCGTGTGGAAACGGACAGCTAGATTCTAGAGCACAGAACTGAAACTCTCATTTTATCAAATGCAAGATACCAATTGAGTGGAATAGATGCATCAACTGGCCAACTATCAGAGTGGGATTAAAATATGAAATTAAAGTTCTGTAGTTTCACTCAAAAAATGTCATTTATATATAAGAAAATCTTAGGGAAAATTTTAAAGTTCATGGATTTAATACAAGAAAAGGATACATCAATGACTAAATATCTAGTCATGATTAAAATCAATGTTCTTTTTAGAGCATGAATATAATTGGGAGGCTATTCTCAGTTGAATTTATACAAGTATGTGAATCAAACATTTATTGAGTTTGTAACTTTCTCACAAGGGGGGGCTAAAGATTTTACAATAATGAATTTTAAATAAATGTGATTCAGATGCAGCAATTATTTTCTTTTTTAAAATTAATGGTCAAATTTTAAATTTATATATCCCACAAATAAACATTAAAACTGATTTTTATTCATTTAAAGATAGATTAAACTCTAGATTACATTTTCTTTTCTTTTTTAAAATATATTTTTATTGATATCAGAGAGAAGGGAGAGGGAGAGAGAGATAGATACATCAATGATGAGAGCGAATCATTGATCGGCTGCCTCTTGTATGCCCCCTACTGGGGGTTGAGCCCTCAACCCAGGCATGTGCCCTGACCTGAAATCAAACCATGACCACCTGGTTCATAGTTCAATGCTCGATCACTAAGCCACACCAGCCGAGCTTACATTTTCTTAACCAATTCAAAATATACTTTCTAATCTAGTCTGATTGCTTTTTTATTTTATTTTTTAACATTTTGGACACCTTAAAAAATAGCCAAAATAATGTATAAACCATATTACAGAACCTTTTAGGACATTTACACTTAACCCTACTTTCCAATATTATCATCGTTGGTTTAATTAAAGACTTTATTATTTCTATACTTGGTTTTCTACTTTCCTAAGGTGATAACTATAACAACCTAGGGTTTCAGTAATGTTATATTAATACTTGCTCTAGAGACTACCTTCTAGAATGTCCAGGGTTACAGGGTCTGGGAAAGAATACCAATTGATTCTTAGTCAAGACTACTTGCTTCTCTTAAGGTGATTTGTTTGTTTGTTCATATAGAACAACATTTCTTAAATCCTAGTGGAACACTAAGGTTCTATGAAGTTTATAGACATCCCCAAGTAACAACAACACATCATTCAGGGTATTTTTACAAATCCACGGACTTAAAAAGCAAGATTCTTCTAGTCTCCTTTATTCCTCCCTAAAGTCAGAGCTCTAGTGAGTGAATGGATATTGTTCCTAAACTCTCTTTTTTTCTCGGAATGATTGCAATCCTCCTAAGGAAAAAAAAAAAGAGTAACGTAGAAAGTTAAAGCTGGAAACTTCAGAAAGTCACATGAAGGAGGCAGTGCCTGCGATCCTTTGAGAAGGCACATCTTCCAGGGGGTCTCCACGTTTTCCAGCCCCCCACCCCAACCTCAGAGACCTTGGATTTGCAAGACCTCTGCTGAAATTCATACGGCTGAAGCATTGCTTCATAAGGAATGGATCCAAAGTAGAAAGATCCCAAATTTCCCCAAATCAAAAGTATATACCAATGGCATCCTAAACATGATTCACACTGTAGAACTTTCACATTCTAACTTAGTCCTCAACACCATGCGATTTTAAAAAAATGATTAAAGTGAGACTTAACAAGTGTGCTAGCTATTAAGTACTGTCTTATCCAATGGGAACTAGTGACAATGGAAGCTCGTGACAATGGGAACTTGTGACAATGGGAGCTTGTGACAATGGGAACTAGTGACAATGGAAGCTCATGACAATGGGAGCTCGTGACAATGGGAGCTGGTGCAATGGAGGCTAGTGACAATGGGAGCTTATGACAATGGGAGCTGGTGACAATGGGAGCTGGTGACAATGGGAGCTAGTGACAATGGGAGCTCGTGACAACGGGAGCTGGTGCAATGGAGGCTAGTGACAATGGGAGCTTATGACAATGGGAGCTTGTGACAATGGGAGCTTGTGACAATGGGAACTAGTGACAATGGAAGCTCATGACAATGGGAGCTCATGACAATGGGAGCTGGTGCAATGGAGGCTAGTGACAATGGGAGCTAGTGACAATGGGAGCTAGTGACAATGGGAGCTGGTGACAATGGGAGCTGGTGCAATGGAGGCTAGTGACAATGAGAGCTAGTGACAATGGGAGTTAGTGACAATGGAAGATTGTGACAATGGGAGCTTGTGACAATGGGAGCTGGTGCAATGGAGACTAGTGACAATGGAGGCTAGTGACAATGGAGGCTAGTGACAATGGGAGATAGTGATCCAAGAGTCAGGAACTTAATTCTTTCTCCAATTTCTACATTATATCATGTTAGTCCTCTTTAAAATGCTTTTTAGGCCCTAGCTGGTTTGGCTCAGTGGATAGAGTGTTGGCCTGCGGACTGAAGGTCCCAAGTTCGATTCCAATCAAGGGCGCGTACCTCTGTTGCAGGCTCCTCCCCAGCCTGGGCCCTGGTTGGGTGTGTGCAGGAGGCAACCAATTGATGCATTTCTCTCACATCAAAGAAACTCTGTCTTTCTGTCTCTCATCCACTCTCTAAAATTCAATGGAAAAATATCCTTGGGTGAGGATTTAAAATAATAATAATAAAATGCTTTTTAGAATTATTAAGTTATATGTACCTAATTGTTATTATATAAAAGTATAATACCTCAGGTTATCAGGAGACAGTTGATTTTTTAAGTAGTTTAGAATAGCAATTCTTTTATTTAAGAGTGTTGTTACACTTGTAATATCAAATCAGCTTAACTTTTAATTTTAAAATTGTAAGAAAAAATGCAAGGAAGAAAATATAGGAAACTTTCTCCTATTTATTTAAAATCCTAAGGTCATGAAAATTATCAATATGCATTTTTCCTTACTTCCAATTAGTGCCCCAGAAAAAGCAAGCAAATTATATTGCTATTAGCTACACGTGTAGTCATATAACTTATAGATGTAGAATTTTTATTGAAGTCTACTGCTGAGAGTTTTCTAGACCTGGAAATTGATTTTTCTGATCTGATGTTAGTAAAATAAAATTTTAAAGTTGAATCCACCAAAGAAAAAGTAGCTAGTATTCCTGGGAGTTAACAATACAGGGGCTCTGAAAACAGGCAGATCTAGTCAAGTGGTAATCTAATTTTAACAGAAAAGTTGGTCTCTTTAGAAAGTATCCAGAGTTCTGTAAAATTTCCAGATACCAGAATACATATTCATAATACCAAACCTTAATTTTATTGTATAAATAGGATACTTTTTAAAGGAAAAGAACATGCATGTCACAGGCTACAAACGTTTGGTGTTCGAATAAATAAACGCATACAGGAGTCAATGGCCCCCCAAAATAGGATACGATTGAGAAAAACCCAGAGTTAAGAAAAAACTGTTCCCTCTCTTGGATTAGAGTGTGTAATGCATAGCAGACATGGCTGTGGGTAAAGGAGGCTATTCACAGTGGGTTAGAGGTCAGTTGGGGCTGCTTTCTGGGCAGGCTTTCTACATTCTGGTCCCAAAGGGCAATGGAGGAAGGTCCAATCCCAGGGCACAGGCCACACACACTGCTCCCAGATGCCTTCTCACTGACTGTACCAGCCTTTCTCGGGCTGTGAGAGGACATGGAAAGCGGAAGGTAGGTGGAGGAGTTCAGACGAATCCCCAAGGCCGAGTAGGCAGTACTGTCAGGAACCATCCATACCCTAAGCCAGCGATTTTCAACTGGTGCGCCACAAGAAATTTTAAAACATGCAATACTTGACTATTTAGTCACAGGCACTGACCTTTTCCCTTAGATTGTCAAATAAGAAATGACAATAGGCAACACAGCAATAGTTGTCTTGTGTGAATGAATAAAAATTACACTTTTTTTCTGTCAGATCAGCAAAAACCATATTTTTTGATGTGCCACAGAATTTTAGTAATTAAGTTTACGTGTCCAGTGAGATGAAAAAGGTTGAAAATCTCTGCCCTAAATTCTATCCAGAGTTAAAACCAAGCCAATCGTTTATGAATTTTAACACTGATGCTTCAAAATCTTAAGGAGATCTGGGTAAACACCAGCCCCTTTTCCAAGTTCACACATGTCATCTCCAGCATAAAGTGATGTGGGGAGGAAAACTGAGGCAGAGACTAGCATCCCTTTCTGATGATATTTATAGAGGCCTATGGTCAGAGTCCTAAGGACTGGTAATTTGAGAAAATAAAGGAGCTAAGCAAAAGGAACCCTTTCCGTTGCCATGCACTTAATGCTCAGAGAAATATGCATTATTTTACAGGATGCATTATTTAGAAGACGGTGCCAGAATTTCTTTTAGAGAGAAAAACTCTTTATATAGCAAAACACCTTCACAGGCTCTCAGAGAATGGCTGTGAGATACGTTGTGTGCTTTTTTAAATATTATTTTAGACAAGTTTCTCACCTCTCTATCCTCCAGCTTCCCAATCTGTAAAATGAAATGGACATGAACACACAGCTCATATTGTTCATCAGAATGAAATGAGTTAAAAGATATAAAGTACTTACGATAGTTCCTGGTACGATTTAAGTACTTAGTATCAGCCTCTACTACTAAAGTGAGATGGGGGAGAGCTACATTGCTATTTAAGAAATGAATAAGGCTTAGCGGGAGGAAACTGGAGCTCTATGGAGGCAAAAACAAAAAGTCTAAAGGACGGAGGTTTGTCCAGCCATGCTGCTGCATCAGGAGCCTGAGTAGGAGACATAATCCATGGAAATTACTCAGTTGGGACTATGGGTGCTGCAACTTCTGATGACCTGGCTCCACGCATCCGTGCTCTTGTGCAATCTCCTCCCCTGGCATGGGGAGTGGTCCTAGTGACTTGTTTCTAATAAGTAGGTGACAAGCAAAAGTAAGAGGATGCCACTTCCATGATTAGGTGATGGAAGATGGACACTTCCATCCTGCCAGCACTCTCCCTCCTGTTGTCACTCTCTTTTCCATTCTATATTGCTTGCTCTGATGAAGCTAGCTCTGTGTTATGACACACCCTGTAGAGAGGCCCACATGGCATTCCAGTCACTGGCTTTTTATATATCTATAATAATAAAAGCATAATATGCTAATTAGACCAGAAAACCGAACGACCTTCCAGACATCATTCCAGATGTCCTTCTGGATGAAACCACAGAGGTGG
Organism: Myotis lucifugus; assembly: GCF_000147115.1. NCBI lineage: Eukaryota > Metazoa > Chordata > Mammalia > Chiroptera > Vespertilionidae > Myotis > Myotis lucifugus. The sequence continues at coordinate 2,744,830 of NW_005871169.1, read as the reverse complement.
GTGCTGAGGCAGAGGCCATTAGGGGTAATCAGGCAGGCAGGCAAGTGGTTAGGGGTGATCAGGCAGGCAGGCAAGTGGTTAGAGGTGATCAGGCAGGAAGGAAGGCCAGCATTTAGGAGTCAGCAGTCCCGAATTGCAAGAAGGATGTCTGACTGCCGGTTTAGGCCCGATCCTGTGGTGGGATTGGGCCTAAACCGTCAGTCAGACATCCCTTGAGGGGTCTGGATTGTGAGAGGGTGAAGGCCAGGCTGAAGGACCTCCCCACCTCCATGCATGAATCTCATGCACTGAGCCTCTAGTAGATAATAATAAAAGTATAATATGCTAATTAGACCAAATGTCCTTCCAGACATCCTTCCCAGTGACCTTCCGGGCGAAGTTGGGGCTGCAAGGGAAGCCTGGGTCCTAGGTGCCTGCTGGAGGCCAGAAGGAAGCCCGGGTCCCAGGTGCCTGCAGTGGCCAGAAGGAAACCTGGGTCTTGGATGCCTGCCGACAGCTGGAAGGAAGCCAGGGTCCTGGGTGCCAGAGGGAAGCCAGTACCAGCAGCTGGGGCAAGGAAGGCCTACTGTTGCACAAATGTCGTGCATCAGGCCTCTTGTAAAAGGATAAGCAAGATATGGAAGCAACCTAGGTGTCCATTGATAGATGGATAAAGAAAATAGATATATTGAACAATAAAAAAGAATAAAATCTTACCATTTGTGACAACCTGTATGGCCCTAGCAGATATTGTGCTAAGTGAAAAAGTCAGACAGAAAAAGACAAATACTGTATTATTTCACTTAAATATGGCATCTGAAAAACACACACAAACAAACAAAACAAAACAGAAACAGAGTCATAGATACAGAGAACAAACTGATGGTTGCCAGAGGAAAGGAGAGTGGAGGAGTGGGTGAAAAAATGGAAGGAGAAATAAGAGGTACAACCTTCAGTTATGAAATAAATAAGTCTTGAGGATGTAATGCATAGCACAGGGAACATGGTCAATAATATAACAACTTTGTACGGTGATAGATAGTTACCAGACTTATTGTGGTAATCATATTATAAGGTATAAGATGTAAGAATAACTATGCTTTATATCTGAAACTCATATAATGTTGTATGTAAACTATAGTTTAATAAAAAAAAATAGCCATGAGAATCATAAACCCACATTCTCTTAAGTGGTTTCCTCTAGGACTGGGGGCAGGAAATGGTATCAGTGTGGGCTACACATGGGACTTCACTGTCTTTTTAGCAATTTGTTTCTTTTGGAGAAAAAAAGGATTTGAAACAAATACGGAAAAATATTAATATTTGGCAAGTCTGGACAGTGGGATGTTTTTGTTTTACATGCATTATGTAGACTGTACTTTACCATATACCTAAAATATTTCATAATTTCATATTATTAATTCTAAAGAAAAGAGAATGGGGGGGGTGGCGCCCAGAAAGAGATTAACCAAAGAACTTATGGGCATATGTGCATAACTCATGTACATGGACAATAGTGCAGTAAAAGTCTAGGGCAGGCAGCAAGAGTAGGGTGAAGGGGTCAATGGGGGGAAAGGGGAGCATCTGTAATACTTTCAACAATAAAGGTAAATTTTTAAAAAAGAAAAGAGAATTTATATAAAAGAAATAATAGGAAATGTAGACTAAGATTCACATATAAATACACTCTTCATGGTATTTTTATAATAATAAGAAAAAGCCCAATGTTATCTAAGTCGAAAATAGTAAGCTAATGGCTAACTGAATCTGGTATGTCCGTATGATTGATTATATAGTCAAAGATAATATTTTTAAGAATAAATGTATTAAGTAATGCTAAGTGATAACGGCAGGATACAAAATGATGTGCAGTATTTCCTCAACTATCTATGTTTATGTGTGTATAAGTCTGCATGTGTGTGTTTGTATGTATATGTTTGTGTAGGAAATAAGCCAAACTTAATAGTTTGTCTCTGTGTTGAAATATATGGGAGGCACCAATTTCTTATTTCTTCTTTTCTGTATCTTAGAAATGTAATATGAGGAGCATGTAAACTTTTAAAATAACATATATAATTGAAATGCTTAAGTGTTTAGTGTTTAGCCAGCCATACATGTAAATGATCACATACAGAGACATAACAAAATGCTATTCACATAACAGTACTGCAGTGTCTGAGCCAGATGGGTATTAATGCCACTTAATCTGCCTTTTGTTGCCTGTCAGGAATGTATCAAATCAAATGGATATGCTTCTGTTTTAAGATCTCCAAAGTATTTGTTAGTTGACCAATATCTACAATGGACATAGACCCCTCTCCAAGCTCCAGGCTCATATATCCAACGGCATTCCAGACCTCATGGCTTGTATGGTCCCATAAGCTTTGAAAGTGAACATAGCAAACTGAGGTCATCTCCCTCTCCTCCTAATTCCTCCTTTCCTTTTTTTTTTTTTGCCTCAGTAAATGCCATTTTAGATCTCTCCCTTCCCCTCCCCTTCAGCCCCCCCGTCCAGTGGATCCTGTGTTCTATGCATTCTCTCTCTGATATATCTCTTGGATGCCTTCCCACCACCTCCCCTGCAGGGCCTCCTCTTGGTGTCCTGGTGTGGGACCTCATCACATCTGGTCTCAATCACCACAGCAGCCAGAAATTCTCCCTGCTTCATGTGCCCCCTTCCATTCAAACAATAGCCACTGTGCAGTGTGTTCTTTGGAAAAATGTAAAATGCAATACAAAAGGAAAGCTGAGCATCCCAATACTTTAAAAATTGTACTAAATAAAGACAAACAATCACTGGTGCTCTGCTTGAGAACTAAAGAAAAAGGACTGATAGGGATGCAGTGCATATAGCACTTCAGCCCATAGCCCCTCCTCTAGGATCAAAACCCAGGTTATCAGAGTGACTTGTGATCACCTTACTGAAACAGTCATTACTTACTGTCCAAAACACATGACTGAGGGGGGGAAATGAACATAGCTCCCTCAGTAATGTTTGTATTTTCACTTCTAGGAACTGGAATATATTCACTCAGCTTATTGGAGAATAAATGGGGGGAGGGGGTATATATCTACTAAATCTCCTATCTTCTTGTTTTATTAACTTTCATCTTGCTCATGCAGAAAATAAACCAACTAAATGTGTGGGCTAAAATTATTAAAATCTGAAGTAAGCAAAAACTATTTTAATTCACAAGCAAAACACACAGCATATTTTATAATTCCCAAGGTATGAAAATGCTTCAACATTGAGCTTTTCATGCAAATAAACTATAAATATATATGAATATGCTTCTATTTTCATTTTTTGCACTATTACTTTTTTTCTTCTTAACTCATTTGTGGATATTCTAGAAAGTATCAAAATAACACACTTATGAAATAAATGATGAAATTCACTGAAATGATTTTGAAGTATATGTGAATAAAATTATCTATAATAATACAAGTGCAATATGCTAATTAGACTGTACAGCTGAACGACCTTCCAGATGTCCTTCCGGATGAAGCCGTGGCTGCAGGGCTGAGGCAGAGGTGGTTAGGGGTGATTAGGCAGGCAGGCGAGCAGTTAGGGATGATCAGGCAGGCTTGCAGAGTGGTTAGGGGCGATGAGGCAGGCAGGCAGAGTAGTTAGGGGCAAAAGGCAGGCATACAGAGTGGTGAGGGGTGATCAGGCAGGCAGGCAGGCAGAGTGGTTAAGGGTGGTCAAACAGGCAGAGGTGGTTAGGGGTGATCAGGCAGGTAGACAGAGGCAGTTAGGGGTGATCAGGCAGGCAGGCGAGCTGTTAGGGGCAATGAGGCTGGCAGGAGAGTGGTTAGGGGCAATGAGGCAAGCATGCAGAGTGGTTAGGGGCAATCAGGCAGGCAGGCAGGCAAACAGTTAGGAGCCAGGGGTCCCGGATTGGGAGAGGGATGTCCTCCGACTGCCGGTTTAGGCCCGATCCCTGAGGACATCCCTTGAGGGCTCCTGGATTGCGAAAGGGTGCAGGCCAGGCTGAGGGGACCTCCCCACCTCTCCCATGCACAAATTTTGTGCACCGGGCCTCTAGTATATATATATTAAGATATAAAAATACTTTAAGATAAAACAAAATTAAGCTATTTAAAAACTAATGGTGATAATTAGCAATGAACTGAGGATTATGAACCCAGTTCTGTATTTCTTGTGCCTTAAGTTTCACAAATTTTAAAAGATAAATTAAGACCTTTAAAATAGTATGAGTGGTAATAGAAGTAGTAGTAGCAGTAACAGAAATATCAGGAGTAGCAGCCAGCACTTATCTGTTCCAGACACTGTGATAAATGCTTTAAATACATTTCAAAAATTCAATCCTGCCCTAGCTGGTTTGGCTCAGTGGATAGAGCGTCAGCCTTTGGACTGAAAGGTCCCAGGTTCGATTCCAGTCAAGGGCACATGCCCAGGTTGCAGGCTCGATCCCCACTGGGGGGCGTGCAGGAGGCAGTCAATCAATGATTCTCTTTCATCATTGATGTTTCTATCTCTCTCTCCCTCTTTCTTCCCCTCTGAAATCAATAAAAATATATTTTTTTAATTCAATCCTTCTTATAATTTTGTTTTTCAGTTGGTAAGACTGAGGCTCAGAAAACATGTAATTAACTTGCTCACAGTCACACACTGAGTAGTGTAGAAACAGTATCCATCTGATCTCATCCTTCTGACATCTGATCAGTTATCATTAAACCAATTGAAAAGACAAAATCAAGTATCATCCATTGAGGATAGAATATTGAGAGTTTGAGTCTACGAAGCTGAGTGAGATGTCCGTGGCCTCCTAGAAAGATAATTATGGGAGCTCTAGAGGTAGAATGGAAGTCTCCTCTCCTTATCCAGGCCTACAATAAAGCATCCTTAGTGGCATTTGAGAAATTCTTCTTTGGGGCCCCTGTGGACTTCAGAGTGCTTGGCACCTGTCACGCATTCCCTCCCACTGAACATGCATGGGATTCCCAGCATGGCTAGTTTAGCAGACTATGTAACAAAGTGTGCAGTGCCTGGACCAATAATAAACCAAAACTTATATCCCTGATTCCTACACTCAGTGCTATTCTTGAATTCAGATATACATCCACACCTGTCCTTTTCTAACCACAGCCTAACTTTCTGGTCCAGCATAGCCTCTTTCCTCACCTTGCCCCTGCTGTAACTTGGCTTTCACTCTGATCTTATTCTTTACTTCAAGTTGAACTCCTTGCAACACATGTCTACTGCTTTAGATTGCCTTAAAACTTATCAGGGTAAAAAATGTGCTGAAGAATAAAATATTTAGGGTACAGAATAGATCATGCCCATGAGGGTGCAAAGTCCTTTTTGAGGGTGAGACTCCATGAAATGTTTTCACACATGACAGTTGCTAGTATAGCTGCTGATGGGATTTCTATTTTTGGAATGAGAACTGCTCTATGATAGAGGAAATATCAAGTGATAGGGAAGGGAATCCCTCAGGAAATTATCCAAGCTGTTCGAGTCATAAATGCGAGGACAGAGAGGAAAATATTACTCATTCTAGCAGCTTCTCTTTTGGGTGGGGAGTAGGAAGCATCAGTTTCCTGTCAGTGGTACTTTCCAGCTACCCTGCCCTGAAATTAGTACCAAGTGAAATGTGTAGTCACTCACCTCATGGACATTGTCACTCGTGGTCCTTTGTTCTACATTATCACACTCAGTCTTCAAATTTTACAGGAGACTACCAAGTCTAAGAATTTGCAACTGTTCTAAGCAGTGGCTCCAATGTTAATACAAAAAGAAATCCAAGAAATTCATTTTATTCTCGAAAGAAACAAGCCTGCAAGGAGATTCTGAGCTGACTTGTCAGTAAAACAAAACAAAGCCTGGGTCCACAGACTGAGAGCTGTGGCCTCCCTTCCATTGTTCTTTGCTTTGGGATGTAAACTACTGGCGCAGCGTCCGGTGCCTGCTTTGGAGCGGGAGTGCAAAAGGACTAAGCAGGTTATCAAAAGTAAGTCACAAACGTTTTAAAGAGATTGTCAGAAACCCTCCTCAAGCTTCAAATGGAAAGTAAATTTTCTGTGGTGAGAAGTGAAGGAGAGAGGGAAGAAATAAGGGGGGGGGGGGGTGGCGAGGAGGAGGAGACTGATTTCTGTCTTGGATTATTTGTAAAACAATAAATATTTAAGGAAGAGTTGTTTCCACTGTCTCTTTGAAGCCCAGAGTTCTATTATTCCTGTGTCTATTTGATCTGTTTTGAAAATGATCAATGTTTTAAAAGGAAACACGTCTTGGGTAGTGTCTTAAAAAAATAAAACAAAATGTGGAAATTGCAGGCTGTGTTTGCCCTGTCCCACCCTGCACCTTATCGTCAAACAATGTTTGTAAAAACAGACCCTGCAGCTCTGGGGTGGGGGTGGGGGCATCTGGTTTTCTTCAGTTCTAACCAGACCCTTTGCTTTCTTCCTCCTAGATCAGCACAAAAAGCTGCGGGACAGAAACCGGCTACTCATCCTGGGCCCTTTCTTTGTTCTAGGCTTGGTCAGCCCTAGTGAATGTGTTTTCTCCAAATGAGAGCCTGGCCCTGGACTGTGGTCTGCTTGCTTTTATCTCTTTCTCACTGGTTCTCACAAGGCAGACATTCCATTGTGCTGAGCAAAGCGGATGCTGAAATCAGAGGTTGGAGACTCCGGGGCCACTGGTGCTGCTGAACTGACTTCTCTCCCTGCTCTCACAGGGAACTACAGGCAGCGTGTCCCAGGATCAATAAGCTCTTGCAGGGCCATGTGAATTTGAGGCTCAGAAGAGAGACTCTAATTAAGCAATTAAACTGTCAGTCGGAGGTCACTTTAAAACAGCCTTCCTGAAAGGGACCATAATGGAGCCATTTTCACGTTGACCACAGAGCCCTGCCTCGCCAGTGCTCCACTGCTGCCTCAGCAAGAACTGCTCACAATGTGTGTCATTCAGGAGCCCGGGGTTAATGAAACTGGCCACTGTAAAGGGAGGGAGCAAACATTATCACCAAATTCGTTGAAACTTGAGTGCAAGTCCAGCTTTGTCCTTAGGACCCCATGATGCCATTGCCATTTCAATAGAAGTCAGAAGATTCAGTGTCTCTCTTTTTTCACTATGGCAACCTGTAATTCTAGAAAACACACGTCTGCGATGTTATCTAAGTTCTCATGTGGCTCAAAATAGTGAGAATGTCTATCAATAATTGTGCCAGGAAGTGAACTCTACACAGCACATTCCCAAATGTGTCACCTGCAATTTCCCACTGCTCATCACAGAGTAGAGACAGCAAAAATGCCCCTTTTCCTTAATTCAGCCATCCATCAAAAGATCAGCGCCTTTGGAATACAAAGTCTGCTGCTACGGGTTATACAGAGGGGATGGAAGTTGTGTATTTTACTGCTCCATTTAAATTTTTTCATTCATTTCTTCCACTTGCTGAGCCTTGCCTTTAGTTCCACAAAACCAGAGTGATAGCTTGGGGCTGCCTGTGGGGTTACCCTGCCTCCGCTTGGCACCACTGGGGATCAGGCCAACCAGAGGAGGAGCTCTCCTCCGTACAGCAGGTGGAATTGCTCTTCTAACCAACGCCTGGTGGACGTGCGCCCCAGGGGGTGACCAGAAGTTTAGTGTGGGCAGGTCTGGCTGTGACTTCAGAACTGACGTCGCCTGACGACCCTTAGTGTCCATTCCGTCAAACTCCCACCATGTTCTCCTCTTTCTACACATAAATACGACTCTTAAACAGGATCCTCTTCCCTAGCTTCTCTCTTTCTGCCTGGGTTCCCCAGGCACTCGATTTTATAAGTGAGCGAGCACTCTAAGGTCCCCAGGCCATGAGAGAGTGAGTGGTGGGGCCAACCCCAGACACTAGTGCCTGGTGCCCAGCACTAAGTTGACACAGAAGATGGAATGGACGGATGGGACACAGACCACCCCACTTCAGAGCAGAGACACTGTCCACTGCATAGTTAAATCCTAACACTTTTCCTCATGTTGGGCTTATCTGTCAGAGAATTCACAATGTTCTAAAGTAACCCTAATTTTATTTTCTCTCCTTATTTTCCTACTTGTCTTTTATTCTGCCATTCAGTTCCCTGTATAGGCTATAATTTTTATATTTTACCAAAATACTTATTCTTACTTTAGACTTGCTTGCATTTTAGTGCTGATCCTACTATTAATTTCTACCTTGTATTGATGCTGACCCATCTGAACATCAGTTTTCTTTTTTAAAAAATAAGGATATGACAGTAAATTATTTCTAATCTCTCATTTTCCAACTTTAACATTCTATGTATCTATGTGTTTATGATTATTAACAATAACAACTGTTAAAATTAATATTTCTGCTTCTGACAATCCAAATTGTTATGGGAGTGTGGGGAAAAAACACACATGATGGCTGGTCTCATCCAAGCACAATTCGCCTCAGTATTAAACAGTACACTTGAGGTCTATTAAAAATTCCATGAACACAAACATTATCTGGGAACATCATTGGTAACTGAATATTTTTCTCTTTGCCAGTGACTCTGTATAAGCGACAGGACCATGAAATTAACTTGCATGTCTCCAGAATGAATGATTGGCTTGGTATGAACTGAAACTGCAGAGATATTGTGTAAGATATTGGACAGTAAGTTAAGTTTCACATCCAGTATCCATCGAGCTGTAAAGGATAGATGGCTGGTGCCTCAATGCCTGCCTTCATGAAGCCCTGGACAACTAACTGTAAGTTGGAGCCAAGCCTCCAGCCTCGCCAGGACATTGCCTGCCTGGTTCCAAACCTCCGCCCACCTCCCATCTCCATAATTGAGTCCACTTGGCAACCATACAGGTCTCTGCCCTAATTTACCTGAACAGTCCTTTTTCACGTTTCTTTATATTTTCATAAGGGTGATTTATAAATTATAAAAGCAAAAATAATTTAGTTTGCATATGATTTATATGATTTTCAATAAATACATTTGCAAGTAAAAAAATAGCTTATGGTTGGTGTGTGTTCCAGTTATTCATTCTAAAAGCATGAAATTAATAGGATCAATCTGTCTCTTCTCTAGGTCTCTGTCCTGATAACATGCCTTCTTCAGTTATTCCATTTACCTCTTACATTCAGCTGCTCCCCTTCCACCAGCATCTTGCTCTTTTGATATGCTTACGCTTCTCCATATTTAAAAAGATAACTTTCCATTGATCTTTCCTTCCCTCTAAATCATTCACTTCCATCATTCTGGGAAAGAGCGAAGGTCTGGAGTCTTCCACTACCACACACTCCATCTTGGTCTTTACAAGGTCATCAAAGACCAAATCCAATGGTTTTGTTTCAACCTATGCTACCCACGCTCTCTGAGTGCCCTTCCTCGGTCTCCTTCTCCTCTGTTCCTTCATTGGTCCCTAACTGTTTCCCAGAGTTTACTTGGCCCTTTTGTCTTTACAAAATTCTCCTATAAGTGGACACACCTTCCTCTGTGGTGTTAATAACCATCCAAAAATACAGAACTTATCCTCAAATAGATATGTCCAGCTCACACCCCATCCAGAGCACTGAATTCACGTGTTGAACTCCGTAAGGGTTCCAAACTTAGTAGTCTGCCCTTTTACTCAGTTAGTTAATGGCATCACCATTACCTATTCTTCAAGAGAATAGTCTAAACTCTTCTACCTCTTATCTCCCAACCCACCCTCCACCACGGAATTAGCTTCTAATTTCATTCTAAGAGTTATTCAATATGGCTTTTTTCTCCATCCCCAAGGCCACTGCCCACGGTTTCATAGCTTCCGAAACAGCCTTTATACCGTCTTTCTCTGCCAACGGTGTTGTAACAACTGTCTGTTATCATTGTAAAATATGGGTTTGAGTGTATTACTCCTCTGTTTTACAGAAAGCTTTCATTTCACATTCTTCACAGAACATATAAGAGTTTGTCCAATTTGGCGTCTTCTATAGACCCATGGTCTCTACATGTTCTCCAACACATAGCTCACTCCAAGTACAGGGCTCTCCTTTCCTATTCCCAAACGTCTGTGCATGTTCACACCTCTGTGCACAACTGCCCTCATTCTCTCCCTACAGCTTCCTCTCCTGGCCTCGCTACCACAATTCTCCCAGGGAATGAATCTTCAGTGTGAAACTTTCTCTGGCTTCCAGGCCTAAATGAGTCACTCTTGTTTTCTCCTGATTTTTATTATAATTTATTGAGTCCTAGGTACACTAAATGCTCGGCACTGTGCTGTGACAAAGATTCATAAACAGGTTCTTCTTTTACTGAAGACCTTGAGGCCCAGGATCACAGGTGGGAGGTCCTGGCTCCGAAGGCCACTGGCCCTGCTGGGAGCTCAGGACATCTTCCCCTTTTCGGTGCTGCTTGAACATGCCTCTGGGGCACTCAGCATCAGCGTCATTACGATTATGGAAGCACGAATTGAGAACTTTCTATGTGACAGGCAGGTCATGTGCGTAATTTCAAATACCCCGACAACAAACCGGACACAGACGTTATTACTACCCCCATTTCCTAGTTAAGGAAACTGAAGTGGAATGATTAGCTTTCTCCCAGCTAGAAAGTGGCAAAACCCAGACTCAGTTCAGGTCCCCTCTACCACAGAGCTAGATTTCCTAACCACGGGACTGCTGGGGTAATTCACTTGGTATATCAGTGTGTTACCCAAGTGCTTGGTGGCATTAGCTTCTGAATGCCCCATCTGCCCACTGGCGGGGACACTCCAACTACTTCATACAGAACGTTCTGATTCCAACAACTTGTTTGGACTAATACCTTTTGGGTTTTACCTTATCTGACAGACTGGACTCTTCCCAGCACCTGTCTTTGGGCTTATTTTCCAGTCTCCATGCCTATGACCAGATCATATTTGAGGTTTCACTTCCTCCAATCTGTTCCCTCTTACTTCAGTAAGTCAGGCCCAGCTGCATGCTGAGATAAGGCAGTGGCTAATAGAAAAGCCAGTCTGTGTATTTATATCTCAGGTAGGGGAAAAGCCTACTCATGACCACGGGAGGGAAATGATGCATCCATGCTGGGTGTGCCTTTGACCTAGGTCTTGTTTTAGTCCCACACCATTGTGTGTTGAATTCTATAGTTTATGGACTTTAAGAAACTATACTTGGAACCATACAAAGGGAGGGAACGGTGATGGAGAAATGCCCACAGCAGGCAAAACTACGAGGTAGACAGTGTGTCTCTGGCCCATTCACACTTCTTTTGAAGGCCCCTCTTCTGCTTCAATGCTTGATTCTGCCGTCATCTTTACAGGCTATTTCAGAGAGTGCAGAGTTCCTGGTTTGTAATTATTTTCTTTCCTCAAACTGAAAATACCATCCATTGTCATTTTTGCTTCTAATTATCCCAACTGCAAAGTCAACACTGAGTCTGCCCCTTCCTAAAAGGTAATCTGTTCTCCCACCCACCCACTCCCCGGGCTGAATGTAACATTTTTTTCTTTATCTTTAGGTGTTTTGTTTGTTTGTTTGTTTAAATAAGTATGCATTTCAATTTATTCTGCTTGGCTGTTTGGGTTCCTTGGAATTCTTGTTTTTGTCTTGTTGATGTCTTTCATCAGTTTTAGAAAAGTCTTAGTCATTAGCTCTTCAAATATTGATTCTGCTCCATTTTTCTCTCTTTTCCTTCTGGAATTACAATTAAATGTATGTTATATCTTCTTAACTCTACCCTCTGTGTGTCTTTACCTCTCCTCTGCATTTTTTATCCTTTTGCTTATCCATATTTTTTGCCAGATAGGTTTTTCTGATTTACCTTTCAGTTCACTATTTCTATCTTCATCTCTGTCTAATATGCAAAAATTGTATCTAATATGCAAAGAAAACACTTCCGCTGAGAATTTAATTTCAGCTACTGTATTTATACACTTATAAATGTTTAGTTAATTCCTTTTCTTCTTTCAATGATACTTTTTATTGTTTGCAGCCCTTGCTAAGAGTTTTAAGTTTTAACTTTACTTCCTTAAGCTTAGTAACTATAGTTACCAACTTGTGTCTGGTAATTTTAGTATCTGGCATATCAGTGTATTGTTTCCACTGTCTGTTATTAATGTTGTATCGCATTTATGTTATATTATCATCTCATATATATGATGGTACACTGACTATTGTATATGAAAAATTATGGGTAGAAATGAGATGTAGGATGATATTTATCTCCCTTAAATTGCTGGATGTCCAAGGCTTAAATGCATTAGCAGTACAGGGTTCCCATCATTATTCCATGGCCACTCAGTTGACTTGAAGCTAAGAAAGCAGCCTCTATGAAGGCTGTTTTACTCTCATTTTACCTAGGATTTAGGATGGTTTGCCAGGGCCTCCAACCTATTCAGGGTCTGGACTGGAACTTTGCTCCTCTTTGTCCTGAGAGGCTCTCAGTAGTGCTGCTACCTCCTTCTGGATCAGCAAATGCCCTATAGGCAAAAGCAGTCCCAGTACTAGGCTCAGGTCTCTCTCTGACATTAACTCAGAAATTTCACGCTACTTGGGATGTCTTTCTTGCACTTAGGAAGATGTTTTTAAATATCATCCAAAGTTTTTAAATTGTCTTTTTCAGGAGAGTTGGTGTAAGTTACCATTACAGAAAGTAGAGATCCTAAACCTTAAGTCTGTATAACGCTTTGCTAATTTAGAAGGTTAATATGTAATCATAATTCAACTGAACTTTTAAGTACATTAGTGATTTAATCTTATAAAATAATACTTACAATTATACCATTAGATTGGACTACTTTGAAAAATCTAAAACAATTTTTCTTAAGTTAAATTTGAAAGGTAGCTGGTTGGATTTTGTATAAGAATCTGTCAGGAAACTAAAATAGAAATATCCATTAGCTAGGAGAATCTGGTTGGTATTTGGTAAAGTGTTACAAAATACAAAATAAGAGGTGGAAAACCTTTTGTTAAAAATAATTAAATTAAAACCAAAAAGAAAATCTCAAAATTCAATCTCACTTACTCACACATTAAGCATATAGCATTAGGTACAGGTGTTGGCAGTAACAGAACCTATCTGTCATCTAAACAACTAATGGCCATATCCCTTCCCTCTCACCCCATTCTCCCAGTATATTCTTTCCTATCAGCCACATTTGTTCAAATATCTTGATCTCAAGAAAAGTAGAACCCTGTGAGAACCCCCCCAGAGGCTTAAAAATAATTGATTTAAAGTACTTATGATAAATTCATCCTTCCATTCTACTATACTTTCCTAACCTTTATTGCAGCCAATTTTGGACAATGATATGTTAAAGGGCTTCTATGAAAAAATTTTCCTTTTTGATGAAAAAAATACAAAATGGAAACAACTAACTATTTCTTCTCCCTTTTCTCAGATTTGAACTCATGTTTGGAATTGCTGAAGTCATTTTGTTTATAGTAATAGTATTACATGTCTCCTTTTCCCCCAATTAACCCCCCTCCCACACACACACACCTGGCCACTCCCATCCCCAAGGGCCAGCTCCCACTGCCCCAGTGTCTGTGTCCATTGGTCATGCTAATATGCATGCATACAAGTCCTTTGGTTGATCTCTAACTCTCCCTCCCTGCCTTCTCCCAAGGTTGGACGGTCTCCTCCATGAGGTAACAAAACAAAAAGCCAACACACTAAGAATGGTAGAGCAGAAATTGAAGTTCTAAACAACCCTGAGATTATCTATCTCCTGGTTTTTATGTAGGTAAAAAATAAATGTCTTCATATTTTAAGTTGCTAATTGGTAGGTTTCCTATGATTTGATGTCCAAAACACTCATAACTAATATATTTGCAAAATATGCTCATATGGCAATGTTTTGACCCAGGTTTGACTCTAGACAAGGCTTGAAATTTGTGTCACTTACTATAATACAAGAGTCCTGAGGTTCAAGATCAAAGTCAGTGAAGTTCAAGAGAACACGGTGATTTCTTTCCGCTCGAATGACCCAGGAACAGTCAGTGTTACTTCTATAAGGACTGGGGTAATTTGGAGAATGAATCTCTCCACTGGGAGCCTGGAAAATCCCACCACAACCTGCAAGTAGAAAACCCAATTCATTAATGAGAAGAAACCCTGGTACATAAAACTTTACCCCATAACAAGGAGATACTTTGACTACCACTTTTATGTAGTCTATGCTAAACATTTTAGACATGAATATCCACTATTAATTCATTCATCCAAACAAAACAAATAAGAACAACTAAGAAAATACTTCAAATATTTTATACTAATGCCAAAAGTTATTTTGAAAATACTGAAAAGTTGCCTGGCCAGTGTGGCTAAGCAGTTGAGCATCAACCCAGGTACCAATAGGTCGCCAGTTCCATTTCTGGTCAGGGCACATGCCCAAGTTGTGGCTCTACCCCCAGGGGGCGCCATGCAGGAGGCAGCCAATCCATGAGGTTTCTCTCTTATCGATGTTTCTATCTTTCTACTCCTCTCCCTTCCTCTCTCTCTAAAAATCAATAAAAATATTTTTTTTAAAAAATACTGAAAAGTACGTGCAAATGAAATCATGTTTTCATAAAGCTATAAAATGCCTTGTCATGGGTCTCTAAAAATATAGCAAACTGTAAGAATAACACATCTCCTTCCAAGAAATTTGATTACTTCAGTAATGTATGCTTTTATAAATAATTTAATATCTGCCTTTTAAATTACATATGCATAGCCCATGAACACAGAAAACACCATTTTCATGTGTGGTGAAAGCCAGGGGAGAGGGGCTGGAGGGGGGGGGGTAGAGATGGGAAAAGGGGGTGAAAATGGGAAACATCTGTAATAGTGTAAACAATAAACAAAATTAGTATTTGGGACCTGGTACATTTATTCAGTTTTTTATTCTTATGTTATTAATCAAATACCCATCAATGTCCATCTCTATGACCCATTATTTCTTGGATTGATAATGATACAAACCAATAGTGGAAACATTCAGTATTATCTATCTATCTATCTATCTATCTATCTATCTATCTATCTATTTATCTATCCTATCTAATAATAGACAAACATGGTAATTGACAGTACCTTCACTACGCCTCCCATTGGCTAATCAGCATGATATGCAAATTAACTGCCAACAAAGATGGTGGCTAATTTGCATACTGCAGGCAGGGTGGGACAGCGCCATCCCGCCTGCCCTGCCACCATCCGGGCCTGCTATCTGCGACCCGGGGCGGCGGGTGTCCCATGTGCGACCTGACCGGGGGCATCCGGGCGGGGCAGCGAAGGCTTGAAGGCGGCTCCGGCTTGAGTAGCCAAGGCTTGAAGGTGGCTCCAGCCGGAGCGAAGGCCTGGGTCCCGGGTGCTGGAGGAAAACCGGTGCTGGCAGCCAGGTGAAGGGAGGGCCTATTGCATGAATCTTTTTGTGCAACAGGCCTCTAGTATATATATAAAAGCCTAAGCAACCTTTGACTGGTAGCTATAACGTGCAATGACCACCAGGGGGCAGATGTTTCGACCGGTAGCTATGATGCACTCTGACCACCAGGGAGCAGATGCTCAATGTAGGTGCTGCCGAGCTGCAGTGACTTGGTAGCTGGGGTTCTCGGGTGACTCACCAGGAACCAGAGAGGAGGGAGCCAGTTTCTGGGGTGCATCACCAGAGAACCACCCTCTCGCAATCTGGGACCCCTCGGGGGATGTCAGAGAACTGGTTTTGACCTGATCCCCGCAGGCCAGGCTGAGGGGCCTCTAGTTTTCTAATAACTGCAAATCATTTTTGGGTAATCTAAATAATATATATTTATAATTATAATTAAACTAGAGGCCCAGTGCACGAAATTCATGCATGGGGGGGGTTGTCCCTCAACCCGGCCTGCACCTTCTCCAATCTGGGACCCCTTGGGGGATGTCTGACTGCTGGTTTAGGCCCGATCCCTGCTGGCCTGATCGCCCTCAGGCCCGATCCCTGCTGGCCTGATCGCCCCCAACTGCCCTCCCCTGCTGGCCTGATCTCTCCCCCAACTACCCTCCCCTGCCGGCCTTGTCTCCCCCAACTGCCCTCTCCTGCTGGCCTGGTCGCCCCTAACTACTCTCCCCTGCTGGCCTGTTCACCCCTAACCGCCCTCCCCTGCTGGCCTGATCGCCCACAACTGCCCTCCCCTGCCAGCCATTTTGTGGCGGCCATCTTGTGATGATGTTGAATGTGACGCCACCTAGGCTTTTATTATATAGGATTCATACATTATTGACTTCAGGAAACATGAGATATACTTGTTATATTACCTTAAGAGTTACAAAAGTGGGGCCATAAGGTAGTTTGAGGTTACATTTTTGCTTTGGCACTTTCTAGAAGCCAGTAACTTTTCTATGCTTTGATTTCTTCTTTACTATGATGAGTGTAAGAAATGAACTACCTTCCCAGGGTGGAAATGAGATGAGTCTTATAGAATAGTAAAGTTCCTGGCACACGGTAAGCATTCAATAAATGCAGATAATATGAGTAGTTGTACAGGTTAATATCTGCTAAAATATTTTGTGCATTAAGTTTTTAGTTAAACAATCTGCAACAGGTAATTTATTCATACTGCCTAAGTTCTTGGGCAGAATGTCACTATCTAACCCCTGGTAACTCCTTGGAATTCACAAATTTAACATTTATAGTTTTGACATTTGCCAAGAATGCAAGGGTCTAAACCAGTGATGGCGAACCTATGACAGGCGTGTCAGAGGTGACATGCAAACTCATTTTTTTGGTTGATTTTTCTTTGTTAAATGGCATTTAAATATATAAAATAAATATCAAAAATATAAATCTTTGTTTTACTATGGTTGTAAATATCAAAAAATTTCTATATGTGACACGGCACCAGAGTTAAGTTAGGGTTTTTCAAAATGCTGACACGCTGAGCTCAAAAGGTTCGCCATCACTGGTCTAAACTGTGGCATGAAGAAATTTACCACTTTGCTGCTTCCCAGCTTAAGGCTGGTGAACAGGCACACGTCCTTAGAGAGGAAGTGAATCTAACCAGTCACCCACTCCCACTCTCACCATTGATTCACAATTGTTCCTTGTTTTCACATGCACCGTGACTCTTCAGAAGTTAAACTCTATCCCATTTTTTAGGAAGAGTATATGCCAAAGCAGTATTCACCACTAGGGAAGTCACAGAGTTCTCAGGGTGGAGCCTTCATACCTCTCTCCAATCATTTCATTAGAGTTCACAAGGGCTAGGCTTCAGTACTTTGAGATTCCTCTTTGGTTCACTCACCTCCAGGGACAGCTTGCCATGAGACATTGAAGCCTCTCCCACTGACCATGCTGTCAGTCTTAAATCGGATGGCCAGCTCATGTCCGGTGCTGGAGACCTGCATGGGATTCTCAGGTGACCTCCGGGTACACAGCTGGGCTATTCTGGGAGAGTGGAAATCGGGGCCTCCATAGATCTAGGATAGGATGCAGGGAAAAAAAAGGACTTAAATTAGGAGAGATATTTGAGCAAATACAGCCCTCCATGACTCACTTTTCCACCAGCTCTTGAACTTTATTATCACTAGAAATTGCAGTCTCAGCCTCCCTGGGTGGGGATGAACTATAAACTTGAGCTGGATTTTCAAAGGCACTCCCTCTGCCCTGGGAACTCACAAGTTGCACCACCCACGAAATGCTTGCTTATTTTATCAGTCGGAATTGCAGAGCTGAACTGGATCGATGATTCCAGGGTGTCCCCTACCTCCCCTCTTCCTCTTTTTCATGTCTTCAAAGGATTTCCTGCTTTCTTTGGCAGAGGCATTGCTGGTAATGCAGAATCAAGTCTGATTTTCTCACTCTTCTACGTACTTTAAAGCCATCTTGTTGGTGAAAATCAAGTTCATTGAAGACTATTGATCTCCCAGTTATATTTTAAGGATTTTCCACTTTGTAATCTGAATATTTTATAAGATTAGCCATTTAATTAATATTTCTGCTTCTTCAGAAGGAGTGAGTCTGTGGCCATACCACCCTGAAATGCCAATCTCATCAGAAAGAGTGAGAATATAACCTGTATAGTGTGTTCTATAGTGTCCTCAGGAAAGGAATCCTTCCCCTTTCCAGCATGCCCACGCTCAGGAATATGACCAAGAGCATCCAACTTTGCTCAGGAACTGCCCTGTGCACTCGGCCTCAGTCTCTGGATGGTTTCCCCTAGATTTATCTCAGTTGTCCTCAGACCTAGGCTCCTCCAATCTGCAACTGTCTATCTGACTGGGATCTAACATCCCACTGATGCATTCCCCCCAGCAAGTAATCCTTTGGTCTCACACCCAGCATCTCGCAAGCAAGTCTAGTCCAGCCCAGTCCGGGCCTCCAGGACACCTCATACACCAGTGGATCCTGATTATCCAGTGTATGTGTTGCATGGAGGGGGTGGGGAAGATAATCAAACATAAGATATTAAAAAATAAAATTAAGGCCCTAGCCAGGTGGCTCAGTCAGTTGGGGCATTGTCCTGTACACCAAAATGTTGCAGGTTTGATTTTTGGTCAGGGCTTCCAGTCAAGATGGTGGCATAGGAAATAGATGCACTACTCATATTCTTTCATAACCACATCAAAATTACAACTAAACTATAGAACAACCATCTATCAGAATTATCTGAAATCTAACTGAACAGAATCCTGCAACTAAGCATATAAAGAAGCAGCGACATCGAGACTGGTAGGAGGGGTGGAGATGTGGAACAAACTGGTCCCACACTGACATGTGTCAGATAAAAAAGGGAGAGCGAGCCTGGCCAATGTGGCTCAATGGATTGAGCATCAACCCATGCACCAAGAGATCACCAGTTCAATTCCCAGTCAGGGCTCATGTCTGGGTTGGGGGCTTGATCCCTAGTAGGGGCATGCAGGAGGAGCTGATGGATGTTCCTCTCACATCAGTGTTTCTCTCTCTCTCTCTCTCTCTCTCTCTCTCTCTCTCTGTCTCTCTCTCTCCCTTTCTATCTCTAAAAACTCTATTAAAAAAAACACACATTTAAAAATAGGGAGGGATCTCAGCTACTAAGGAACAAGGGGTTCCAGGCCCACACTAAGCCCCCAGCCCAGGGTTCCAGTGCCAGGAAGAGAAGACCATAACCTCTGGCTGTAACAGGGATTGGGTTGAGTGAGACGGAGGGCTTCTAGAGTCCCAGGTGTTCCTGTTAAAGGGTTCACAGCAAGTGAAAAGGAGTCAGTTACCTTTGCAGCCTTACCCATAAGACTATCAGCTGAAATTTTACAGGGCAGAGGGAGTGGTAAGAAATATTCAAAGTGATGAAAAGCAAGGTCCTACACCCAAGATTACTCTACCCAGCAAAGCTGTCATTTAGTAGCTCTACCACATACATAGAAACAAACACAGGGAAGCAACCCAAATGAGGAGACAAAGAAATAGCTCCCAAGCGAAAGAATAAGATAAGGAACTAAATGAAATGGAGACAAGCAAACTAATTGGTACAGAGTTCAAAACAATGGTTATAAGGATGCTGAAGGTGCTTAGTGAGAGCTTCAACAGTATAAAAAGGACATGGAAACCATAAAAAAGAAACAGTCAGACATGAAGAATACACTAACTGAAATAAAGAAATTTACAGGGAATCAGCAGTAGAGAAGATAAAGCTGAGAATCAAATCAGCAACTTTGGAATATAAGGAAGCAAAAAACACCCACTCAGAACAGCAAAAAAAAATGAGGATAGTGTGAGGAGCTTCTGCGATAACTTCAAGTGTGCCGACATTCACATCATAGGGGTGCCAATGGCAGAAGAGAAAGAGCAAGAAATTGAAAAACTATTTGCAAATATAATGACAGAAAAGTTCCCTAACTTGGTGAAGGAAATAGATGTACAAGTCTGGGAAGTGCAGAAACTCTCAAAACAAAGTGAACCCAAAGAGGCCCGCACCGAGGCACATCATAATTAAAATGCAAAAGGTTAAATGCACAGAGAATCTTAAAAGCAGCAAGTGAAAAGGAGTTAGTTATCTTTGCAGTCTTACCCATAAGACTGTCAGCTGAAACTTTACAGGCCAGAGGGAATGGTAAGAAATATTCAAAGTGATGAAAAGCAAGGTCCTACACCCAAGATTACTCTACCTAGCAAAGCTGTCATTTTGAATCGAAGAACAGATAAAGAGCTTCTCAGATCAGAAAAAGCTAAAGGAGTTCGTCACCATCAATTCAATATTACATGAAATGATCAAGGGTCTTCTTTAAGAAGAAGGGGGTGAGGGGATGTCAAAAATATGAATAACAAAATGGCAATAAATACATATCTATAAAAAAAGAAAATGATTGCCGAAAAGAAAATATTGAAAATTTATGAAACTGGATAAAACATCACTGAACAGGATGCTCTGAATTTTGAGTAACAAAAAAGAAAATGAGGCAGTTTCCCTTAATTTCAGAGAGATAAGATGACATCTTATAAGAAAACTGACAGAATTTACAATCAGAGGCTGTTTCTGAGTTTATCATATGATTCTCTTTTTTATATTTACCATGTTTGTGCATTGATATATTGGGCTAACTTTAAAATAAATAATTTTTTTTTCAAAGAAGAAGATATTAATCCCCTACCATCAGGTCATGAGAAACTTAAATTTGTGGAAGAAAGACAATTTTGGACAACAGTTTTCAAGCATATTAGTGTTTGGGTCCTTCCCTCTCCCCACATGTATGCTCATAATCCTATGCTCGGGATGGGAACCAGGAAAGCAGTGTTCAGTAAGATCTGTGCTGCTTTCCACCTCCAGTTACTCTCCCCCATCCCTGGGGCCCCCTGCCCTTGCCCACCCTCATGGAAGCTGCTGACTGATAGGGAAAACTCTCAAGTGTTCTCTGGGGAGAGAGAGTAAGAACAACAAGCCTACTTTGGGGGAGTATGTGATTTGAATCTATAATGACTTCTTTGTCCAATTAATTCCCCCAGTCATGCGGGAAAGACCAAAATGAATGAAACTGCTGTTGCACAGAGGCCTGAGCGCAAGGACTGTAATCGCAAAGGAATGAAGCACTGACAGCTTCATGCTTATTTTCATGAGGAGGAGCTGTGTTTGTGTGGCCCGCTCCGTCCCATCCAAAGCAGGACTTCAGGAAGAGCCCTGTGTGGCCCTTTCCACGTCCACATATGCAAATGCAAGGAGCAACACTGCTTCTTGTTTCTGAAGATTTCCCTGCCCCCTCGCCCTGGGCGCAGTTCTCAGAGCATGAAACTGACAGCATGTGCTCCTAATCATCCAAGCCCAATAGGCAGCACGTATTTGGAGAGAACATCGGGTACCAGGGTTTAGTTCTAACAAAGAAAACTTGCACATTGGCAAAATATTCTTTGTTTTCCCTGCCCATGGGTCCCCTTGAGAATACAAACAAAACGGATGTGAGTTGGCTAGGCCTAGAAGCCTCCATAAGAATAAACACAACCACTTCTGCTTCCCTTCGTCCTGGGCTGGGCTCACAAAAGACCATCACAGGGACCAGAGGGAACTAACTGCCCACATCAAGCAATTGTCTAGGTTTATTGCAGCAAGGAGTGGATTTCCTTTTCTGCTTTATGCCGGTTCGGGCTCCTTTCTCAGAGACGAAGAAAAACCAGCCAGTGTTTCCACGACCCAAACAACAGAAAGGCACTTTAGGCTTTCACAAATAACACCAACGGTTAACATATGACTCTTCAAAAGAGGGAAAGTTGGGAAGAATTTCTGGGTGTGGTTCATTCGATTACAGCATATGACTAAACTTCAGGGGAAAGAGAACTGGTCTGGTGATCAGAGATTTTAAAATGTGCTTTTAGCAAATTCTTGGGATATGGAACATTTCAAAGCCTATGGTTTTAATCTGTTTTGAACATTTCTTTCTGCTCTGTTAGCTCCATTTACTGTTATAATCAAGTCAGCATTCCAGGGTTATGAGTAACCGAATGGCTTTTGAAAAATGCAATGGCCAGTATCTGGACACGGATTTTTGAGGGAGAAAAACATTGACTCCTGCTTAAGTTTGGTGAAAACCAAGTAAGCCCAATACAGTGAGGTCCTACTTGGCTCTCTCAGCACAACAGGAAAGGATAATGTGCAAGCTGAGAACAGATGGGTCAAAATAGCCCGCAGTGCCTCTAGGCCACACACCCACCAAGGGTAACAAATTGTGAAACCACTTGCTAACACCTTATCAGTACCTGTGGTCTGAGGGATGGAAAAATCATTTTATCATGTAGACAAAAAAAGGGGCCACATACTAAAGCTGACAAGCTCCGGGGAGGCCAGCATGGAAGGCCAGAAAACTAAGATACCAAAACTATCCAAATAGGATGGTTTGAACATAAAACTTCCTAACTAAAAAGCAGGTTATGATGGGTAGTCACATCCTAGGCCTGTAGCTTCTTTATCAAAGGTCAGTCTTTACCTTAACTGAGCCTGTCTATTGTCATTTTGCATCTAAGAAAACAAACCTTGATAATGTCAGAGTACTCTCCTTTTACAGACCCCTCAGAGCAAGAGACCACAGAACTGCTCATGGTTATCTTGTTCCCCCAAAACCATTTCTATGGTGCTCTAAATGTTAATTATTGACTATCCTGAACCCACCAATGTAAAAGAAGTATGCATCTCTCTTGTTTTACTCTTTATCTAATCCCAGCGATTTCCCTGCTTTGCTTGCTCCCGCCTCCCTAATCTACCACCAATGGATTTCATGTAACCCTCCTTACGCCCTGCCCCTTCCTTTGACTCTAATATATAAAACTAGAGGCCCAGTGCACAAAAATTTGTGCACGGGGGGTGGGTGGGGGGGGGAGGGGAGTCCCTCAGCCTGGCCTGTGCCCTCTCGCAGTCTGGGACCCCTCGGGGGATGACCACCTGCTGGCTTAGGCCTGTTCCCTGGGGGATTGGGCCTAAGATGGCAATCAGACATCCCTCTGGCAGCCCGGCAGCCCTCAAGGGATGTCCACTTGCCAGCGGGGAGCAGACCTAAGCTGCAGTCGGACATCCTTAGCGCTGCTGAGGAGGCAGGAGAGGCTCCTACCACTACCACTGTACTGGCAGCCATCAGACTGGCTTGTGGCTGAGCAGAGCTCCCCCATGTGAGCACACTGACCACCAGGGGGCAGATGCTCCTGCATTGAGCATCTGCCCCCTGGTGGTCAGTGTGTGTCATAGTGACCAGTCATTCCCAGTCTTTCTGCTGTTAGGGTCAGTTTGCATATTACCCTTTTACTATATAGGATAGAGGCCTGGTGCACAGGTGGGGGCCGTCTAATTTGCCCTGAAGGGTGTCTTGGATCAGGGTGGGGGTCCCTCTTGGGTGCCTGGCCAGCCTGGGTGAGGGGCTGATGGCTGTTATCAGGCTGGCCACACCCCCTTTAGGGTGGGGGTCCCCAATGGGGTGCCTGGCCAGCCTGGGTGAGGGGCTGAGGGCCGTTTTCAGGCTCGCCGGTGACTGAAGCTCCCAGCCTCTCCTTTTTTTCTTTTATTCTGGGATTTATTTACCTTCTATAATTGAAACTTCGTTGCTGTCACTGGAGCTAAGAGCCGGCTCTGTGGCCACGGCCAGCTGAAAGCAGTTATCTGGGGTTTGTTTAGCTTCTATAATTGAAACTTTGTTGCTTTCGGAGCTCAGAGCCGGGCAGCGGCAGGCGGGGAACCTTGGCTTCCTCCATCACTGGAGCAAACAAGCCTCCTGCTCGCTTCAGCTGCGTGGCTGCTGGCCGCCATCTTGGTTGGCGGTTAATTTGCATATCACCCTGATTAGCCCATGGGAAGCGTAGCGAAGGTAGTCAATTACCCTTTTGTCTTTTATTAGATAGGATAAGCTGAAAAACTGCCATTCTCCAGAGTATTTGTTGAGATTTTTGCTTTCAGCAATTGTCAGTTTGGCTCAAATAAACTCATAAAAATTCTCTACAGGTTTGGATGTTTCTTATATCAACAACTAGAGGCCTGAGCACAAAATTCATGCACTTGGCGGGGGGGAGGGGGGCCCCTCAGCCTGGCCTGCATCCTCTTGCATTCCTAGAGCCCTCAGGCGATGTCTGGCTGACGGTTTAGGCCCGCTCCCCACAGGAAGCAGGCCTAAGCTGGCAGTTGGGCATCCTTAGTGCTGCCACAGAGGCAGGAGAGGCTCCTGTCACCGCCGTCGCTGCACTTGCCAGCCATGACCTCGACTTCTGGCTGAGCGGCACTCCCCCTGTGGGAGTGCACTGACCACCAGAGGGCAGCTCCTCCATTGAGCATCTGCCCCCGGTAGTCAATGTGCATCATAGCAACCGGTCATTCCGCCATTCAGTTGATTTGCATATTAGCCTTTTATTATATAGGATCATTATTAGTGCAATTTATTACAGCATTTTCCATCTGACTTGAATACAGTGGGGCCTTGACTTATGAGTGTCCTGACTAACAAGTTTTTCAAGATACGAGCCGTCTCTCGGCCGATTTTTTGCTTTGTGTTGCGAGCTAAAATTCGGGTTACAAGCCAGCTTCAGATACCCCACCGCTAGTTGGCGCAGTGAATGTCACAGTGAACGCCACAACATCAGCCCAGCATCATGTGTCTCACTCATTCACTTTTTGATTTGACATATGAGTAATTTGAGTTACGAGCTCCATTACGGAACGAATTAAACTCGTCAGTCAAGGCCCCACTGTATTTGCAGAGAGGTCAGATAAGATTTTTAACAAAAAGTAAGGAAGAGCCCTAGCTAGTTTGGCTCAGTGGATAGAGCATTGGCTTGCTTACTGAAGGATCCCAGGTTCAATTTCAGTCAAGGGCACATGCCCAGGTTGTGGGCTCCATTTCCTGTTGGGAGTGTGAAGGAGGCAGCCGATCAATGATTCTCTTTCATCATTGATGTTTCTATCTCTCTCTCCCTCTCCTCTCCTCTCTGAAATCAATTTTTTTAAGTAAGGAAGATACTTATTTTAGCCTTAAGAAAAAACTCACAAAATATTTAAGGGCCTCAAAGTATCCCTCCAAACCCTGATTTGGATGGAACATTGGGAGACTACCTTGTCCTAAAAACATAAGCCCTAAGCAGACTGCAGCCACTTCTCACGGCCCTTCCTGTGCAGTCACAGTAAGTGCCAGGCTTGAGTGCTGCCGCCTGCAGACCCTGCTTTGTCCTTCTGTCCCCAGGCAGCTTGCAGGGAGCAGCCCCAGTCTTTGCTTTCTCACGTAATGGGTGTGACAAAGCCCAAAGCACAATGAACCTATTTACATTTGCCAACTACGCTGTGGATATGAACATGAAGGTTTTGGAACATTTCACATTGTGGAAAAGTCTGCTGCCAGCCCTTTGTAAGTGTCCAGGGTTTTATGCAACTGAGAAATACCCTTGCTAGCAAGAGGGACCATCTGAAGATTCCACATTTGAGTGTTAGTCGCACTTCGTACTTTGAGTGTGAATTTCGGTTGCCACCTTGTTCTCTCCTTCCAAAAAACAGGTCTTCTGAGATGGAGTCATGACTTGGCAACAGAACTTACATGATGATGAGGGGATGGGACTTACCAGCTCAGTCTCTGATTTCATTCCCTGCAGCGTATCCTCCTTTAGAGATACTTGAGCTGCTAAATGCAGTTCCTAGTGACTGCAACCACTCAGTGAGGGCATGACTCAAGAACCCCATTTCTTTTCAAGGAAAGAATCTGTTTTGTAATTAAAGTTTTTAAGTGTTAAAGATTCCTTGAAATACCTGCCACTCATTTCAATATCTGGCATACTGCCCACCTCTATCTTTTCATACCGACTTACATGAAGTGCTGAATGGTGGATGCATTCAGTTCATAGTAATACTGTTCTAATAACATGGCTATTAATTAATAACAGGAAAGGAGTAAAGGGAAGGCCAGATAGAGGCATGACATTTGTACAGCTTTGCCAGGAAGCTGCAGTTTAACACTCTCCAGGTCTGATTCCTGCATATTGCTGGGGAAAGGGACTGGACAATGGACGCATGCCCAGTAGGGTCTGGGTGATGTGGGAAGGTGCCTGCCTGTCACTCATACCTAGGAATAGGGCGTTGCCCAGAATAGGCATGTAGGCATGGTCACTGCAAGCACAGGAAGATTTGATATTAAACTCCTGAACAAAGGAAGTACTCCTTCTTGGTGCTCTTGGTCCTCTTGAGCTCCTGGCTCTCCTGTGGCATGGGGCACACTCCCCTGCATCTGCCCACATGGCTCAGGGCCATGTGGACCACACAATGGACTGATGGACTGGGACTAGCCTGATGTTGTACCAGACTCAATGCCACCATGAAACAGAAATTCTGGGCACTAACTCTGCTTCTAGCTCTGCTGAAGCCCTGGCTACACATTTTCCACGACTGATTTAAGGGATATGAGACTTTGCTACCCAAAGGATGTAATTTCACATGAATAAACCGTTCTACCCCATCTTATTCTCCTGTGGGAGTCTTAGAAAATTCTTTTGCTTAAGATATCGAAAGAAGCAAACCCCAAGCTCCCAGTGGGAAAAGGGATACCCCAATCTCAGTAGCAACGGAGGAATTTTACCTGTGCAATCCTCCGATAACAATAGCTCTTCCACTCACCATCCTTGTAGTCATGGGAAAACCCATCAACCTTTCTGAGCCTCTGTTTGACAATGGTAAAATGGGGACAAAATCTCCCCCCTTAACTCACAGGAGTATTGAACATTTAAATGGGGGAAATGGATGTCAAAATCCCTTTGTAAACCACTATAAATGTGTGCTATTATGGTGTGTCAATCATAGACACATTTCTGTTTTCATTCATTAAAAACATATAGAGTGTTTGCTATTTGACAAGCAATCTGTGGCCCTAGGGAAATAGCAGTAAAACAAAACAAAACAAAACAAAAGCACACCCAATACCCAGCCCTCATGGTGTCTAAGTTCTACCAGATATATAGAGAGAAACACTTGTCGTGACTGTCACGTGCAATAGCATCCCTTTTCTTATGGTGATAGTTCTGTGCATACTTAGAAACCTTAAATTTTGCAGGTAGGTCAAAGTTCAGGATGTCTACCCTATGTATAATCCCCTAATGACTAGATTCCTGCAATAAAAAGCTGATTGTAATAGATTCTCAAAGGCCATTGTAATTATCTGAGATAAACCCTTTGCAGTAATGTTGGAAAATGCCTCAAACTGTCAGGGGTCCTCAAACTACGGCCCGCGGGCCACATGCAAATACAAATATTGTATTTGTTCCCATTTTGTTTTTTTTACTTCAAAATAAGATATGTGCAGTGTGCATAGGAATTTTTTCATAGTTTTTTTTTAAACTATAGTCCGGCCCTCCAATGGTCTGAGGGACAGTGAACTGGCCCCCTGTTTAAAAAGTTTGAGGACCCCTGGTAAGTGACCATTTTGTTAAAAGCCTCTGCAGCAGATGTGCTTCGCACCTGGCCCCACGTGAACCCCCTCAGGTTGCAGCTGCAGGTACGGTGGACAACTCCTCTGCTTACTGCCCTGCCCCACCCCAGTGCCCGCAGCCCACGGCCTTCCCTGCACGCACTCTGCCTCCCCAGTGCCTTTTCCAGGCTGCAAGTGTGGGGCACTAACAATGCCAAGTACTTCCTCCATCAGTGGGGGTGGTCTGCAGGACCAATGCTTCAGCCTGGTGTCCTGAGAGGGATGATTCTGAAGAATAGTCCTCTCTGGAGCTCAGAGGGTCCCAGCAGGATGAAGCCCAGGTTGCTCACAGAGCCTCCCTTCACTGGCTCTTAGTCCTGCACCCTCCCTCACGTGCTCCCTTCACGCCTGCTTCCTGGCATCGCCTCCTGGAAGCTGCCGGCCACCACGTCCTTCGGGCACTTCTTTTAAAGAAAGCCAAACTGAGATGTTAATCCCATGTGTCTGCAAATGTCATCAAAATTTCTAATAGAACACTGATCGGAATACTGGAAAGAATGTAGGGATTTTTGCAGTGATTTCCAATTCTACCCCAGATTTTGGAATGTGCTGAAAAACAATGTAAATTCCTACCTCTAGGACGTCAAACCCGCAGCTTTCATGATACTCCACATCAAAGTCGTGGATGGTGAGCTGAATGCTACTCCCAGGAGCAGTGTGAATGTACCATATGCACTCCTTGCTGGGGGGGTAGGTGTTCGGGTATCCAGGGCTGCTGAAGGAGCCCATGGCCCCAGACAACTCCGCACCACAACCTGTTAAAACAGCAAGGCTCAGTCAGTTCCAAGTGAGCTCTGGCCAGTGGGAAGAATTTAACAATCCAACTAGTCAAAAGGTAATTGAGAATGCAGATAACTATTTTAAGAGAAAAATCATAAAGGTACAATAAAGCTATAATTAAGCAGCTATAAAACAATGAAGAAAAAATCATGGCTACAGGTTATTACATTTATTCTTTTTAAAAACATGATTATATTATTTGTGCAATAATTTTCAGTCCTTATTCTCATCACATTAAACCTTTGATAATATTTTCAAAATGTCATTCTAATTTTTTATTTTTTTTCATTTTATGTAGGTAAGAATTCAAAGTAGGAAGTACAATGGAAGCAAAAGAAACCATCAACAAAACAACAAGAAAGACCACTGCATGGTAGAACATATTTGCCAATATTATATCCAATAAGGGCCTATTCTCCAAAATTTACAAGGAACTCATACATCTTAACAAAAGGAAGATAAACAATCCAATAAAAAAATGGGCAAAGGAACTAAATAGACACTTTTCAAAAGAGGACATACAGAAAGCCAAGAGACATATGAAAACATGCTCAAAGTCACTAATCATCTGAGAGATGCAAATAAAAATGACAATGAGATGCCATCTCATACCTGTCAGAATGGCTATCATCAACAAATCAACTAATGATAAGTGATGGAAAGGATGCAGGGGAAAAAAGGAACCCTCATACACTGCTGGTGAGAATGCAGACTGGTGCAGCCACTGTGGAAAACAGTATGGAGTTTCCTCAAAAAATTAAAAATGGAACTCCCATTTGACCTAGTAATCCCACTTCTAGGAATATATCCCCCAAAATCAGAAACACCAATCAGAAAGGACATATGCACTCCTATGTTCATGGCAGCACAATTTACAATAGCTAAAAACAGCCTAAGTGCTCATCAGCAGATGAGTGGATTAGAAAAACGTGGTACAGCTACACAATGGAATACTATGCTGCTGTAACAAAAAAAGAACTCTTACCATTCACAACAGCATGTATGGATATGAAGAGCATTATGCTAAGCGAAATAACCCAGTTGGAGAAAGATAAATATCACATGATATCACTCATTTGTAGAATATAATGAGCAACATCAACTGATGAACAAAAACACATCCAGAGACAGAGAAGCATGGAACAGACCATCAAACTTCAGAGGGAAGACAGGGGAGGAAGAGGGGGATAAGAGATCAACCAAAGGACTTGTATGCATGCATATAAGCATAAGCAATGGACACAGATGCTAGAGGGTATGGGCATGTGTGGGGGAGTGGGGGGTGGCCGGGGAGAGGTCAATGGGAGAAAAAGGAGACATATCTACTACTATATGTAATACTTTAAACAAAGTATAATGGACAGTAAATACTATGTCTGTCTTTAGTTTCCTGTATTTAATACATTATTTCTAAGTGCTTTTCAGAAGTGCTTTTCAGACCTAAGATCTAGAATTGTAAATGCATATTAATAAGAGAAAAGGTATGGTTCCAAATATATTACAAAACCCATAGAATGTAGAACACTACGAGTGAACCCTATGGACTCCGGAGATGAGGATGTTAATGTGGGGTCATCAACTGTATCAAACGGCCCACCCTGGTGGGAAATGTTGATCATGGCGGAGGCTGTGCATGTATGGGAACGGGGGTATATGGGAGCTTTACCTTCCATTCAATTTTGCAATGAACCTAAAACTCTTCTAAAAAATTAATGCTATTAAAAAATTATACAGGCCCTGACTCAGGCAATTTATATCTAAAAACCAAAGAACAAACAAAAACCAATATATAAAACACAAGCACAGAAGACTGCAGCCTATGTTTTATGAATGTTTATATACATAAAAAAGTGATTAAGGCAAATCATTACAACAAATAATTAATTTGGTACACAGTAAAAACTTGTCACCACTTACTGAGTGCTTAGATGTGTTTTACAAGTGTTCTTCATTTTAATTCTCGTAATAACCATATGAAGCAGGTACTATTAGTATCTGCTTTTCTCAAATGAGCAAATCAATGCAAACAGAGGTCAAGTGGCTTGCCCAGGGTCCTCAGCCTTGTAGGTGGTGGGGCCAGGACACGACGCAGGTGATTTGGTTCTGTCAGAGGGCTTAATTCTTACAGTCTACAGACTCAGTGTATAGGATTCAGACAGAACTTTCAGAACGGAGAAGGAGAGAAAACTTATGGAAGAAATAAAATTTAAGGAAGGCTCAAATTTTAAAGAGAAAATTAGAAAAAAGGAGAGATTATCTTGTTTTCTAATAGCAAGTTTTAGTGATTAAAAAATATTGTTTGCTTTGCTAACATATCTGGGCCTCCTTTTCTGTTTTTTCAAATATTCTTTATTGATTGGTAAATTCTTCCAAATACCTTCTCTTACCCTTCATCAAGGCTTTTTCATGTTTAAAAATAATAATGCCTCCTTTGGTGGGCTAGAACAGGTCAATGGGGGGTTGGGGAGGGAAGAGGGCATTATGTACTACTTTCAACAATAAAGATTTTTAAAAAATAAAAATAATAGTGCTTCCTCATTCCATTATGAATATGTGTGCATTTTCAAATAAATGAAACTTAACTGTTGTGACTGAAAATGTAAGACACTAAAGCTAAGGTCAGGTCTACTATCACCCTATGCCAATTCATCCTGTATGGTGAGTTAAAAAAGAAGTTTTTAAAAAGTTCAAAAATATATATTCTCTACATAGAATCTCCACTTAACTAAAAATAACTGAGAATTCTAAGAAGACTCTTGATGCAATAAAGAAATCTGATTCCAGCTCAACATTTTACCATCTTGAGTTGCTAGTCTCCTGCTTCCATTTGAAAAATTCCTTTTTTCAGACTTTAAATTTTTTGCACAGAGCAGTATCTTTTCTATGGCTTATAAACATCTTACTTTATTTCGGGTTAAAATCCTGCAAAAAAGCTGCTTAAAATTAGATATGTGGACATTATTTATATACTACCATGAATGTTTAAAAAAATAAATGCCATGAAAGATTAGAAAATATTTTTTCTACTATGACAACCCATGGAAAATATTCCTGAAGCCAAAATCAGCAGATTGTATATATGGTCAGTACTACTGCACAAGTCTAGGGGGCACCAGTCACAGAATATTTCATCAAAGGATACTCTCTAAAGTTTTCCAATGCTGTGGCCCATATAAATCATCTTAACGTGAAATACCTTTTACTAAATTACATTATAGGTAAGCAATGCCATTCTGTTACCCCAATATTTTTTAACGTACATTTCAGCTCCTCTAGTTCTTCATATCAGTTATACCATATTAAATAATTCAATGGAAAAATCTTTGGAGAAAAATAACTCTGTAGCTAAATACTATAAAAGAGAACAGGGAAATGAAAGCTTGGATATCTCATCTCTGCGTTTTTATTAGCTTCAGTTCACCAGACAATCTAATTCATTTTTTTTTATTTAGTTGATTTGTCTAAAAATCTGTACAACATTTTCCATCGTCTTTTCCAATTGTTTTAGGTTTCCTTGTAAATTCCTTTGCAAATAACAGGATGCCAATACCCTTTTATTAGTCACTGGAATGATAATATCAGATTCTTGGCATTCAGTAATGCTTTGAAAAATTATAGTACTTATTTTATTTACCCACTGACAGCTCTTAAGAACCACCATGTACTTTTCCTAAGATTTAAACAAATATAAACAAGGTTTATAAAAACGTAAGAAAATATTACTTTTAGGTTTCTCATGTTCTCTTCTCATTAATAGTGCTTACGTGTGTCTTCTAAAGAGAAATTCCAATACTATTAAAAGTGATACCCTATTGGTGAAAAATATTGTGTGGTTGTGAGAAGAAGAGAAAAACAGTTGGAGTTTGAAAACTCTTTGAAGCTTTCTACTTTTACTTCCTGCTCTCACTACCTCTGAGGTTTAACACATCAGAAGGTAACAACTTGGATTCAAAAGTTTACATTGAATGCAAAATAGTATAAATTAATTTAGTGATTCTATATTGTAAAAACTATAAAGTACTGAAAAATAGAGTTAATTCTGATAATTATGGTAGAAACTCTGTCTTTGAATATTTAAATCTTGAAAGAGATAACCATAAATTTCTAATTCCCATTCGTGCATCCATTCAATAAATATTTATTGAGCATATGCCATAGAACAGTTCTGCTGTGGAAGCCAGGTGTACTTAATGTTTATTTTTAAAAATGCAGTTATAGACATAAAAACTGCTATTGCCACATGCCCTCCTGCGAGTCATTAAATTCTTTTTGCTTTTTCTTCAGTTTTCAAAGAGTAATTTCAATAAGTATTTATTTTAAAAAAGCAATCAGTGAATTATACTTTATTCTTCACATGTTAATTGGTGATTAGCTACAAATAAGAATTAAAAAATCATCATATTGAGGTGCTAACAGATATTTTTAAATTTGTTAGTTTTGGTAGTACAAGTTAGCAGGATTCTCTTTGATACTAATTTCTAGTCCATAGGTGAGAGATTTTTGATCAGCATTCAGCCAGTTATGGCTCACTCTCTTGAGTATCAACACTTTTTCCTAGATTTTGGGACACTTTGACATTGTGTACTTGGTCTCAGGCAAAAGAAAATACTACAAAAGCATATATTTTAAAAACTGAAAAAAAAGAACAACGTCTGTTTTTCCTCTGCTCTTTTATTAGTGACAAGGGAATACATATTCACAACAAAATTAAGAAAATGTCTGTTAATAAAAAAATTAAATACGTAATGAATTATTTGATACTTTGTTTCATAAGCTCAAGCTATCATTAGGCTAACAGTAAAACATTAGAACATGAATTTGGAATTGTATAATTATGGATAAAAATTTAAAAATCATAAATTCACAAAAATTGAACTTTTTAATTATAAATGAAAGCAATTAACAATTACAATTCACAATAGATAATAGAGTTTTTAATGTATAATGTGAGTCTTTTGAATTGTATTAGTGCATTTTTTTCCATTTCATTAGCTGCAGAAAAGGGAGTCAATTATAATATAGAAAATGTGATTTAGAACCTGTATCAACACGTATTATCCCATTGTCAGCAAAAGAAATACTGAAATAATCCAAAAAACCTATTGTGTGTAATTCTGAAGAAGAGAAATGTGTTCTAAATGTTGAAATGAATCAAGACTCCCAAAGCTAAATGATTAATTCTGCCTCATCAACAATTTCTTGTACAGAATGGGTAGCAAAGCTGTTCATTTAATTTGATTTACTATTTCTCTATTACCTGTGGTAAAAACAAGATTTGTTTTTGTTGTTTTTTTTAATAAAGATTGTGGAATTAAAAAAACTTATTTGGTAAGCTGTTTTACCTATGTAGTTGTTATCAGGGTTGCTAATGTCTAATACTAAAAACTTTCTGCATAAACAAGTATCCTAATTTACTTTCCTATTAAATTTAAATTTATTCGGGGCCTAGAAGGGGGGAAAGTGTTTTGTTCACTGCACTATTTCCCTCAGTGTACCCCTCAAAGGGAAACCTTTTGTTAAATGCACTCTCTCCTGCATGAGTAACAGAAGAAAATCTGTTTCTAAGTCCATCTGCCCATTTTGGGGATGGAAGCAATAAGGCTTCTGGAAAAATCTCAGGTATCTGCATCTCATTTAGAGGAAAAAATAATAGTACAAACATATTTGCAAATATTAAAACAAGTGAAACTCCTGAGAAAACACAGGTTAGCAAATATGCAGTAATTTTTAAAAATCATGACACTGTCAGTCACATCTGTGACTTTGGGTGGATGACTGGGGGGTCAGAAGGGTAGGAAAGAGACGGAGGAGAGACAAAGCTGTAGATGAAAGAAGTTATATCAACCAATAGGTATCAGGAAATAAAACAGGAGATGTTTAGACTCCCAATATCCTCTTCCTCATCATGCTATATAATAAAAGCCTAATATGCTAAGTGTACGGTCGTCCGTTCAGCCAATCAAAGCATAATATGCTAAGGCCGCTCAACCACTCGCTATGATGTGCACTGACCACTAGGGGGCAGACTCTCTGACCAGTATGTTAGCTTGCTGCTGGGACTGAGCAAGATGGGCCGAACATGCCCTGGAGCCCTCCCGCGGTCCCTCTCTGACTGGCCAACCTCCCGTGTCCCTCCCCAGCCCTGATCATGCACCGGTGGGGTCCCTCGGCCTGGCCTGCACCCTCTCGAAATCCAGGAACCCTTGGGGGATGTCAGAGAGCCGGTTTCGGCCCACGTTCCCATAGGCCAGGTTGAGGGACCCCACTGGTGCACGAATTCGCACACTGGGCCTCTAGTAAAATATAAAAGAAATTTCTCAACTTCTTTATTTGTAATAGAATTAGTATTTAAGCTCATTGGTTTGTTATATAGATTAAATGAAATAACCAAAGTAAGGTTTTTAGCTAAGTGTCTTGCATATGATGATCCTCTATATGTGTTGTAATTTAACAGAAGTTTATCCAGATATGGGATGATATTAGAAAAATACTTGGAGCTAGAAAAGAAATTACCATACCAGCTAAAGAGCCATCATAAATAGCTGAGATGTAAAAAATCAATCATTCATTAAGCTACAAGAAAGGTAGTTCATATTTGCATGGTAATTCAGTTTTTCAAAGGGCTTTTAACAAGCATATTATTTTATTGAAAATTCATAACCACTCTATGATGTGGGCCCATTTTAGAGATGAGCAAAGTGAGATTCAGGAATGCCACTGGATTTGAAGCTCCCAGAGTGAAGGACAGATTTAGGGCCAGTGCCCCATCCTTTCTCACTCTACCCTCAACACCCCACTCCCAGTTCTGTGTTCTCTCACTATGCCTTATTGGGTACTGGAATGGCAGCACTGAACACTGACTGCCCTTATTACTGTTTGGTCCATCTACCGAGGAAATCATCACCATAGCAACCTGAAAAAACAAATACAGCAAAGATATTGTTCATTTAATTTGAGGCATCATTAGACATCAGCTGAACTGGAATAAAATAATGTCCCAAAGAGTATCATATGTGTTTCAGTTTTAATTAATCTTTATAAAACTTACAGTACTGGTGACTGATAATCTATTTGATCCTAGTTTCCTCTGAACTCCCAGTCAGGAGATCAGAGGAAGCACTTCCCTTATCAGCAGGAAGCATGCTGATGTACTGCACTCATACCAAAGAAGAGTTAAAATCTGTTTCTAAACCTGTTTACTAGTGAAGATAATTTAAATCTTTTTCTTAAAAGGACTTTGCTAACACTTTCTTTTTTCTTTTTGGTCTAAAGCAAGCAATGAGTCATAAGTTGTTTTTTAATTAAGCATAGTCTATTTATGTTCTATCTTCGAAGTTTGGGGTGGTTGTTTTTAAATGAAAAAGCTTTAGTAAACGCAAACCACCCATGGACACAGACAATAGAGTGGTGAAGGCCTGGGAGGGGTGGGTGTGGGGTGGAGGGGGTCAATGGGAAAAAAAATGCAAACAAACAAAGGGGACATCTGTAATACTTTCAACAATAAAGATAAATTTAACAAGAAAAAGGAAACTGGCAATGAAACTGCTAAGCAGAATCAGGGGCACAGAGTTTCAAAGGTACATTTCCTATTTCCCTATGTTGCTCAAATGCAGTCACCTCTTTACACTGCCATTTTCCTCAAACTATGTTCCATAAACCAATAGCACCCAGAGGACTGCCAGCTTGGAACTGACATGGCCCACCTAGGCTAGAAGAAAAGGAATAGAGAATGGCCCCCCAAGAGACATTTCACATCCTCGTCATCTAATTTTTGAGGAAAATGCCTGAAAAATTAGTGGTCAATGTTGAAAAGCCTATGTATAGCAAAAGCATAAAATTTAAACACTACATTATGAGGCTCACATGCTTCATTAAAATGACTGATTTATATTTTAGTAGTTTTTCTATAATTTAAAAACAAAATCTTTCTCTTCTTCAATACCTTAAGAGAGTCCTCACTGGTTAGTCCACTTTCCCTCTGAAAGGTACAAAGGAAGCATGGGGAGGGTGTAGAGTCACAGGGAGAAGTTGCCAATAAGGACTCTTCTAGTGGGACAGGTATGATGTGAAATGGCAACTAAAAGCTCAGAATTTGAGGAAGATCCAAACCAAGGCAAAATTAAACTATTTTCTAGAATAAACAGGCCTCACTTCTGATACAATGATATCCTATATAATAAAAGGCTAATATGCAAATCAACCAAACAGCGGAACGAACAGTCGCTATGATGTGCACTGACCACCAGGGGGCAGACACTTAATGCAGGAGCTGCCCCCTGGTGGTCAGTGCGCTCCCACAGGGAGAGCACCGCTCAGCCAGAAGCCAGGCTCACAGCTGGTGAGCACAGTGGTGGTGGCGGAAGCCTCTCCCGCCTCCGTGGCAGCGCTAAGGATGTCCAACTGCCAGCTTAGGCCCGCTCCCTGTGGGCCATCAGTTGGACATCCCTGAAGGCTTCCGGACTGCGAGAGGGTGCAGGCCAGGCTGAGCTTCCCTCCCCCAACCCCCACCCCAGTGCAAGAACTTCGTGCACCAGGCCTCTAGTATGCAAATAATGTGATTAAGGTGATTTTGAACAGAAACTTTCAGGTTGGGGGTGGGGTGTGTAGGTGAAGAAGAATGTGAGCTTCTTAAAATGACCAAAGTTGTCTGAAGGTAACTGTGGCATGTATAAGAGCCATAAAAGTCAGCAATTCCAGTTAATTCCCCAATAGTATAAAAGTGTATGTCCCTTTCCTGAGAAAGGCAAATGATAAGTATCTACTCTCTGAAGAGAGAAGGCTAAAATCAGATCACTGGTGCTCTTTGAAGACGTAGTCAAGGGTGATGCCCCAGAATTCAGATGATCTTAGGGATTTGAAAATTAATTTTCTGAGGGACCCCAGGAGGTTGGCTCCAGAGCATGTCTGGCCTGTCTCGCCCAGTCCCACCCCACTGGCCACCTTCTAATTAATTTCCTTTCAATGTGCACTAATCCATGCACTGGGTCACTAGTTATTAATAATGAACTACAACGTTCACTAATGACTGATTACCATAATCGTGTTGCATTCATTTCCCTTACCCGCCTTACTACACACAGGCGCACCATTTCTCTCCACTAATACTAGCAGCAAATATTTTAGCAGCCAGTTACCACATCATTAATCTTGTACTGACCTGTTTGGTGTGCACAACAGAAAATATTTTGCTTTCAGAGCACAAGAAAAATAGGTTTATTTGCATTATGCTTATTAATTTGTGCAGTTTCTCAATGTCTAGTAAGTTAATGTTCAAGAAAAAATATTAATTTTTATTAAAATTTTCTATTATTTTATGTTAATGGTTACTCATTTATTTCAGCCCTTTGTATTCGGCATGTCTTCATCAAAATAAACCTACGTTTCTATGAAGATTGAAGCTTTTGTTTTTTTGCAGCCCACATAAACTTAAACCTTGTTTATTTGGCCAGTGTTAGCCTTTGAGTTTGACATGCTTGGAGTAGAGTTATCTGTTTTCAATGGCAGGGACAAATACATTTTTTTAAGAAGAGTGAAAGAATAGGCCATAGTTAATGACTTGTAAAATAGACACAAGAAGCTTAAACATCAATGCTGTTCATAGTTATAAAGTGACTTTTAAATTACTACATAAGATGTCATATGGATATTCAAAGTTAAGATTATCATAGCTTTCTGACATTCTAAAATGTCCTAAGTCTTA
Source organism: Myotis lucifugus (assembly GCF_000147115.1). Taxonomy (NCBI): domain Eukaryota; kingdom Metazoa; phylum Chordata; class Mammalia; order Chiroptera; family Vespertilionidae; genus Myotis; species Myotis lucifugus. Next base: position 2,707,038 of record NW_005871169.1, on the reverse strand, counting down.
ATATTGAAGTGTTCCACCTTAGTACACCATTAAAGAGAAATGAACACAATGAACCGTATTTTAGGACTTTTCATAAAATATAAATTTTAATTTCCTATATATAAATATATAAAAAATCTTTCATTTTCACTCAGAAAATTATAGTCAATCTCGTCATCTTTTCATTTTGATTAACTATATATTTTTTCTTCTAACCTGCTCATTCCAACCAAATTAAAAAATGCTTTCCCAGCAGAAATTCTTTGCTTACAATTCAGGAGAAATCAAATCAATTAGTCTTTCTTAAAACATTTTTTAAATTATTAAAGATTTCTGAACGATTATATATATATATATATATATATATATATATATATATATAAAATCTTCCAAGGAAATGAAATGAGACCAAGGCAACGGGACTAATTTCCCCTAGTCAGTGTAAGTAGTCAGGCCTAAGGCTACTTTATGAAATCCCCAAACCGGCAAAGACAAAGGACATATGTTCTCTTTCTGTGATTTCCATGTTCAACCTCCATGCTTCTACTTAAAACTATTCATTCTATCCTGCTTTCTCTCAGTTTAATTATTTTGATACATAGTGCTCTTGTGGGAAAAGGCTCACCAGCACCCCCCACCGAGGGCTCTGCATCACTGACCGCCCCTTCTCCCCACCCCCTCACCCCCAAATTCCTCTTCTCACCTTTCCCCAACTCCCAGCCATTTTTCCACAGGGAGGTTGCTCCACATGACAAATGAACAGATAGATGTGGGCAGCACCATGCCAGTGGTTGTGATGTTCTCTGACCCCTGCTCTGCCCCTGCCCAAGGCTGAGCCAGGAGAGTGTTTGCTGTGATAGTAATGCCAGGGATGAGGGTCCCTCGCAGGGCACATGCTGCAGGCAGGCAGCCAGCCAAATTCCTTAGCTTACAAGGTGTAGCTCTGGCTGGGCTCCTAAATGAACCAAATCCTCAAGTGCGCCACTCCATCCGCATTGTTTACCTCTAGTCAAACCGATCTGTCTTGGGGGCAGCTCTCCTTTCACTTCTCATTTTCTTATAACTGCCCTGGTAAACTAGTTTGTGTAACTAAATCGTGGTAATGAACAATCTCTGGGGTCTATATCAGCTCAGAAGTGTATGCTTCCATCGGCCATACATAGCAGCTCCAAACGAAGAGCACTTTTGCATGCCTAATAAAGCAGATGTTGTGGTGAAGAACAGACAAACATCTGCTATTTTGAACTTGTCATTTGCTAAGTAATGTGCTTCCTGGCATTATTACTACTTAAACTTGAAGAAAGAATGAATTGTGCATTTTAATGGGAAGAGCTTGAGACCAGGACATTTTTTACTTGGAAAAGACAGCAGAGGTTCATTTTAAAACATTCATTTTCCTTCGTGGGAATTTAGTTACAAAATAACCGACTCCAAGCACTGACCTGCTCTGCATTATGGTACCATTTAACCTTGGCAATGGAGAGTTGTGGGGAAAACTACTTGCTTCCGGGCAGAGTGCAGCTACTAAAGCACAGCCATGGGGTGGGACACACACACTTGGTTCTGGGTCCTGGTTTTGTCACTTACTCGATTTGTGAGTTTGGGGAAGTGAATTAACTTCTTTACAACTCTTTCCTCAGTTCTCTTACCCATAAGATGGAGATAATGATGCTTATGTCAGAGAATTTTTGGGAGGAAACATGTAATATTTTTAAAACGCTAACCAAAGGGCCCAGCACATGGGATTATCTTTTAAAATGAGAATATCAAGTGTTATTTTTAAAATGATTCTCAACATCGTAAAGTGACAACATCCATTTTAAATGATAATCTCAACATCTTAAAAATAATTGCTTGGTCCAGTAATAATATTTTCATTCACTCTATCTAGGGCAACATGGTTTGTTTTTATTATAACTAATATCTTAAAATAAATTTTAAATTATGTTTCGGTGGTCAAATCAATATTATTTAGCCTGTAAGTAGTCTGTAAGTATAACTAGAAGGAGGAAAAATCAGGGACGAATGTCATTACTTGTATAGAGAGTATAAAATTCTACTAAGTTTTCTGGAATGGAATTACTCTCCTATACCAGAGGTTCCTTCTTTGTTTTGGGGGTCACTGCCACTGAATGCCGGCATCAGTTCCTCTGAGCACACAGCGACATACACGTAAAACGAGGCCTTGGTAACAGGATGGTAGAGACAAATAGAGCAATATTTAAGTAAATGTTCAAAAAAAGAAACCTCTGAGGACAAAAAATGAATGTTCTATATTGAACCTCATGTTTGTTCTGTCTAGGTTTAGTCATTTTTGGTTGCTACACAATTTGAAACTGTGAAAAAAAATGTAGTTTCTTTTTCAATGTACGAAAAACTGTGGAATCCCCTAGAAAGTATGTACAATCTCTCTCAGAGATGTTGTTGCTAGGGAACCCGAACACAAACAGAAGATTCCAAAAGCCCTTCCTTTGGCCCAAATCTCAAGGACGATTACAAATTGTGCAGTACGTGATTTGGGAAGGTCATGGTTGTTTGAGGGAGATTTTTTTTTCTTTATATAACTGTTTCAGAAAGTAGCAATGGAAATTGACCTCCAACTTTTTCAAAAGTAGTGTCATGGGAATTGAGAGGCAGGACTCCTAAAAGGCCCCCCACTGGTTACAAGACTCCGAGCCAACATTAAATGAAGGTCAACTGTGTGTATGTGTATCTCTGGCTGTTGTCAAGGAGGCAAATAATGTCAGGATTTAGCTTTTCCACTCATTCTGAAATGTCTGCATTTGCTTATTGCCACCCCTGACCTTGCTGGAAAAGTCCCGGAGCCAAGGCAAAAAGAGCTGCAGGAGTTGTTTTGTAGATTATTATCTCAATTTTACAAATGTGAATTACTTTGTAAACAGATTTTTTTTTTAATTGGCATCATCCATTAAGAACTTCTTTGCAAAAATATATGTGAGAATTTGCCAAAAATAAAAATCAGACACAGTACCATATGCAGAAACCTTTGCTTTGGTTCTATGCTAGGACTGCATTCATTTGCAGTCTCCATTCTTAAAATTTTCCTAAGAGTATCACAAAGACAAAAGTTCAAGGTATCCAATAGGCTGAAGTGGCTAGAATAAGCAGGAAGGACATAGCATCTATGAATGTGAAAGAAAGTCTAGTCGGCATTTAGGGAAGTAAGTTTTAATTTAAACAGAAATGGACTTAAATTTCTCTTCAAACTGAACAGGATTTGTTTCTCTTCTATCACACCATATAATAAAAGAATCCCAGAAGTCTGTCTAAACCAAGAGATTGCTTACAGACTACTGAACAAAGGATGCTTTTTTTAAAAAAATCATAAATAAGGTTACTTTAGAGGCAGATCGGGACAGGTGTTTTACCACTTCTCTCTCTGTGACATTACATATCAGCCACCCAGCAGGAAGTGACACTATGAAAGCGATTCGTCACCAGCAGAGAGAAAGGTCTGCCTGAGATTAGAACCAGACGGTGTGATTCACAACCCACCGCACCCCCCCGGAATCTTTGCAAAGCACAATTCATAATTTCACTTTCACTGCAAACATCATACCTCCAGATTGTGAATGCTTGCACTGTGCAGAAGCAAGGCTCAAGGCAGACGAGACATAAAATCTAAGTTCTTGCATGGGTCTTATCAACTGGTCTCTGACACCTGCCCTGCCTCAACTTCTATCACTCCCTCTAGCTCAGTATTTTTCAACCATTGTTGGTTCACTATTGCCCTTCTAAGGAGCTTTCTGAGATTTTTTTTCCTAAATTCACCCTCATAAAAGTTTAATATCACAGATATACTATATATCTGATATGTGTTACAGATATCTGTACTTTATACATAAAGCATATGATTTTTTTTCATCCTTCCAAGAACCAGTTTTCATCCCCTTGGGGTTGATGTTGAGAATATGTGCTCTAGCTGAAACACTTGCCAGTGGCAAAACTTTGGTGTCATCCTAAGCCTTAGAAATGTCTTCCTCTCTGGGACCTTTGTCTAACGGATGACCCCTGTACAAAAGCTGCCTGGAGGGCCTCCTGAACTCCCTCAGGCTCTCCTGGATTTCCTCTGTGTCCTACAGCGTCATGGATTATGGACTCATTTCTATACTTGTTTATTTGTCTGTTTCCCTTACTACATGACCAACTCCTGAGGTCAAGGGTGCTAGCTTCTTCTTCTCTGCTGGACTAAATTGCATCCCCCAAAATTCATGTACCTCAGAATGTCATTGTGTTTGGACAGAGGGGTATTTATAGAGGTGATTAAGTCTAAATAAGGCCCCTCGGGTGAATCCTGATCTAATCTGATTGGTGCCCTGATATGAAGAGAAAATCTGGACACAGGAAGAGACACAGGATATACACTCACAGAGCAGTCACGGAAGGATACAGCGAGAGGGCCATCTGCAAGCCAACCAGAGAGATCTCCGGGGGAACTCGTCCCACCAACTCCTTAATCTTGGACTTCTAGCCTCCAGAGGGGTGAGAAATACTAGTAAATTTCTGCTGTTTATCTACCCAACCTGATGTCTTTTGTTACGGTCTCCTGAGCTAACTAATACACTCTCTATGTTATAAATACCACGCCCAGAACCTGGTAGTGAAACAATATGTGTTGGTTGGTTGGCTGAACGAATGACTGAATGAAAAACGTTCTCAATAAATATCTGCTTACAGAGGGTACATGTAATCACTATAACATTATTAACAATGGCGAACTGTCTGTTCTTTGCAGATCTCCTTATGGAGCCCAATTTATTCACCCTCACACCCTCCGGGTGACTACCCAGCATTCACATTAAAGGCAAATGGATAATGAAATTACAAAACTTTTGTCCTCAAAGGGTCAAACTCCCGGAACCCCCCCCTGTCCCCGCCCCCCCCCCCCCGGCCTCCTCACCCTCCATCCCACACACATACTCTAAGTCCCAAAAGTAATAAACATTACAAGTTAGAAGGATTTCCCCTAAAAGACCAGCAATAAACAAGCACTGTTGAAAAGTCTGAGTGAGGGAAAGAGAACTGGAGGGAAGGTTTAAGAGAAACATTGCTGACCTCATGGAGGTTCTTTGCCAGGGCTCGCTCTCTCTATATTTTTGTAAAGCCCTTTGATACAGTGCTGCATGTCCCCAGGTAGTCAGGAAAGGGCTGGCTCAGGCTCAGACCAAGCCAGCCACGGAGGATCTTGACAAAGTTTTTAAAATGTTTTCCCCGGGCCAATTTTTGAAAACCCTCAAGGCTTGAGAAATCTCATTAATAGCTGAAAAGAAGATAAAATGAAACCAGCCCCCATTCGAGGGGCTGATGTCATCCATCTCCCCAAAGAAAAGGCTACACTTTCCTTTGTGAGTCCAGGGTGACATCACCTCCTGATCACAAGCCACTCAGCCCTCCCCCTGCTATTCCCAGCTGAGGGGCTCTCTTCCTTTGCAAATGTCACTCTTTCTCTCACAAAGCTCCTTGACCTTGTTTGCATGTGGGATTCCATTGCCAAGTGAAAGCAGCAGGCCTCTGGGAGAAAGGAGCAGAGGAGAGAGGGTGTGCACAGCTGGCGGGAGGCCCCTATTCACACAGCTCGCAGAAAGCTCTAGATTGCCTTCAGCCGCCCGGGCGGAGACCCCAGGCTGAATTCAGCCCCTGGACAATGCTGTCAACAGTTGAGCCAGGCAGGGCACTGTGGCCATTTCTTTCTTTGCAGGGTGGGACTCCCTTTGAGGGCTCGAATAAAGGCAAGGCAGTGTGCTTTCATCTCGGGTCTACAGCGCCACTTTAGAAATGAGCCCACAAATAAAGCCCGATTGTAGATCCGTTTTCTCAAAGCAAATAGGTTGGTGCAGTCAACAAAGAAGCACATTTTGCAAACGGGGTTATTTATTAATTGGCGCCATGAAGCATGTGGGGCTTCTTCCTCAGCAGCGGTGCTCAGAAATGACGTGTCAGGCTGGGTGTCCTGGGCGCCGGCATGGGAACCTGATTCTGAGAGTGAGACTTAGAGAGGTGATGCAGAAACGATCGCTTTCATTACACACACACACACACACACACACTCAAGGGCACTACTGTCACCATTCTTAAATTGAAATCTCATTTTCTGATTATAAAAGTAACATAGGCTTATTATAAAAGTTCAGTCACGTCAAATCTGTAGCAGTAATTTCATTCTCCAGTTTTAAAAAGGTGTTACTATTACACTTGAAAATCGAGACTAATTTTTACAGTTATTTTGCATTTGTTTGTTTTGTATTTTATTTCATACTAGAGGCCTGTTGCACGAAGAGATTCCTGCAATAGGCCTTCCTTTCCCCTGGCTGCTGGCACTGGTTTTACTCCGGCACCTGGCATCTAGGCCTTCGCTCTGGCCTGGCTCCGGCCAGAGCCGGTCCGGAGCCGTGAGGCTTTTGCTGCTCCACCGGCCCCCAGGCCGTCAGGCTTGGCTCCACCGCTTGGAGCCTATGTATGCAAATTAACCGCCATCTTTGTTAGGTTAATTTGCATACTCTCCTGATTGGCTTGTTAGCGTAGCGAAGGTACGGTCAATGTACATGTTTGTCTATTATTAGGTAAGATTCTGAGTCCCACAACATGCCATGTTACTTCAGTCCTTCAAGATCCCACTCAAAACTTGATTATTTGAAATCTGAGAGACTTACATAAGAGACCATGGGGCCCCTCTGCCTGCCATGGGTGCCCCTAATGCTCTGGCCGCCACTTAGCTCAGTACTGCTCCCCTTGACTCTGACTCCAGCCACTCTGGACTTCGGGGTCCCTCACACTCACTCTTCACACTCCATTCACAGGGTCTTCCTTCTACTTGGAATCTTTTCCTTCTATTTGTCTAGTTGATGCCTGCTTACTCTTAGATTTTAGTTCAAAGGGCCCATTTTCATGCAAGTCTTCTCTGACCTCCTGTCGATGTCAAATCCTCTGTTGTGGGCTCCCTGGCACTTAGCGTTTATATGTATTTGTGTGCTTCTTGCTTGATGGCTACTTCTCCCAATCACTGTAAGCTCTAGGGGAGTGGGAGCAAGCCTGCTGGTCACAGCCACACCTTGTCCCCAGCTCTTACACAGCACATGGCCCCCATAGTTCCTTAACATCTGTGGAATGAAGACACGGATAACTGAGAAATCAGATTTATGTCTTCAGTTTACCTCCAGTGGGTAGGAAGCAGGGGAATGTGTCCCATTGAAACCTCTTTCCTGCTCCCGAGCTATTCTGTTGGCCCCTCTTCTCAGGCTACCATCTCAGGCTGTAGACATGGTTCAGATGCTGAGTATGGACTCAGGGTACTTGTGCCGTTGCATAACCATCATACATGATGATTTCATTAATTATTCACTGATCTAGACCACTAACCATCCCCTTCCAGAAGGTTTTTCCCATGCATAATTTACAAACAGTGGACAACACAGAGTTAAATTTCTTTTTTCAGTTCTGGTCCCAGCTGGCAAAAATGTTGTTGCATAACTCTAGATCCAAGCTTCACAAGTTTTCAGCAATTGGGAGAAAGTTTTGAAATAGTAAACAGGAAAAGACAATAGACAGAGGGTGTCTCTGACTCCTCCTAGGAAGACAGATTTCAAATGGAGCTGATAGAAAAAAATTCCCCAACAGAAACGCTGTCAGCAGAGAAGACAGCCACCTCTAGCATGTTGGTGGGAAGAACCCAGTGACACAGTAACTGGTACAGTTAATAATGACCATTAAACCATGCCCCTCAGGTGGCCTTGGGCTAGCATGGATAGAACAGCCTGGACGGGAGGGGAAGCAGCCCACAGAGGAGAAATACGTGACCAGCAAAGTCACTGCTCCGAAGACTCTCCTTCCGGGATTACTTAGGGAGTTGTTTTTTTAAGTCAGCAATAGTCAAGGTCCCACTGCAGAACAATTGAATCCTCTCTCTGGAAACTGGAACCCAGGCACGGAACTCTTTAGAAACTAAGGTTCTTTTTCTTACAGGAGTGCCCACTCTTATCCTATTGACATAGAAAAATGGAAGATATTATTCTGCTGCTAGTACAATGAGTCCAAGGAGCACACCGAAGTTTTCTCTAGACTCAATGGATGCTGTCTTTCTATCATTTAATTTCTCCAGCCTTAACATCTGCTCTTACCTGCTCCTCAAAGTGTGGTCTACAGAGTAGCGCCACAGGCATCACCTGGGACCTTTTTATAAATGAGGGTTTATGGGCCTTGCGTCAGCGCCACCCCCACCCCAGCCCTGCACCAGAATCTGCATTTGAACAAGTGATTCATGTGTATATAAAAGCCTGAGAATCGCTGTCTGGAAAATAACACTTGTCCTTGAAGATCTGGATCCTTTCCCAAGATTTTCGTTTCTTCTAGGTCTTTTCACACTGTCTCCAGTTTCCTTAGAATCACACCATTTCTAAGTCACAGAATAGTAGAGACAAACTGCATTATAGAGATGAATCAATCCAGCCCCTTCATTTAACATATCCACAAACTGGCATTCCAAGGTTAAATTTACCTGCTTGGTGAAGAGGACGGTCAAGAACTTCTACAAGCTTAATCATTATAGTTCATTTACTTTGGGAATTCATTATAGTTTATTTCAAGCTATAAGTGGCTCTGTGGATAACCACTGAATAGTTTTAAACACTGAAAATCCCATTCTTATTTTTTAACAGAAATATACTCAGTCTCCAGTTTATAGTCTCAGAATGTCTAACACTCTTAAATGTATAACAGGGCTATTCAGTTATATATAGCATGAGATTCATATAATAAATGCACTATGATGTTAACAACCCTCAAGAGTCAACCATGACACACATTCAGGCCCTTGCCGTGGGCTCACCCTTGGTTTTGACAGTGTGGCCATAGCTTGGATGTCTGTATGTGGTTCCTGGTATAACACTGCAACTTCTCTTCTCTTTCAAATTGATTGAAACAGACCAGTGAGTCCTGAACGGTGGTTGAGAACTGCTACTATAATTTTCACAAGGACTGTAATTTTCAAGTCTGGATCACACTAGGAGAGTGGTTCTCAAACATTAATCACCAGGGAGACCAGTTAAGAGAGATTATTGGGCCTCCTGTTTGTGATTTTGAAAGTCTGGGATGGGGCCTGAGAATTTGCATTTCTAACAAGTTCCAGGTGACTCTGCTGCTGCTTTTGGGAGTAGGTTTAGAGAATCACTCCCTTTAGACTGGGCCACATGAGGTCAGTCTAGAAGTTTCAGGACTACTGTTAAAAATGAATTTTCAGGTGGTGGACACACGGCTAGAAGTTTCAGGACTACTGTTAAAAATGAATTTTCAGGTGGTGGACACACGGTGCAATAGACAGGTCTTGTAACATTTAATAAATAAATATTTTTAAATGAATTTCATCTTCAGAAAAATGAAAAGTTTTTAAATAAATATTTTTAAATGAATTTCATCTTCAGAAAAATGAAAAGTTTTTTTTTAAATTTTTTTTTATTGAATTTTTTTTTGGGAGAAAGGGGGAGGGAAACATCAATTTGTTGTTCCAATTATTTATGCATTCCTTGGTTGATTCTTGTATGTGGCCCTGACTGGATCGAACCCAAACCTTGGCATATTGTGACAATGCTCTAACCATCCCTGCTTCTTGAACCACCAGTTCGTTGATGGGCTCTGACGTGCCCCTACCTATGTGGCAGGCACAACACACATTCCTGGCTCGGGGCATCACTAGTTCTCCTCCTGCTTCCCTGGTAGTGCAATCCTTGCTCCTCCCTTTCTCTCTCTAATTGACTCCCTTTTCCTTCTAACCCATCATTCCTTCTCTCCTTATGTCAGGGTAAGCCTTACATCTCATTCTATTCCACTCTCCCTAGGAGGCCCCCATCCTACCTTGCAATTTCCTTGCCACACCCACCTACAGGTCTTCACTCTTAGAAACTTCATTCTGCTCCTTTCTTTCTCTTAAGCAATGTATGGCGGCACCTACCTAAGTAGTTATCCAAATCCCGTCCGCTTTGACATCACTTCCTCTCTTAGCCCTAACTGGCTTTAACTCTCCAAGAGCCAACAATGACTGAGTAACATTTTCTAAGGCCCAGCACAAGATTACTATTCAGTTTAATTGGTGTTGATGGTATAGTTTACAAATAGACTTGGAACGGGGCCAGTTCTTGTCAAATAGCAACTACGAATTATGACTGAGGTGGGCCTTGGGCTTACCGTGAACGAACCACTGCATCTGGAATCCTTTCTCCTTATTCCCAACCCCATCGGTGTGGAACAGCACTTGAAGAACGGAGCCCGCGGTGCTCCCTGAAGGTGGCATATCTGCTCCACAATAGCGTCCTATCCTCCGTGAGCCGTCATAGAGCTGAAATCAAAGGGAAACCTCCCAATGTAAAAAAGCTTCACATGGTTTGTCAGATGGAAAAAGTAAAGTCTATTCATTTAGCAAAATCTGTTCCTTGGTTCAAAAGTTAAGGTTAAATCTGCTCAGGTGGGTCGAGTACCAGATGCTTAACATAAGAATGCAAAATAGAAAACTAGAGAGAGAGAGTCACGGGGATGATTTCTATGCCAAATAATTTGGAAATCCAAATATTGTTTGGTGTTATGTCAGCCTAGCAAATTCCCTCCAAAGTATAATTCAGACACAGAATAAGGAAATAGTAGGCTGAATGAGATGTGTTCACAAACTGACACATAAGAGAAGCTCAATAAATGTACTGTAATTGTAAGATGTAAATTTTAAAATAAATACTAACTATAAAAATCAGACATTTTAGAAAGTTTTGAAAAGGGAAAATAAAAAATTAATCACATTGAAGATAATCACTGTTGATATGTTGTTTAAAGCAGAAGTTTAGCTTGCCAATATTTTTTTCATTTGTATGTGTGTATATCCATACATGTGTATGTGTATATGTATGTATAATTTGGGCTACCATGTCATTGTGTTCCCTGTTTTATACTAAGCATGTCATTATATCATCCATGTAAACTTTTATAATGGTAGCATAAGATATTATTTACATTACAATTCTGTTGTTCAGTTAGGATATTTCCAATATTTTTGCCAAAATAAATATTTGCCTAATATTTAAAGTTCTCCCCAGGAAAGATTCCTATAAGGGAAATGAATCAAAGAGTATAATCTTTCTTGGCTCTTCATGTATATTATTTAATTTCTTACCAGAAAGTTTATCCCAATGTCCCCTCCCACCAGCAGTTTACAGAAATGCTTTGTGCGGTAGAACTTTGGCAACTGTGGCTATTACTTTTAAAGCTGGTGCTGACAGTGAAAATTTGTGTGTGTTTTTTATAATTGTCTTAATTTGTGTTATTTTGAGATTGAATTTTTTTTCATGTTTATTGCCCATTTGTAATTCTTCTCTTGGAACTTTTTTGCTAAGGCTCATTTTCCCACTGAGGTATTTATATATCCTATTGTGCACCCTTTACCTGCCTCATTTAATAATTTCATCAGGTATACTTTTAAACTAAAAAAATAAACCTTTCTGCCATATTTCTCCAATCAGGAAAGATAATCCAAAAGCACTGGCTTCCTTATGGTTTGTGAGATGGAAAAAGTAAAGGCCATTATATTTTCTTTTGACCCCGACTGTTCACTTAAACACTTGGTTCCAGTTATCCTTGGGATAGCAACAAAATGGAAGGTACTGATCATGGACTTCCTTGATTATTCTCTTGGAGATTACATGTATGTAAGAGTATGTGAGAGCATATATGTTTGCATGTGTCTGGAAGGAAAATGTATAATCTGGATTCAACAAATTCCAAATTGACCGAATTATTTTTATTTACTAAAATGTTATGATATAAAACTAACTGCATAGTTAGATACAGATTAGGGTCTTACAGTCCTAAATTCTAGCATGCTCCATTTAGGCAGCAAAGGGTCTGGATCTGTTCAAGGTCATGTGAATCTCAGGTTCATAAATCTTGGCTTGTCTCATTCCGAGTTCTCAAAATTGGCTGTTCAATAGACATACATGCTTGTGAGATTTGGAGGGAGGTCAGCAGAGATTTAAAAAGAAGCTCAGAAGTCCATTGTATCACTCACTGTAAATCTACATTTGAAATTTATTTTTCAGGCTTATCAATTCAGTTTCCTTTTTTTAAATATTGCTGCTTCAAATGTGTATATTTATTATCAAGTATCTAATATTCGAGATATTTGATGGAAGCCATAATGAAGAAGCAAAAATAAGAAAAAGAATAAAGCAACATAAAAAGAACAGGTAACCACAACCAAAGCCCCTGGCCTCAGCCCTCAGGCCCACTCCAATGCAGGAGGTGGAGGTGGGGCAGGAGGTCCCTGTTGCAATCTGTTTACTGCTAAGTGCTGTTTCACTGTAGTGAAAAGTATTTAGCTCAGCTCCACTCTTTTTAAGTTCAGTGTATGAATCCCAAGCAAAACGAATTAATTCAGAAATAAACATACTGTTCCCAAGCAGAGACATAATAAGCAAGAAAACACTCTACTGTTTTCCACTCCAAAAGGCTCATTCTTAACTTTGTAGTCCAATGACCAAAACTTTAATTATTTCATTTTATCCAATAAGACATAAGGTAAGATTTCTCTATAACCATATTGCTTTAAGCTTGGTGGATCTTTGAAATATTAGCCAGTGACATTCAGAGGAACCATATTTCAGATTCTATTCAGGGTTCTAAGTAGTATAGTAATTTTGTCTCCCAGCTCAGCAAGGTTAAGAAACCTGACATTTTCAAATGATTTTGACGGGATTTTTTTTTCTTCTTTCCAGATAGGATCACTTCATTGAAAGAGAATCCCTGAATCCCAATCATTTTTAAATAACACCTTGTGAATGGGATGGGGACAGGGGTAAAGGAAGTGGGTTTTGGGGGAACATTGATCAAGGATAATTAGTTTGTTTTTGCCTTGGGAGGGAGAGAATGGTACATTAAAATAAATATCAAATAGACATTGATGAAAGTGCTTAAATATAATTTCAAATAAATTAATAAATTAATTAGTACAAAATAATACCTCTATACAAAAAGTAATCTTATATCCCCAATTTTATGTCCTTCTAAAGTTTACACTTAATTAAATCAGGTTATTTGTTTGTATTCACACAGATGGCTAACGTCACCTCTGCAATCCATTCCCGGGTAAATTTACCACACAAAACAGGAACAGTCATTTTTCAAAGTATACAAATACTGGTTACCATGGCAACCCCTTGGAGCCCTCTGATTCTGTTTTCAGAGCAAAATGTTAACCACAGGACATTCCAGCTGTGAGTCATTGCAACGACTGGCAAGCATTGGTCCTGCTAAGAGTATGATTTCCCCTCTTTTGGAAAGCCTAAACATCAACTAGGTCTGAACAAATATGTGAGGTTGGAATTAAAGCCTTATAAAGGCAACCAGTAGAAATTAAGAAGAGAAAGAGTGGGATTCTCACTTTGAATATGCACTTCTCATTTGTGTAACTGTGTTTAGAGGTGTGTTTTTTAAATACCTGAAATGATGCTTATATTTTCAAGTTAGCCATTAAATGTATCTTCAAATGTGGATATGTGTCTACACAAAACCTCTTTTGTAGAATGTTTTCAGTTATTCCCTTAAGGAGACTATTCATTTAGGATTTTTGTGGTTTGGATCCTTCCCCCACTATGAAATATCTCAACCACTCTTAGGACATTCAAAGAGGAAGGAAATCTCTTGCCTAGCCACATTCACCGATTTCTATCTACTTCCTTTGATAATTTGATACATGCATAGGCTATCAGACCATTTGTGACTTCAGAATCCAGTTGCAATATAAAATGATTTGTGGATTCCTACTAAATATTAAGTTGGAAAATATGAAACCAAAAACGCATCACTGACAGAAAACGTATCTTACAATTTCTATAAGATTAAGTGTTTTATAGGTACTTTAGGAATCATTGGAACTCAAGTCTGGAGGAACCCAGTCAGCTAATGTGCACCTCAGCCTGCTCCCTCAGTGGGAATCAAGTTCATGAACTGTAAGGACTCTCAGAACAGAGTGTACTTTCAAAGTGTCTCTTGCTGCTTAATTATTGGTGTGTGTGTAACTGGAAAGAATAAAATTATCTCATATGTATGAGATTGGGATGTATATAGACTAACTTCTAAACACATTTTAGAAACATGGTAACAACTAAAACTCAGGGCTTTCTATTTTAGATTGGAATCTAATTTATACTTTTAAAAACTATTGTTTTTCTTATTTACTTGAAAATTTTCTGGAAGGACATTCTTTTTTTATAGTAGAGTACTAATTTTAAGAACTAAATAAATATAGTAAATGTAGTTAAATTAAACCAAAAGTTTCTTTGTGGTAATGTCATTAAAATATGGAGACACTTCTGGAAAAAAAATTTTTTGGTCCATTTTCTATTATAGATCTTTAAAAAGTCCAAAAACTTTATCCTTCAGAGTTTAATATGTAATTAAAATAACTTATCTGGGAGAGTTCTAGGTGTAATGGAGAATCCCCTAATAATTGTAGAGAACAAAAATTCTAGTCAGTATAAAGAAAGATGGTTAAATTTCTGAGGACTATACATAATGAGTTCATACAGTGGTGTGTTTTTTAAGTCAATGTCACTAATAGAAGATTAGAATTCGTTTGGAAGCAGGAAAGAAATTGCATTGTAGGAACACAGTAGGGTATATTCAATATGGTCAGGGTCTGTCTAGGTTCACAGTCCAGCCCAGCTCTAAAATATGCTGAGAATATCATATTGCAAAAATTACTTAACCTCTTTAATTAAAAGTATTTTTATAAATTTGGCCTCATAATGGTTCTAATCTCATAAGGTTGTTTTAAATAGCAAGTGAGACAAATCATGTACTAGTTTAAGTGTGAGGCCTGGCATTTGGAATATGCTCAAAATGTTATTCTAACTCTCGGTCAGAGGCAAAGGGAACCAACATTTTTTTCCAAAGAAACTATTCCAGAAATAGCTTTGAGAGAGAGAGAGAGAAAACAAGATGGTGGCTAGAGAGAACTTGAACTGACTTATGTACAACAGTTCACAGAAATCACCCCTGACCGACCAGACAGGGAAGCAACAAATCAATGAATCACTTTGAGGAGGTGGACGGCCATGACTTACCACGTGTTGCTAAGACAACCTAGTGGTGTGTGGAGACTGAACCCTCTCCTGATGTGCAGGGTGCACGGCCCTACACAAATCATACTGTGGAGGGAAATGAAAACGTGGTGTTTGTGTCAGGGAGGAGGCAGATGGGGGATCATGGCAGGAGGTGGTAGTAAAGGGAACCTTAGGAAGTCTGTCAGCGCTGCCCTGGTGAGGTGGAGAGGGGAGAGATACCTGGTGAGCAAAATGGCTCTACATGTGTTTTTTCCTGTTGCAGCCTCCTCTGCCCTTGCTGTCGGGCCAGCCCACAGCTCTCCCTGCTTAGCCACTGGAGCTCCAAAGGGGTGGAGGTTGGTGAATTGTTGGAACATCTCTGCAGATTTCCACACCCTGAAAAACAACTGTAACGGATCCATGGGAACTGCCTTCTTAGAGTACTTGTTAAGAATGTTGCTGCCGAAGTTTATTCACAAATCTTCTGGATAAATTTGGAACTTATGGAGTTAACGTTAAATGTGAAGGGCTTTGCACTGGCCCTGTAACAGTAGGAATTGTCCAACAAGCATCACAGAGTGGAGTAAAGGCTCCCACGGTGGGTGAGAAAAGCCCAGGGATGAAAACTAATCAAATTGTGGAGCATACATTACACGGACATTGAGAGGAGAGCGGATACACGGAGCATGGTGGACTCTAGGTGGCTCTGGGATGGCCCCAGGAGGCGAAGTCTCCTCCGTGATGTGGTGAGCACTTAGGCATGAGCAGAGCAAGGTGACAAGCCTGCGGCAGAAAGCCCAGGTGCCTAGCAACCGAAAAACTGAGAAAACAAGGACCTCACCCCCAGGGTGACCTTTCCTCCCCTAGCACATGGCTGGTCATGCACTTTAGACCTCCTGACCTTTCATATCGCTGGCCATGCGGTTCAGACCCTCCCCCGACATGTCGCTGGTCACACAGTAGGTCCATTTAGAGGAGGAGCAAGGGGCCCAGAGAATAGCTTCATACAGGTCCCATGCAATCCCTTGCACAACCAGTCCCTTAAGCACTAAACCCTCAGACAATGAGGTTCTGACCTGCATCAAATGATCTTGGAAGCAGAGCCTTCAGTCTGTTGCCCACAGAGACTGAGTTTTGATCAAACTAGAGATGACATTTAGGCCTCAGTTGTGTTTCAGCTCCAGGCCCAGAAAAGCAGCAAAACCAAACAGAGGGATACCATGGCTGATATCAGGACCAGCTGTAATGACTAATGACCCTGCCTTGGTACCAATCCATCAGTGGAGACCCAGACCCTGAGGAGACACACCTAGAAAGCTAAAGAATATTCTACAGAGATCCTCCCCCTGAGACCTCCCCTAAGTCCCTACCAGGAAGACAAAGAACCCAGGGCACTCTTGCTCTCTAGAGCTCGCCGGTGTGCTTTCCTTTCTTTCTCCTAAGTTCCAAGGGCCCTTCTTTTGTCTCTGTAACTTGTTTCCTGAGCCCCCGCCCAGCTGGTTCACTTTTCCTACCCCTGGGACGTTCTAAATAAACGTTTACTATGATTTGAGTTGCTTGGCTCTGAATTCTTCTCTTACTGGTAGCTGAACTCAGGAACCAAGGTTGCTGAACCAAGGCCTAATCGCTGGGAACACCCGGTGCCATTTCACCACCAACAATTAGACACGTGGTCCCACACAGAGCACTCTGATACAGGCACACATCTTCCCCGAGGCACAGGAAAAGCCATGCAGCCATGTGCTGACAGGGTGGGGCAGGAAATGTGAAACACCGGTCTAAAATTAAAGAATGACTCACAGCGCTGGGCATCGCATGACAACATGAAACCCATCGAGAGACCACATTACTCTGTGTCACTCAGCATGAGAGGTCTGTCACAAATAGAGACCAGATAGTCTCCTTTCCAGGCAGTGGTTGGCTGCTGTCTGCTCTTAATGGTGCATTGGCATTTTTATTTCTGCTTTCTTTCTATTACTCATTTTGGAAGCCACCGAGGCTGATTTGACTCTTTTTTTTTTAATCATTGTCTAATCATGATGGTGTGCGGAGATTTAACTACAAAGATGTTTATGGCAGCATTGTTTATAACAGTAGGTATTTGAAAAGACTTCAAATGCTCTATGACAAGAATTGGTGGCTGCCCTATGATGCTGGAAGATGCAATGTTATAAATGATGTGGTATAATAAGTGGCATGGAGAAACATTCACAAGCTCTTGTTTCTTGGGAAAAAAGTTATGGGGGGATGAGTATGTAGAGACTGATCCCCTTAGAATATTAAAATAAACACATAGGGAGAAGCTGCAGGAAAGAAATACAGCCAAATATTATCAATAGTGATGTAATTTAGGTTATTTTTATTTTATCTAGTCTTTTCCATATTTTCCAAATTTCCTGCAATGACAATATGTGGATTCTGGTGTGATCAGATAAGCCTATTTTTGAAGCATTATCTTTGGGGACCAATTAACATAGCAATGTAGATATGCACTGGTAATGTTTTTCCAGTCTCAAAATTTCATACCTTTTTAGGTTCTCAATACCCAGCTGGTCTAGTAAAAATATTATTCTGTCTATATCCATAGTATTTTATGTGTATCACAAGATTATGCATGAAAATGAGCCCATTAAAATGTTATTATATAAGGTAATCTCCCCCAACATTAATTTAAAACCATATTTTGTTCCTAGTGCTTCCTTTTTTATAGTCACTAAGTTTTTATTATTAATTAGACTAATTCTTTATTTAAAAACACTGCTTGAGATGTTCACGGACTAAAGACCCCTTACAAACATAAGTTGTGATGGTCACTGATGGAGCACTAGCTGCCTCATTCCCTCCCTGGTGGTGAGGGAAATGCTTTGAAAGCCTGGCACACTCTCCCGTGTGTACGTGAACATTTAATTCCATGAACCGCAGCCTTCCCTCTGCCAACTGGATCGCTACAGTGAAGTACTAAACACTTAAAAGAAGTATTCTGCCTCCTAAAAGCCTCAGCATCTGCTACAGATGGACTCAGAAACAGGGAGGAATATTCCCTGTTCACAGAACAAGGTGAAATCACAGATCCCGGAGCCAGAGACCCTAAGGCCCTGCCATGCAGACTCGTCCCCACTCGGGACAGTGGGAAAGAAAGCCCGTTAAACAGTAAATGTAGGAACTGAAGAGTAGAGTTGACACTAAAAAAGCAAACTTCTGAGATATTACAATAGAAAATCTTTCCTATTTTAAAACGTAGAAAATTTATATAATTAACTAAAACAAGGATTCCTAAGTTTAAAATTTGGAAGTCTGATCACTGTGCGCCTATTAGATGGTGGAAGAGGCCTCCACTACTTGCCTCCGGTGGCCTCGCTGAGCAGACCGAGGCTAGGAAAGGAAGGTAGAGAGAGCAATTTGAGCTCTGAGCATCTAATGTAATGTTAGTGGCTTCTGGGTAGTGTGGAAAGTATTGTTAGATCTCATTATTACTCATCCGGATTCTGTATTCATGTTTGAGAGAATAGTGAGGGGGAACACACAGACTTTCTTTGGAATCTGAGAGCAAAGGCTCTCTGTGGAAAGCTGGTGGGTTTGCCTCGTTAACTGCAGCAAAGTAAAGCAACGGCATGAAGATTCTTTATTGTGAGGGATGGTTAGGAAAAATCAGCATTTCCTTTTGAGAAAAGGGAGCGTAATCACACTGATATATCACTCATTTTAACTTTTTATAATTAAATAACATTTTACTTGGGCAACTTTAGCATCTTTAATTTCTTATAAAATGCTTCTGGTTACACTTATGGACACTACAACATATTTGGCTTAATTAACCAATAGATACACTTCATCCTAAACTCCTTTTGAATCCAGATCACGCTTTGTGCAATGCTAGGCTCATCTGGTAGAGAGACATACACTGAGTTGTTTGGAATACTGTTGTCACTTTTATGCATGTGTTTGAATAGCAGTTGGACACAGAATTGAAATAACTTATCTCTGAATTCTAAGCCAAATGCCAGGCCTCCTAGAAGAGAACTTTCTGTGAAAGACAGTTCCAGGAAGCATGACTCATCTGTCAGGAAGTGTCTGCGTAGGTGCCATGATGATGAAAGTCAGCGCAGACCCATAAATCTCAGCTGCTTCTCTGCCTTTCTCCAACTGGCAGAGGACTACAGCATACTTCTTAGGTTCAGACAGAGAATCCTGAGGCTTCTGTAATAAGACTGAAAGGACAGAAGCCCTGCCCTCAGCACATGAGGCCAATCTGTGCTCATCACAATTGGGAAGCTGTTTGGGAAATAGCTCTTCATTTATGCAGAATGTTTTAGATGGCCAAAATTAACCCATGAAATTGTGTTTATGTTGAAGTAATGATAAACAATATTTATTTAATAAATATGTATTAGCTGAGTATTGTTATAAGCCCTTCATTTGTTTTTTTTCTAATTTTTATTGTTAAAAGTATTATACATGTCCCTTTTTGCCCCCATTAATCCCTTCTAGGCCCCCCTCCGCAGCTCCCCACCCCAGGCCCTCACCACCCTATTGTCCCTGTCCATGGGTTATGCGTATATGCATACAAGTTTTTTGTTATATGTCTTCCCACCCACAAACCCACCCCTGCTGTCCCTCTGAGATTCAACAATCTGTTTCATGCTTCTATGTCTCTAGATTGGTTTTGTTCATCAGTTTATTTTGTTCATTAGATTCCACATATGAGTGAGAACATGTGATACTTGTCTTTCTCTGACTGGCTTATTTCGCTTAGCATAATACTCTCCAGGTCTTTCCATGCTGCCTCAAAGGGTCAGAGATCCTTCTTTGTTACTGCTGCAGAGTATTCCATGGTGTAAATGTACCACAGCTTTTTTATCTACTCATCTACTGATGGGCACTTGGGCTATTTCCAGATCTTAGCTATTACTAATTGTGGTGTTATGAACATAGGGGTGCATACATTCTTTCTGATTGGTGTTCGGTTTCTTAGAATATATTCATAGAAGTGGGATCACTGGGTCAAACGGCAGTTCCATATTTAATTTTTTGAGGAAACTCCATACTGTTTCCCATAGTGGCATAGTGGCTGCATTCCCAGCAGCAGTTCCCTTTTCTCCACAACCTTGCCACCACTTGTCACCTGTTGATCTGTTGATGGTAACCATTCTGACAGGTGTGAGGTGATAGCTCACTGTCATTTTAATTTTCATCACTCTGATGATCAGTGACTTAGAGTATTTTTTCATATGTCTCTTGGTAATCTGTATGTCCACTTTGGAGAAGTGTATATTTAGGGCCTTTGCCCATTTTTTAATTGGATTGTTTGTCTTCCTTTTGGTAAGTTTTATGAGTTCCTTATATATTTTGGATACTAACCCTTTATCAAGTATATCATTGGCAAATATGTTCTTCCATCCAGTGGGCTCCCTTTACAATTTGTAGATGGTTTCTTTTGCTGTAAATATTTTTTTATGTAGTCCCATTTGTTTATTTTCTCCTTTCCCTTGCCCAAGGAGCTGTATCCCCAAACATATTGCTATGAGCACTATACCTGAGATTTTCTGCCTGTGGTTTCTTCTAGGATTTTTATGGTTTTATGACTTACATTTAAGTCTTTTACCCATTTGAGTTTATTTTTGTGTATGGTGTAAGTTGGTGGTCTAGTTTCATTTTTTTACATGCATCCCTCCAATTTTCTCATCACCATTTATTGGAGAGATTCTCTTGACTCCATTGTATGCTTTTGCCTCCTTTGTCAAATATTAATTGAGTGCAATGGCTTGGGATAATTTCTGGGTTCTCTGTTCTGTTCCATTGATCCATATGCTTGTTCTTGTGCCAGTGACAGGCTGTTTTGAGCACAGTGGCTTTGTAACACAGCTTGATATCTGATATTATGATCCCTCCAACTTTGTTCTTCTTTTTCAAGATTGCTGCAGCTATTCCTATTTGGGGTCTTTTATGGTTCTATATAAATGTTTAAACTATTTGTTCTAGGTCTATGAAATATGCCAATGGCATTTTAATAGGGATTGCATTGAATTTATAGATTGCTTTGGGTGGTATGGACATTTTAATTATGTTAATTCTACTAATCCATGAACACGATATATTCTTCCACTTATTTATATCTTCCTCTATTTCCTTTTCCAACATCCTATAATTTTCCAAGTACAAATCTTTTACCTCCTTGGTTAAGTTTATTCCTAAGTATCTTAATTTATTTTTGTTGCAATGGTAAATGGTATTATTTATCTAGTTTCTCTTTCTGGGAATTCATTATTGGTGTATAAAAATTCTATTGATTTCTGGGTGTGAATTTTGTATACTGCTAAATTGCCAAATTCATTTATTAAATCGAGTAATTTATTGGTGGAGTCTTTAGGATTTTGCAAGTAAAATATCATATTATCTGCAAATAAAAACAGTTTTACTTCCTCTTTTACAATTTGGATTCCTTTTATCTTTTCTTCTTGTCTGCTCGCTGAGGCTAAGAGTTGCAATACTATTCTATATAATAAAGGCCTAATATGCTAAGTGTCCGGTTGTCCAGTCAGCCATTCAACCAATCAAAGTGTAATATGCTAATGATATGCTAAGGCTGCTCAACCACTGGCTATGATGCACACTGACCACCAGGGGGCAGACGGTTGACCAGTCGCTATGACATGCATTGACCACCAGGGGGCAGATGCTCCGATTGGTAGGTTAGCTTGCTGCTGAGGTCTGGCCGGTTGAGACTGAGTGAGATGGGCCAGACGTGCCCTGGAACCCTCCCTGGCTGGCCAACCTCCCACGTCCATCCCCAGCCCCGATCGTGCACCAGTGGGGTCCTTCAGCCTGGCCTTCACCCTCTCGCAATTCAGGATGTCAAGAGCCGGTTTCGGCCTGATCCCACAAGCCAGACCGAGGGACCTCACTGGTGCACAAATTTGTGCACTGGGCCTCTTTGTTTAATAAGAGTGGTGAAAGGGGACATCCCTGTCTTGTTCCTATTCTTAAGGGAAATAGTTTTAGTTTATTCCCATTGAGCATGATGTTGGCTGTAGGTTTGTCATATATGGCCTCTATTATGTTGAGGTCTGATTCCTCTATTCCCACTTGGCTGAGAGTTTTTATCAAAAAGGGGTGCTGGATTTTGGTAAGTGCCTTTTCTGAACCTATTGATATGATCATGTGATTTTTATCTTTCAATTTGTTTATGTGATATATCACATTTATTAATTTGTGCATATTGGACCAGTCTTGCATCCCTGGAGTAAATCCCACTTGGTCATGGTGTATGATCTTTTAAAAATATTGCTGGATATAGTACTCTTGGTTTCAGATCCTTGCTTTTTATTACCTTGAATACTTCATGCCATTCCCTTCTGGCTTGTAGCGTTTCTGATGAAAGATCAGTTGA
Source organism: Myotis lucifugus (assembly GCF_000147115.1). Taxonomy (NCBI): domain Eukaryota; kingdom Metazoa; phylum Chordata; class Mammalia; order Chiroptera; family Vespertilionidae; genus Myotis; species Myotis lucifugus. Next base: position 2,684,580 of record NW_005871169.1, on the reverse strand, counting down.
CAGCCTTATGGGAGCTCCTTTGTAAGTAACAGATTGCTTTTCTCTTGCTGCCTTTAAGATTTTCTCTTTGTCTTTAATTTTTGGCATTTTTATTATGATGTGTCCAGGTGTGAGCTTGTTTGGGCTCTTCTTTCTTGGAACTCTCTGTGTCTCCAGAACTTGTGTGACATTTCCTTTACCAGGTTAGGGATGTTTTCTGCCATCATTTCTTCAAACATATTCTCTATCCCTTGCTCACTTTGTTCACCTTATGGAACTCCTATAATGCAAATATTGTTACATTTCATTTTGACCCACAGCTCCCTTAAGCTGTTATCCTGTTTTTTAATTGCTTTTTCTTTTGGTTCTCTAATTGAGTGATTTTTTTCTACCCTGTCTTCTAAGTCACTGATCCAATCATGAACTCCCCCTAATCTGCTGTGTATTCCTTCCAATCTGTTCTTTATTAGTGCTATGTCATTTTTCATTTCTGACTAGTCTTTTTCATAGTTTCTATATCCTCTCTCATGCTGTTGAGTACTCTTGTAATCATTATTCTGAACTCTATATCTGATAAATTTCTCATCTCCGTTTCATTTAGCTGTTCTTCTAGAGAATTCTCTTGTTCTTTCATTTGGCTTTCTTTTTTCCTTCTCTTTTTGCCTCCTCATTTTGGCTGCCAGTCTCTATGTAGTCTCCATTTTCCATCCTTGGTTATCAGAGTTCTCTCCAGCTAGTCTTCATTTGTGATTCAGGATTGTTTGTCCATATTTTTGTTGTAATCCCAGTTTTGTCCTGCAAGAGTGTCATTGTAGCTTCCACTTACTGTGTCACCATTTTGGAACTCCATAATCCCTTTATATGTATTACCTAATTTAAAATTTCTCACAGTTCTATAATGCAGTGGTATTATTATCCCTATTATAGAGTTCTGGAAACTGAGGTTTGTAAAAGTTTAGTAATTCAACATTTTAAAAGGCATAAACTCCTTGAGAATATTTTCTTGTTTCCTTCATTGGTAATTATTTATTTTTAAATAAGAATTTTTAAAGTCAAGTATATATTGAAGTCCTTATTCTCTGTAATAATAGAGAATAATGAAAACTATTTTAAGTTACAGTGATAATAGCAAAAAATCCTGTAAGTCAAAGGAATCAACATATTTTTCATTATATTTCTCAACAGAGCTTTTAGTACAATGAGTGGACTAAAATGTGAGAAGTGTCAAAATACATTAATGAAGTAGGCTGCAGACAGAAAGCAAGAGGGAAATTGAGTGTCTTAAGAAATAAACTATTAATCGTATTTCAACCTAAAAAAGTAAAGGCTCTTTATTTGCAAATTTCTCTATATCTGAGGTTCTTCTTTTACATTAGAATTATTGCAAACAATGGCAGTGAATATTTATGTGTTTACTATGTGCCAAGCTTTATTCTGACTAAATATAGATAGATATATAGATAGATCTATAGAGGGGTTGGCAAAGTATGTTTGTAGTTGTGAGTATGCAACACAGAGTTAAATTTATTGTGATAATCATAATCTGCATGTTTCTTTCCATACCAACAACTGTAAACCTACTTTTGCCCACCCTCATTTGAGCACAATATATATAGGTAGATATAGATATAGATATATACTAATTTACAATGATTATCCCATTTTATAGATGGGGAAAGTGAGGCACCTGGAAACTAAGTAACTTGCTAAAGGTTACCTGGCTATTTAGTGATGAGGTCTGGTTTAAACCCAGTCTATCTGGTTTCAGTCTTCAATCTTAAGCACTAGGTTAGACTGAACAAGTACTGAGACTACTGAACAAGGTTGTACATTCTATTGTGTAGCTTGGGCACCTATAAGACATTCTCTTATGAGTGAGCAATAGATGAGTTACTAAATCTTTTGCTTATTATTAGCCTCCCATAGTAGTGAGCAGATATAAGAGAGCTGGTTTAAGCAGTTCTAATTCTAGAGAATCCTCCAGAAAAAGACAGGAAGAGTCACAACAGAAAGAGTAGCATCTGGAGTTGTTTCCAATTTTGGTTTGTCTTTAAACCAACATATTTGGAAACTGAGGTCATTGTGTCTGAGACCTCTAGAGAATCGTGTAACCAACAGTGATGTGTGCTACAAACACAAACTATTTACATTTCACTTACTAGACAGGATGCAAAGTCTTTAAAAGATAAAAGAAATCAAAGTCCTATCAAGCACTGCATATATGGAGGGAGGGAACTTGGAAGAGAAAGAGAACAAATTCAGAATTATCAGAGCTTCTAAACAGACCAGACCCAAGGCTCTGCCTGAGAGAGGAGGTCAGACCTCACAAGGGAGGAGCGGCCATTCATAATTGACAGGTCACTGGGGATGGAGATGGCGTTTGCAAGAAAGAGAGGCTGTTATAAGGATAAGAAACAATAGATGTTGCCTAACTTACAACATACTCAGCCTAATCACACTTACACTGCCAAGTGAACGTTTGAAGGCAGAATATGAATGACCACAAGGGAATTGTGCTCCCTCCAGAGAAGTGTGGGAGAATAATAAGAAACATTTCTTGAGTACTGAATATGTGCCAGGTGTGTAGATTATCTTATAACAATTTTGTGAGTAGGTGTACTTGTTCCCTTTATTTTACACATGAGTAAACTGAGGCAGCAAGAGGTTAAACTCCATGCCCAAGGTCACAGCTAATGTGGCAAATCCAAGCTTTGAGCTTAGGTGGCTTTAGAGCCCTCACTCCAGTTAGAAGGACCTGAGTCTGAATGGAGCTTCATATCCCCTAGACCAGTGGTTGGCAAACTTATTGGTCAACAGAGCCAAATATCAACAGTACAACAATTGAAATTTCTTTTGAGAGCCAAATTTTTTAAACTTAAACTATATAGGTAGGTACATTGTTATTAACTTAATTAGGGTACTCCTAAGGCTTAGGAAGAGCCACACTCAAGGGGCCAAAGAGCCGCATGTGGCTCGCGAGCCGCAGTTTGCTGACCACGGCCCTAGACAATGTAGTCTTAAGTATTCTTACTTATCTCAGTCCCAGTTCTCTTGTCTATTAAATGAGTGTAAAAAATCCAATTGCTGAACTATCCACATAACATGAGGATAAGCAATAATATTTATCAAAGAGTCTATAATGGTGTCTAGTACATAGTGGACATTCATTATTGTCATTCTCAAAATAAACATCTTAGATGTGAAGGAGAACTTTCTAGTATCTCATGAACTTAAAAGTTTCACTTATTTGTTTGAGAATAAAAATGGGAAAATTTTAGAAAATATCCCTAGAATAATGTTTTCCTAAGAATGTTCTGTGGAATACTAATGGCCAATAGATGTTAGTGAGTCAGAATTCTGGGCAAACACCAATCTGTGTGAAGCTGCCTTTGGTGCCCCCCCCCAGTGTTCCCTCCTTCAGGGCAGCCCCACTCTCTCCCCTGCTTGTTACCCCTGTACGCAGTTCTAGAAGGCTTTATCCTAACATCTTTGGTTTTTTCACTGTATTACCTACCTCCCATCCAAACATTTATCCAATTCTATGGATTTTAGTTCCTAGGTGCTCTTGAGTCTGTCTATTATGGTCTTCCCCATAAAAGGAGAAGAACTGCTATCATCTCTCTTTCCTGGGCTGCAGCAACCCCTCACTGGATCTCCAGAGTTACCCTTACCTCCCTTCAATTTATTATGGAAACTGGAGTTTTTAAAAGTGTTACTCTGAGCAATCAATTTCTCTGGTCACACTTGAAATATCTCTTGCTGTTCTTCAGGGTGTCACTGAAACTCTACACATGCCCACACTCTACGCTTGCAGGTCCCGCCCACCTGGAAGCTCACTGGACCTCAGCCCACTGGTCTTCTTTAAGGTCTGACAAAGATTCTCTCCTTGACCCAACTCTAGTCAGGCAGCCATCTCTACTAGGCCTCAAGCCTGGCCTATAAAAACTACAAACTCTCAGTGCAAATTATTCCATCCCCTCATTCCCCCACATTAAAGACTTAAACAGCTAATATAGTTGCTAACAGCTCTAGGCAGCATCCCTAGGATGCCCCATCCCCTTTAAAGTGCCTGCCTGAGGAAGCTCAAGACTGCCACCACCAGCCAACCCCTGAGGACAGGCCTTGACCACCTTTCTTAGAGCATCTACTGAAAAGGGCTTAGAACTGTGAGTCCTTCCGTTCTACCTCTGAGAGGTACGTGCATCTCCTATATTCAGGAGTATCTTTCTCAAGGATCTGAAAACCATTCCTTTGAAATGTCATCATCAGAAAGAACAAGGCCTTGTCTCCCAGTCTCTGTGGGAGGAAGACTCCTATCTTCCATCATTGCCTAACTTGCAGCAGACTCAGCCTAATCACACTGACACTGCACAAGCCTTTGGAATTTTTCACTTCCCTGACTCTGCTGGAACCCCTGCTGGTGCCCTCCAGTCTCCCTCATTCTCCCTTTAAGAGTTTAGTTCATATTGGACTCCCTTCCCTATTGCAGCAGTATATTTCTTATTAAAATCTGTCCTTACCACTGAAACTAGTGTCTGGCTTTATCCTCAACAGTTCTTCAAACTCAACTTCCCTAATTTTCCTTCACATCTTGTTCAGTTATTCTTCCTCAGGGCAATTTCCTGACCCACAGATGAGCTGGGTTCTCCCATTTCAAGTCTTCAGAGCACCCAATAATATTCCCTAATAGCAGTTAACACAGCTTGTAATTAAATTTGTATGGTGTGATAAATTGATTAATACCTGTCTCCTCCATGAAAACAAGAAAAACTGATGCTAAAATAGTCATATCATGGCCTATGTGTCTAAACTTTGACACATATATGAATAACTGAATGAATGGATAAATGAATGAGCAATGCATAGTTATGATAGTAACAGCTGGAGGCAGTACCACAGCAAAAACTGAACAGAAAAACAAACCCTATTTGTGTTTTATGCAGCTTTCCCAGATTTATTAGAATTTAGGTCTCTTTATTTGTGAAACATCCATCAACATTTGTCAAAGAAAGAGCTATGGGGTTTCCGCATAGCTCTTTGGGACTTCCTCTTTCTCTGGGTTCCTGAATCACCATGTGGAAAGCAAGGAACACCCACACTGAACTCTGATGTCTTTGAGAAATAAACTTGTATCAAGCATCTGAGAATTCAGGAGCTCTCCGCAACAGCTAGTATTACCTTCACTAACTACATATCACAGGGGCCCTGATGTTTTATAGTCGCAGTTGGAAACTGCTGCTCAGACTTAGAAAACATGGATGTAGGGCTGAAAGGTTCAGGGATATTGATATTTCCATCCATTCTTTCATTTCAAATGCATTCTTTTGTCATTGAAAGGAGGACATGGGAGTGTAAAAAACAATGATACAAACATCTGGTAAACATGATGACATCAGCAAGAGGATTTGGCAAGAGACAAAACGAATCTTATAAAGACTAGTGGGAAATGCATTTGACAGAAGTCACTGACATAATCAAGAGGACTAGAAAAAGACATAAGTGAAAAGGGAAAAGGCACAGAAAGGCATGAAAGGGTGTAAAGGAAGATAATAGTGCCAAACAAGGAAAGGTAGGAGAATGTTTAGAATCAAAATCCCAAAAAATTAAAGTAATCTGACATTTTCCCATAATGAGATAAGTATAATAGTATCACCAGGCCTTAATGAGACAAAGCATATAATTCTGCTCTACCAATGAAAAAAGAAGACCTGTTCAAAAAAAAACTTTAGTGGTATTCAAAGGTAATATGTTAAGAGGATACTATTAAAATATTTATAACTGCCCAGGAGAGAGTTATTTATTTATTTATTTATTTATGCTGATTTATTTTATTTTATTGTCTAAAGTTTTACATATGCCTCCTTTTCCCCCAACTAACCGCCTCCCCCATCCCTTCCCAGCCCCAGCAAGCCCCCACCACTCCAGTGTCTGTGTCCATTGGTTAGGCTAATATGCATGCATATAAGTCCTTTGGTTTAAGAGAGCTGTCCTGGAAGAAGTGGGCCATAGAGAGTGGCCTCAAGTGCTGCACCAGGGCCTTGTGGGGGCCCCCAGAGATTTTGATTAAGTAGGTCTGGGGTGAGGTCTAGGAATATGTTTTTCTAACAAGATCCCCAGGTGATTCTGAAATGCAGCCAGATTTAGCAGCAAGTTGTGGGGACTTGATCTTCTAGTATCAGCTTCTTCCTCAGTAGAGACTACAGATTTTTATAGAGAAAAAAGTGGAACAAAAAGAGATAAACAGGGGTGACCATGGGGAGATCATTTCAACCATCTAGACATCTCTCAGATGTCTTTTTCTGGAAAAAAGCATGGCACCTGATAAGTTCTTTTTATGCTCTCCTCTCTCAGAAAGTCAATAGTGAAGAAAAGTGCTACCCTGGACTGATTCTGGTCAGCAACGAAATGGTGGCTAATGCAAAAGAGACCAAAAGAGAAGAGTGGGTCGATTTCCTCAGAGCCTGAATGATGCACACATCATCACAAGCCTCAGGTGTTAAGAGCCAGACTTCAAAAGGAGACAGGAGTCCATGGACCCCAAACATTAGCAATGAAAGAAAAGAGAATCAATGAAAAAGGGAAAGAATTTTTTTAATGACAAATTCTTAAAAAATTAAATTCTGTCCACAAAATCAGGGATAACTTTTACAACAATAAAAGGGGAAACCTCTGAAAAAAATCAATTAAGAGGCTACACAGGAGCTTCCTGATCATTTTCTGAGCACACATACAAATTAGCTAAACTGTGGGAAACAGCACAGTTAGGGAAAAAATGTCTATTTTTTAAAACTATCATTAGGGCAAAAGGAAGATAAAAATGTGGATTGAGCCGACACCCGCAGAAGATAGCATACCATGATAAAGGGGAAGTGGAAACTTGCCTGGTATGATTTTGAAACTGGAAGAAAGACAATGAAGTCCAATTTATCTGAAGTCAATTCTTTAAATGAAATTTTTCAGGTTGAAATGAATTACATCCTCTAGTACTGAAAGGTACAATCACTACAGAACTAATTTGTAATCTTGCTGGATGTGTATAACAAATGTTTTAGGGTGTCAGCAGAATCCATGCCCCTGCTCACAGAGTCTGCCTCTGCCCACACATGTGATCGGTGACTAGAGAGATCTGGGATCTGGTCGTAATGTCTGGAGAGGCACCCGTCCCTAAACAGGTTACATCCATGCCTTTGCTGTCGGGCTTAACAAGATGAGCCACCTGTGCAGTAATTTATTGATAAGGGAAAGACTAGTTGCTTGTAAGTGCTTGAGGTAAACGGTCGTGATGTGGCTTATTCGGTTGTAGTCCTGTGCACCAAAAAGCTGCAGGTTCGATCGATCCCTGGTCGGGTGAGTGTGGGAGGCAACCAATGATGTTTCTCTCTCATCTCTCATCTCTCTCTCTCTCTCTCTCTCTCTCTCTCTCTCTCTTCTCTCTCTTTCTGAAATCAAAAAGCATATCCTCAGATGAGGATTTAAAAAAAATATGTAGAGCCATGGCTGGGGTGGCGATGTTGAAACTAAAATTGTGAGGTTGCAAAAACTCAGAGGAAGTTTGGAGGGAGAGAGATGGGAATGGTGTATGCAATGCAGGGAGAAGCCACAAAGCAGCAAGACAGAGAAGAGAATCCACTACGCTGCCTCTGTTCCTGCCCTCTCCCAGCTTTTTCATTTACTCTGTGTGCCAGGAGGTTTCTTACTTTCCTCAGAGTAACAGTCCTTTCACAAACACCAATCTTTTCTACATGGTTTAGTCTGAGTGTGTACCTGCAACAAATAATATAAAACAGAACAATGAAACACAGGACTGCCAGAGGTCTGAAGGAAAAAGTAATCAACTTCCAAAATGTGGGAAAGATTTATTCTGGAACTTCACAGATGAGTAAGGTTGACAGTAATTTTTTTTCGAAAAATTCTAAATTAGACACTAAAAATAATTTGTCAGCAATTAGCAGAGAAAGGGGTCATTATAATAAATGGCCATGCTTATCTGTGGAGAAGCCATGCTAAAATAACACATTTCTCTTTGTGACGGTGTCACTAGAGTGGTAGACTAAGGGCTTCATGGCCACTCCTTTGCATCACCTTTGAGGGGGAAAGAAAATTATGAAAGAGTGTAAAGATAGAGGTGTGTAGTATTACAGCTAAATGCATCAGCCTGGAGCCACAAAACCTGCTAGAAAGACTAGCTTTGCCCCTTATAATCTTTGTGATGGTGGATAACCTGAATTTACCTCAATTGTCTCACCTGTCAGATGGGTATGTTTCCAACATTAGAGGGCTGGTGTCTAATTACCTAGCAAATAATAAGTGCTCAATAAAGATCAACTGTTATTATTATCAAGTTGTTTAAATGGTGCTATTGTAAAAGTGTTCAATAATAGATACTTTTAACCAAAGAAAGCTATCATTTTGGAGTATTTGGAATAAGCATCATCCAATGGCCAAAGAGTCTATGTGCAAATGAATAATGCTCTACAGACCAGAGTATCAGGATTTAGAGGAGTCATGAAGTGATGGAATTCTCAGGCAAAACAGTCAAATGTAACTTACGAGGAGTAAGGGGATGGCTATAAAGCCATTACAATTCATGTAAAAGTGACCTGGGGATTATAGGTCTTACTATAGTCCAACATTACGACCTGACTGACGATAAACTCATTTAACCTCAGCCTACAATACCAGACGTATGTGAACCAGATGACACAGTCCCAGCATACCTGGTCCTGAATAGGTTAGTTGGAGTGTTGCATCCAATCCTGGGCCACATTTTGAGAGACAGTGACATACAAGAGAACAGGCAAAGGAAGGTGTCCCATGAGAATTTGTCACTTGAGGACCAGTTAGGGAAATAAAGGATAAGGATTGGAGAAAAGAGGCCAAGACTTAATGATTTTCTAAACAGAACTCAGACATTGAATTCTTGGACTTAGACTTCTACATTTACTCTCTCCCCTTCACACTACAGCCTTGTTCCTGCTCCCACCATCCCTCAAACTGGCTCTGCCCATAGTCATGCTGGTCTCCAAGGGACACTGCTCAACCCTGACCTTTCTTGACCCCCTTGGGAGAATCTCACCTTATTGATCCCTGTCACATTCTATTATACTCTCTTCCCTCAGCTTCCATAACATGATAACCTCCTAGTTTTCTTCTTTCCTTTCCTTCCTGTTGATCTATAACACGTGCTCTGGCCTCCCTGTACATCTCTGTGATGATTTCTCCCAAATCCATCACTTCTGTTTGTGTAGTCAGTCACCTGTAACAAATCTCCTCTTCCACACAGAGACTCAGACTCAAAGCAAAAATGACAAAGCGAAATCAAGTTGTAAAATATAGGAATAATTCTTAGTTAGCTTCCCGTAACTGTATACGCGATATGGTGTTGCTCCTTTAAACAAATGACCCTTCCTCCCACTGAGTATTTTATTTCCAAAGCTCAATCATTTTGTTTTGCCCAGAAGACGAAATATTGAAGGATGGAGTAGATTCCCAGTAGGCTCCTTAGGTGCCCATACCCCTCAGCAAAGTTGGGCACAATGTCCTACCAGCACCTAATCAAGTCCTTTCAGAGTTTCAGTTTTATTAATTCAACATTAAGCAATGCTGGCTGTAGTAATGGTCGCTCAATTTAGACTTGGCTAAGTCACTTGAAATAATAACTACAAGTTATTAAAATAATGAAAATAGATTTTGTGTTTGTGGTTCTGCTCTCCTTAAATGGTTATTTGTGCTTTTTATATTTCCCTCCTGGACCAGCCGCTGCAGAGATCACTCTTTCTTTAAGCCCCTTGGCTTAAAGAAATGGAAAAAAGTCACCTCCCTCTGGCAACAGCATTATTCTTTGGAAGCCTTTGCTGAACTTCTGGTTCTCGTTCTGTACTTTTGCTGCTTTCACCATCCATGTTGCACAAGATAGATGGCATGCCTGTAACACCTTCTATGAAGGGCCTCTCATGAGCTGCTCTGCAGTTACTGGAACAAATAATTTTTATTTGACAGTTTTCAAATGCCTCCAAAAATTATCTGATGGGCTTTGTTACCATGCCATCCTCAAGTAAGTCCAGCGAGATGGAGTCCAGTCCCTGGAGAGGTTTCCTCTCATTTCCTCCCCACTCTTTCTGCCTAAGCCTCCTTCAAAGTCCAGTTCCGAGCTTCCTCCTCTCTGCATTATCACATTGTGTTTACCACACCACAACATGGCGCCTAGAATACTGCAGCACACACAGCGCTCTGCAAGGCCATCAGTTCTATTCTGGTTTGTGCCCAAGGTGATAGGATTGCATTGACTATGTAGGGCTTATACCAAAAGGCCAGTTTGGAATTCAGTTATTTCTCACTAATTAATAGCTGTCATTAGGCAGAACCTAAAATATGTCTGTGATACTCGATTTAACCTTAACTTACTGAGATCCTGTAAGATTCCCAACTCTCTAATCAGTGCCTGGGTCACAAAGTGAGTAGAAGACGGCTCCTACCTTCACAAAACTCAGAGTTCCAGGGGCATGTGGACACAGTCACAACCAGAAAAATATAATATGATAAACTACTGTGCTTATGGTACGATAAAGGTCTTTAACATCAACTCTTCATTTAATTTTTAAAGAATGATCAAGATCTTGCTACATGAAGAAAAAAAAGAGGCTACTCCTGATAAATGGAATGAGACAAGCACACCATTATTAAGTGTGTAAAGACTATCTAATCACTAGATCACGGAAAGGGGACTTTAAAACCATTGTCAAGTTTGTGCTTATAAGTTTGTTTTATGTTGTGTCACATTTTGAATACCACAATGGTTAGTATTTCTATAATATTGTTTTCTAAATATAAAGCAAGGTTTTCTTTAACCTATAAAATTATCCCTCAGAAACAAGGTAATCCTTATTATAGAACCTCAGAAAGTCTCTCAGAGTACAGGAAGTTTCTCTTTCTTATATGTTTTGAAAAAGAAATGTGCTATTTGGAAAAGATATGTTAACCTCAAACAACCTCAATCAAAGATACTTTTTTAAAGAATTGGTAAAAAGAGAGTTAAACTTTTTTTTACAAGGATAAAGTATTTTTTCCTGAGAATATGTCCTCAACATTACAAATGCTGGATGTTGGAAGTCTTTACAAGCAAGGCTTCTAAAAATCATTGATCACCTTAAAAAATAAACACTACCTCATCTCCTTGTGGACATGTGGGATGGGGGAATGCCCTAATGTTATCAGAGTTGGTACTTCACTTCAGAAAAGATTCCTAGTGAAAACATCATACTGTGGATTCAAAAGTATTATATATTAACAATGTAAATGGATATAAAGTTGATGTGTTAGGTGACTCAAAAGTGATTTCATTAAAAAACTAGATGTCAAAATATATGTAAATTGTTTGAGTAAAATTGCTTTATGAAGTGTGAGAGTAGAAATCAATATTTCTAAATTAACATATTATCTCATAATTTTATATATGAATGCATAATTACATTAATAAGTAGCTGCCTAACTTTACAATCTGTAGCCCTAAAAAGGTTGCATATAAATATATAAAAATGTTGTAAATAAAATATCATAAAAATAGCAGATTACCTCATATTTTGGGTTCCCTAATTTTCAAGCAGTTTTTATTGTATAGCATTGTACCATATATGGAGAATTGAATAAGTGTCACTGGTGGTCATTATTACAACAAATAGAAACTTCTGTTTTACAAAAAGAAAAGCCAACTAAGTGAGCATAAATTTAAATAAAAACAAAAATCTAAATCATGATTCTTAATTTCAGGCAAATTAAGTATTAAGTAAAGCTGTGACACCCAACATGTTTCTGATCTCTTGTTTAGAGAACAAACATAAAAACAACCAACCAAAAATAGAAGTTATTCTTCCCCTTCTGCATTATTTAATTAACAGAGGTCGGTCAGTCTGAAAGTTACAATGAAGCTAAAAACATAGATAGTTCTTTGTGCATATAATTTAAAAGCTTAAATATCTTTAATATTACAATGATGCAGCAAAAGAGGCGTGAAATATTCCTGCTCAAACACCATGGCTAGTGGTGTATTAAAGATGTGTAAGTCAGGGTTAGGGATTCGGTTCTTCAAGGCATGATGCCTTCTAGTTTGGCTTGCCTAACTTTATTTGAAAATACAGTAATATACTTAACTTCAGAATACATACCTCTAAATAGTCATGGGAGCAGTTTAGGTGATTTTCCAATTCAAATTCCAAAAATGTGTAATTCACAGTGTTGCCAGTTGTTGCTTGGATGGTCCAGTTGCAACGCTGATTGTCAGAATAGGGATTTGGATAATGTATACTCTCTAGGATGCCATAGGTTCGATTCACAATCATCACGTTCTCACAGGCTAGAAAAAATAATCATGATTGTTAATAACCACCATCAAATATGTCAAAATTACTCCAAGATGTGTGTATATATATATATATATATATATATGCTTTGAATAATTATTAATTCCAATGGCTTAAATCTGAAAAGAAAGAAATATCAGTAGAGCTATCAGCTGTTAAAGTGTGTATACATTTTTTTTGGACACCCAGTATATTTGGTGTGGCATATTTATAGTGAAAAGGTTTCCATTTAGAACAAGGTAAAATGTTGCTTAAGTGAATTCAGCAACTTAAAAGTGTCATGAAAACTGCCCATGTTAGAATGGACATCCAATTCCTGTGAATCCATGGAAAGCCAAATAGCTCAGCACTACTCAGAGATCTGTTTGTTTAGAGAAGTGTGTTAAACATTCTATGCTTCTGTTTTTCTAACTTTAACATTTGGAAGGGACAAAAATCTTGACCTTTAAATCCAACAGTTTAAAAACACAAAGTTCTATGTGAATGCTAAACATAAATAACAACATGGCTTTGTTGAATTCAAAAGTCAGCATGTAATTCATAACAAAGGCTCCGTTATGCCTGTAGTTAGTTATCAGGAAGTACCAAAGGCCTAGAGGGAATGCACAGGATTTGAAGAAAAATGAAAATCTTAAATGTTTAAAACAGTCTTCAATCCAATGGTGGCATTTTCTTCAGCTTAATTTTCAACAAGACTACACTAGGTACCTCTAGACTAGGTATGGCTTGTCCTGCCAGAGCCAAATTCAGCCAAACCTAATGACTGAAGGCATATGCATGCCTTTTCTCAAGCCTTTCTTATATTATCTGTATGAAATGGAATACAAGAGAATGGCAAAACAAATGTTATATTGAAAAGGTTGTCTCTGAAAACTGTGGTTTATATATGCATTCCTACCACAAGACAGCTTCCTGGCAGGTGGCTGGAACACCATTTATAAACTTTGGTTTGAAAAGTATACACTTGTGGCTCTTCAAAAGCCTTCTTTTGCTAAAGCAGGGGTATTCAAACTATTTGTCTTTGAATATTTTTAGGTAACACTTTTGTCCACACAGGATTTTCAAAGAATGATTTTGTGATTTCAGATGCCTGCAAGAAATGACACCTATTAGGCAGACAGGTATCATGTGCCTCACTGACAACAAAACAGGGCAGAGGAAAATGTATTCATTAACCACATGGGCTGTTCTCGGTGCTCAAAAATTATACTATGTGCCAGCCTCTAATTTCAAATAGCAAATTATATGGAAAAACTCACTGGTTCCTCTGATTTTTACTTTTAAGGACGTAAGTGCACTAAATTACTTATTTAGTGTTCTGAAATGATGGGAGAGAATAAAATATCATAGAAATAAAAGGTAGCTGAGAAACAAATTAGGATAGCAATAACAAAACTGGAGATACGATTATATGCTCAACCAAACAGATATATCCCTGCTGGAATCTGGGAGGCCTTTTATGCACTAATGATGAATTTCTGAGGAACAAAGCTTTATATCATTAAACCTTAGTATTCAAAACTAGAGTTCACTCTAACCCCATATATAAGTGAGTGTGAATCCTCAAATTCACACAGAATCAAAGTTAAACATTAATCCTCTCAACTAATCGGAAGGGATATTATATACTGATTATGATTTTGTGACTTTCGGTTCTATTTTTAGGAAATTGTGTCAAAATTATGGGTAAACATAGATTTAATGGGGGCAAGGAACTGTATTTTCAAAACACAAGTAGCCCTGGCCGGTGTCACAATGGTTAGTGTCGGCCCACACACAAAGGGTCGCAGTTGCGATCCAGGTCAAGGGCACGTACATGTACCTGGGTTGCAGGTTTGATCCCCAGCCCCAGTTGGGGTGAGTGCGAGAGAGGCACAATTGATATGCCTCTCTCACACTCTCTTCTTCTCTCTCTCTCTCTCTTCCCCCACTTCTTCCCTCTATCCCTCCCTCCCTCCCTCCCTCTTTCCATCCCTTCTACTTTCTCTAAAAATCAATGAAAAAAATATCCTCAGGTGAGGATTAAGAAAATATAAAAACATACAAGTAAAGTGTTTATTAAAAACATAAATTCAAGAAAACTTGTTTGTTGAATAACATAAATTCAAGAAAACCTTGTTTGTTGACTGTTCATTTTAAAGCTAACTTTAGAAAGTATTTAATTCTAGAGCTAGATTTAAGAGAAAAAAATCATGGAACCCAGAGAAGAAAAGTGACCTTCCCAGGCAGGACAAACCCCTGAGCCCCTGGACTTCTGTTCAATACTCGTTTAATCCCACCAGATTGCCTCATGGGAAAGCAGGTTTTAAAATGGCATCTCGCCGAAACCGGTTTGGCTCAGTGGATAGAGCGTTGGCCTGCGGACTGAAGGGTCCCAGGTTCAATTCCGGTCAAGGGCATGTACCTGGGTTTCGGGCACATCCCCAGTAGGAGATGTGCAGGATGCAGCTGATCAATGTCTCTCTCTCATCGATGTTTCTAACCCTCTATCTCTCTTCCTTCCTCTCTATAAAACATCAATAAAATATATTTTAAAATGGCATCTCTACAAAGACCAGATTTTTCTCCAGTAAAGAATGTGCCTACTCTACGTGTGACTCACAAGGACCATAGTTTTCCTTAATAAAATTAATACCTTTTGAAATACATGACCAAAAAAATGTGTTAGAAACACTATGTACAATGGAATAATGTCTAATGAGAGGATCTTAATGTTTGATACAAATAAAAACCGATTAGCTGTTAACCTGTTACACTGATCTTTAGCTGAATTGCAACTGTTTCAGCATATTAAATACTCCTCTAAGTTTCTATTAGCTTACCACATGCTTTAGTCAGATGATAAATTTAATGCATAAGCATTTCTTCCCTAATAGAGTTACATTTTTCTCAATAAGGAGATAAGATTTATTTTAATGGCTCAAACCAATGGCTTATACTTATTTCCGTTGGTTTCATTCATCAAAAGATTGAGACCTGCCCTGCCCAGGTTGTTTAGTTGGTTGGAGCGTCCTCCCATACACCAAAAGGTTGCCGCTTCGCCTGGGTCCCTGGCTGGGTCGAGTACAGGAAGCAGTTGATTGATATTTTTCTCTCATATAGATGTTTCTCTCTCTCTCTCTCTCTCTCTCTCTCTCTCTCTCTCTCATATCCTTGGATGGGGATTTAAAAATATATATATTGAAGACCCCTACGGGCAACAAGCAGCCAGTATACATACTTACTCTGGTGGTATTTGGCCAGGAAGCCACCTCCTTGTTGGTGTTCATCCGTCCTCAGTTTTAAAAACATGCTGTCTCCACTAGAACGAATTAGAGGCGGTTTCTCATTCCCACAAAGCTGAGTTAGCAGGTGAGAGCTGGTACTTGGACCATCATATACCTTTAATAAAACATTTTAAATGTCAAATGATTATGGCTATACACATTATATAAAGGCCTCTGTAAATCTCAAGAACTGGAAAAAGAATATATATATGACATAACAAAAGAATAACCCTGAATCAAAATATCTTTAAAATTATAGCTAATTGTCTATAAACTTGGGCCATGAATGCTGGCCATTTAGCCATGGCAGTATATAGTTGTGTGTGAACCCAGGTTGAAATCTGAAGATTGAAAATAAAAGATTAGCTGAGACCAGTTTGGCTCAGTGGATAGAGTGTCGGCCTGCGGACTGAGGGGTCCCGGGTTCGATTCCGGTCAAGGGCATGTACGTTGGTTGCAGGCACACCCCCAGTGGGAGATGTGCAGGAGGCGGCTGGTCGATGTTTCTCTCTCATCGATGTTTCTGACTCTCTATCCCTCTCTCTTCCTCTCTGTAAAAAATCAATAAAATATATTTTTTAAAAAAAAGAAAAGAAAAGATTAATACATATTTTGAGACCATAGCTGTTATCAGTAGTCTTCCTTGTTTTTTTAATTTAATAGTTTATAATTTATAACACTTTAATAAATTTTAAAATTTAGATTGTTTTTTAATGGAAAAGCCTGAATAGCTGGTTCTATAAAAAGTTATACCTGGAGGACTTCAATTATCCTCTCTAATTCACCAATAAAATCCTCTATATTGTTATTTTGCACTACATATATAGAAAGTACATTGATAATAATTATGATAAATCTCATAACCCCTTTTAGTAGTCTTATATCCTAATAGTCCATATTTCATATATTTTAATATCTTATTATATATAGTTCATATTTAATGTATTTTAATACTTAAATATATAAATATCAAGTCATTGAGTAATACATGCTATACTTAGAAGGCAAATCATTTTCATAAAATTTTCCTTTAATTATTTATTTTGCTTAAAATGTTTATGTGGATGTTTTGTTTAAATGTTCCCCTTTCTCAAATCTCAAAAATAAAAATAAATGCATTTATGTGTGTTGGGCAAGGAGGAAGCAGTGAATTATAAAACTGAAACTGTATACATACGGCCAGATAATCTAAAGTGCAGTTAGGATGATGCTCCAAGTGAAACTCTTCAAATTCCAGTTCAAATGGGCTGCCCTGGCTGGCTTTCAGCCACCAGTAGCATTCGGAGCTGTGGTAATAGGGCATCGGGTAGTTGGGAGATGTGAAGGTGCCAGTGGGAGTGGTGAGATTGCCCCCACAACCTACAGGAGAAAGAGATGAAATGATGCATAACTTTCTTTCTGGTCACAGTGAATCTTCTTGTCTATATCAAACTGGTGCTACTATTACTCCCCTTTAAGCCAAAACAAAACAACTACATCACCAAAGAGTAGCTAGCCTAGAATCTTAATTCATGTCAATCAATATACTTTCCTTTTCATAACCAAGATGACCAGTTTGATTAAATATACCAGGGAATCAAACCATCTTTCCTTACTTTGTATTTCAAAAACAAAAGGCTGCTGTGAATTCAGAAGTACTTACAATGTTGAAGTTTATTACAAACTAGAGGCCCAGTGCACAAAATTCATGCACGGGAGCGGGGATGTGGAGGGGGGGTGGCGGGGGGGAGGCCCTCAGCCTGGCCTGCACCCTCTCACAATCTGGGACCCCTCGGGGGATGTCCGACTGCTGGTTTAGGCCCAATCCTGCAGGGATCCCACAGGGATCGGGCCTAAACTGGCAGTCGGACATCCCTCTTGCAATCCAGGACCGCTGGCTCCTAACTGCTCACCTGCCTGCCTGCCTGATCACCCCTAACCACTCTGCCTGCCTGCTTCATCACCCATAACCACTCACCTGCCTGCCTGATCACCCCTAATCACTCTGCCTGCCTGCCTGATTGCCCCAACCACTCTTCCTGCCTGCCTGATTGCCCCTAACTGCTCACCTGTCTGCCTGATTGCCCCTAACTGCTCACCTGCCTGCCTGATCACCTCTAACTGCCTCTGCCTCAGCCCCCGCCACTGCAGCTTCATCCAGAAGGATGTCTGGAAGGTCATTTGGCTGTCCGGTCTAATTAGCATATTACGCTTTTATTATTATAGATCAGTGGTTCTCAACCTGTGGGTCGCGACCCCTTTGGCAGTCAAACGACCCTTTCACAGGGGTCGCCTAACACCATCCTGCATATCAGATATTTACATTACGATTCATAACAGTAGCAACATTACAGTTATGAAGTAGCAACGAAAATAATTTTATGGTTGGGTCACAACATGAGCAACTGTATTTAAAGGGCCAAAAGGTTGAGAACCACTGTTTATAGATAGTAATCACAAGACACAGATGGAAAAATATGGATAAGAGTATGGCAATACAAAAACCAAGAAACCAACCCAATTGGACTCACCAATAAAAGATGGTTCTTTGATCTTTACCTGTTAATGATCCATCCCAGTAAGCTGAGAATCCAGAACTTGAGACAACGATGTCACTCTTAAATTGCAACCATAATTTATTGCTGTGAGAGATGATTCTTGGAGGTGTAGTTGAGCCACAGTATTTTCCCAGGAGTGGTGACGTTTCATAGCCTCCATCTCTGTGACAAAATGCAGATGTAAACATTCACCAGGTTATTGATAATATTACTGAATAAACATTTAACATATTTGAACTTTCAGATTGCAAACACATTAATTTGTGTCAATCAATATTTCTCAAAAATACTCTAAAAACATCATTTTAAGTTTTCAATTTATCAAATAGTACTTGAATAATTTAATAAAGAATAACCATCAGTTATGGTTGGCATAACATTTTATATAATCAATGGCCAACTGAAAAAAAGTGTTTAGTCTTCTTCTCAAATAAAGTGTCTGGCAAACGCCAGAGAGCACCAGACAGAAAACTCATAATTATTAAAAGTATAAACAAATGTTGCTTAATTTTACAGAGAAGCCTTAAATGTTTTTCTTCTAAATAATGTTTCTTTTATGAAAATTTTCAAATTTTACTATATCATATTTGACTTATATAGCAACATGTTTTAATTAAATTTTATTTTTCCCATCACCATTTACCCCCCTGTACCCTCTTCCACCTCCACCCACCCCTCACTGCTCCCCTGCAATCATCACACTGTTGTCCATGTCAATGAGTTATTTTCCTTTTTTTCTTTTTGTACCATATGATTTCACTCATATGTGGAATCTAATGAACTGAACTAACTAGCAAATTTTTAAAAATAATTCTTTCCTCAATAACTTTTGGGTTCTTAACTCTAGTTTATAATCTGTAGTGGTGTTTTTGTTTTTTTTCCCCCTTGTTAATCTTCACCAGAGGATATTTTCCATTGATTTTTAGAGAAAGTTGAAGGGAGGGGGAGAGACAGAGAGAGAGACACATTGATTGGTTGCCTCCCTCAGGCGCTCCAACCAGGGCCAGGGATTGAGTTTGCAACTGAAGTAGGTGCCCTTGACCAGAATCAAACCCAGGGCCCTTCAGTCCTTGGCAATGCTCCATCCACTGAGCCAAACCAGCTGGGGCTGTAGCTCTTTTGGACCTGGAGAGTATAATGCTAAGCGAAATAAGCCAGTTAGGGAAAGAGAAGTATCACATGATCTCATTCATATGTGAAATCTAATGAACAAAATAGACATAGAAGCATGGAACAGACTGATGAATTTCAGAGGGAAGGTAGGTGTGAGAGTGGGTGGGGTGGGGAGAGATTAACCGGAGAAATTATATGCATATATACATAGTCCTTGGACACAGATAATAGTGTGGTAAAGGCCTAGGAGGTGTGGGTGTGGGGTGGAGGGAGTCAATCGGAAAACAACAAGAAAGGGAACATCTGTAATACTTTCCACAATAAAGATGATTTTTTAAAAAACATGATTCACTCAATATAAAAGTTCAATGGTTAACTGTTATAAATTAAGACAATTATGTTTTTTAGCATGATATAGTACAAGTATGACTTTTTTAGTACCTTACTTTATATCATAGCATAAAATTTACCATAAAATAGTATAAGATTTTAGGCTTTTGAAATGCCAATAAAATATTTAAAACTGATGCATGCCAAATTTAACTCAATTAAGCTAACTTACCTTTACTATAAATATAACTTTTTAAACACATTCTTTGAAAGAATTAAAGAAAAAATGTCATGCACTGAAATTGACAAGCCTAGACTTATTACTTAACACAAAAAACTTTGTGAAAACCTTAAGACAAGGTTGCTATCTTAGCATCATTCTGTGATCTAATTAGACTAAATGGACACTGAACAGACTAAAATGTAAACTAAGTTTATATAAAGTAGATATGCAACAATAACTAGTATCTAATTTCAGAGTGAAAGTATATTTGTTTACTCGGCCCAAATAAAATCTGGAGTTTATTTTCAAATACTTGCAATAAAAGAATCACTTCAAAATAATTGGAATCTTATGCAATTCTCTGTTTTTCTTCTGGTAAGTCAGGCTCCAAATGAAAAACATTATGGCTTATAAGAAAGAGAACTGCAAGGAGTTTTATAGAGAAAATCTATATATTTTCCTTAACCTTTCCAGGAAAGATTGTGAATGGAGATAATGAAAAGCATTATGATAAAACAAAGGTGCTTACTTAATTTCCACAAAATCTCCTAGACATTTTCCACCAAATTCCTCCTCCAAGGAGAAGTTCGTGAAATGCAATGCAATCTGTTGGCTGGTTCCCACTGTGATCCTATAAATGCACTTCCAGTTGTTGGGGTAATTATTGGGGAAGTTTGGAGAAGTAAATGTACCAGATTCTTCTGTATAGTCTTTCAAGCATACTGTGAAAAGAAATAGACCACAAGAGAGAAAATAAAAAATATGATGCTACATTTCATTCACAAGACATTCAGTAATACACACTTGATTAATTTGTGCCAATGTACTTGATTTTTAATAGGCTGTTTTGGAAAGTTCAAAGAGTAATTTCATTTCAAAATGAAGTTTTGAATTCAATGGCAAAACAATTTTTAGTAGTAAACCTAAGCTAGGTAGTGTAAATTTGTTATATATTTCAAAAGTAAACAAATGTTTATGTTCTTGCAAGTGTTGTAATGTTTCTAATTCAGGCAAATTACCATGAAAATTATAAATGAGACTCAACTACAGAAATCATAGAGGGGGCTTAGAAATAATTTAGTTCTGTTCTCTTTTTCACAAGCTTCATTTCAAATGGTTTTAACCGAAGCATGCACTTATGAGAAATGACAAAGCAGGTATCTCAGTCATAAGAGTGAAGACTAGGAGATGAGACTCAGATCAGCGTGCCATGAGTCAATGCCCAGCTCAAATGCTGATAAGCTATGCAACCTTGGGCAAGTTACTTCGCCTCTCTGAGCCTCATCTCTAAAATGGAGATGGTAACTATCTTTGAGTACACATCTCAGGCTTAGAGACAATGCAATTAAAGGCCTTGGCACATGGCATGTGCTCAATAAATGGTAGTAATCATTATTAGATTTCAAAATAGACCAGAAAGGTATAAGAAAAACAGAGCACAAATTATGGGGAATAAATTAGATCACACAAAACGTTTAGATAATACTTGGACAATTTTATGTCCTAAACAAATATTAACTGTTCTACTTTAAGAGTTTTAACTTTAGCCCTAACCAGTTTGGCTCAGTGGATAGAGCGTCAGCCTGTGGACTGAAGGGTCCCAGGTTCAATTCCTGTCAAGGGCATGTACCTTGGTTGCTGGCACATCCCCAATAGGGGGTGTGCAGGAGGCAGATGATTGATGTTTCTAACTCTCTATCCCTCTCCCTTCCTCTCTGTAAAAAATCATTAAAATATATTTTTAAAAGAGTTTTAACTTTACCTTTTCAGTCCTTCAGACTCCATATTTACTAACCAACCCACTCAACCTCTTATGCTCTCCAAATCTGAGATATTTTCCAAAGAAAATCTGGTTTCAGTGCATTTTAATGTATATTCAATTAAACCCAGTAATAACATAAATCCAGGGTCCAGGAGTAGACACAGATCTACTGAAATGTTTTGGGGGAGAATGCAGTATTCTACTTAATCCTGAGTAAAAAAAGAAAATGAGGATGTTTAGGTATGCTATTTCCCTGGTCACTGTTGTGTAATCATACTCAGAGTAACAGAGGAACCACTGATATTGAGAGCACAGAGACATATAGCAAATATTATAGGCTCTACTACCTCCGTATAGCCCTCAGAGCACCAGGCATTCACCAAATCTCTGGTTTACTTGGCTTGAAGCAGCAAGCAATCAAGGCTTTACTGTATTGAAGGAATCAACAGTGATATTTAGCTTCAAAGATGATTGTCATATACTTTTCTATATATTTGTATCATCTGCTAGGATATTACTTGAAGGAGGAAAAAGAGGAAGAAAGGGAGGAAAAAGACAGGGAGAAGGCAGGCGAGGGAGGGAGAGGGATCAGGGAGAGAGAAGTGGGAGAGAGGTGGTAGATTAAGTATTTCAGACCCAGTAATAAGTATTACTAAGATAAAAATTCATGGATCCCATAGACATTAAGTAAAGGCTATGACCCTGAGCTGGCAGAACTGAGACTCATTGACCACCCCGACATTCAGGTAGCTTCAGCCAGTAAATCAAATATCTAGAGCAAATTATCTGTTCATGTCATTTGTACTTAAAGAGATAATGTTCCTTGCTTACCCACTCTACTCCTAGAATGGAAATACAATCCCATTGACTATTTCTAATGTAACTTGCAATTATTCTGAAGGAGAAAGGTATGTGTAATCAGGTTCCCATGTAAAGAAACTTAATTTAATGAAATTTTGAGAAGTGATGATGAGTAATTTTCTTGTACTTTGTCCAGATGCAAGTCATTATTGCTACATAATGGTGGTTGTTTGTTAATCCCTGCTGAAATTTTGATGTACATATTAATCTTATTTTATGTTACTGGCACAAAGGTAAACACAGTCCCTGATGTATTCAAATGATCTTTACACTTCACTTTGTCTAAAATGTTTTATCTAACAACTTCCCCCTCTCCCCAAACATACCCTTTAACCAATAAATTCTTACTTATCATTTAAGGTCAAATTCAAATATCACTTCCTCTGTGAAGCCTTTCCTAATCAAGTAGAATTAATTTCCTTTTGCTCAATAAAAGTTTATGCAAATGGTAATTTGAGTCCTAAACATATTTTACTGTGACTGTTTTTATGTGAACATATTTCCTCTACTAGGCCTTCAAATATGAATAGGAATTTATTAACCATTATTAATTTTCACTTATCATACTACTGGCCAAGATCACATATAGTAAATATCTATTAAAATTACCCTATATAGCCGAAACCAGTTTGGCTCAGTGGATAGAGCGTCAGCCTGCGGACTGAAAGGTCCCAGGTTCGATTCCGGTCAAGGGCATGTACCTGGGTTGCGGGCACATCCCCGGTGGGAGATGTGCAGGAGGCAGCTGGTCGATGTTTCTCTCTCATCGATGTTTCTAACTTTCTATCTCTCTGTAAAAAATCAATAAAATATATATATTTTTTAAAATTACCCTATATAATAAAAGCCTAATATGCTAAGTGTCCAACCATTTGACCAGTCGCTATGATGCACACTGACCACCAGGGGGCAGATGCCCCAATCGGTAGGGTAGTTTGCTGCTGGGGTCCAGCTGATTGGGACTGGATGAGACGGGCAGGACATTCCCTGGAGCCCTCCTGCGGTCCCTCCCCAGCCCCGATCATGCACCGGTGAGGTCCCTTGGCCTGGCCTGCACCCTCTCACAATCAGGGACCCCTCAAGGGATGTCCACAGGACAGGACAAGGGACCCCACCAGTGCATAAATCACTGCACTGGGCCTCTAGTATTACATAATGTATTGAAAACTAAGAAGGGTAAGAGAACTAATCTCCCACCATATTACCCCCTCCACTCTCTCATCTCATTTTTCCTCTCCTTCCTATCCTCTCTCCTGAGTAAGATGATATTCTTTAACATTTTATAATGTCTATTAATTCTAAATTACAGAAATTGTTTGCTTCCAGCCCTGATGAGTAACTGGTACTAAACTCGTCCCTCTCCATAGCAACAATAATAGTGCAATTCTATCTACCTGCCCTCTTCTTTATGCATTTTAGTTCTATCATTTAATTATATTTGTATTATAAACTCTAACTTACTATTATTTTTGCTTTCAATCATTAGTTGTCTTTTAAAGAAATAATGAGAGTAAAAAGCAATCGGCATATTTATCCAGTTATTTATCATTTCTGGCATTCTTCATTCCTTCTTGTTAATATATTTCTCTTTGGTATAACTTCCCTTTGACGTGATGGACTTGTTAATATTTCATGTAGTATAGGTATTCTAGTAGTAAGTTCTCTCAGCTTCTGTTTGTCTAAAGATATCCTTTTTGCACTCTCATTTTGAAAACATTTTTCCTGCATATTTAAATGTTTTCCTCTCACAACTTTTAATATTGCATTCCATTTTCTTTTTAGCTCCATTTTTTTAATTAGAAACCAGCTGTCATTTATATCATGGTTTCCCTGTGTACAATGTGTCCTTTTTCTCTTTATTTCCCAGATATTTGTGACATGGATAGAGGAGTGTGTGAAATATAAAGTGTCAGGTATGAAGTAGGTGTGAAGTGTGAAGTTGTAGCATATTAACTCTAAGCAGACTTACTGATTAGTTAAGAACGAATATTGTTAGCCTTTGAGAAAATACACCAAAAAATTAGGTATCATTGAAAAGCCAATGAGGAAAAAAGAATGGAATTCCAAAAATGAAAGTAGCAACAGAAGATGGACATCTGTGAAACGCAAATCTATATCACTCTTCTGTAGTAAAGGACTAAATGCTTTCCTCACAAGAGTATGAACAAGGCCAATATGTCCAATCTCATCCTTTCTAGCCAGCATTGTACAGAAGGCACTAGTCACTGCAGTAAGGCAAAAGAGACAGACAGGCAGGGAGATATTGAAAAGGAAAAAATAAAACTGTCCTTATTCACAGATATGATCAACTGTAAGAATATACTAAGGAATCTAGAAAAAATTTACTAGAACTAACAAATGAGTTTAACAAGAAACAGAATACAAGATAAGAATCTTTTAAAAAAAATAAAGCTTGAACAACTAAACACCATTTGCTAAGCAAGCAAACAAACTTGGATACAAAACTCACATGATATGGAAAAATTAACTCAAAGTGGATTATAAACATAAATGTACAAAATCAAACCACAAAATTTGTAGAAGAATGCACAGAGGAAAATCTTCACACCTTGAATAGGTACACATTTCTTAGCCAAAATACAAAAACACTAACCATAACAGAAGAAAAGGACATATTAGACTTCTGCTCTTCAAACGATACCATTAAGAAAAATAAAATGCTAGCTGTACATACTAGGAGAAAATATTTGCAATACATTTATCCGACAAAGGACATACTTGTATCCAGAATATATACCATACAGTAAGACAAATAATACAAACATAAATGAACAAAATGATTTTAATTGTACACCCCACAAAACAAGATATATAAATTGTGAATAAATATATGAAAAGGTACTCAGCGCTATTAATCACCAGAGACATGCAAATTAAAACAACACTGAGGCACCACTACACAACTACTAGAGGCTAAAAATGAAAAGACTGACAATACCAAGGGCTGGCAAAGATGAAGCGAAAGTAGAATTCTCATTCATTGTAGGTGGGAATATAAAATGATATAACCTCTTTATTAAAAATGTCTAGCAGTTCCTCATAAAATCCTATATAATAAAAAGCTAATATGCTAATTAGACCAGACGGCGGAACAACCTTCCGAGACGACCTTTCTGAACGATCTTCCAGAATGACCAGTGGGTGGGGGGCAGGGCCGCGAGGCATAGGACCGCAAGGGTCAAGCCCCTTGCACGAATTTCGTGCATCGATCCTCTAGTTAAACACAATATTACCATATGACCCAGAAATTCTACTCTTAGGAATTGCCCCAAAAGAAAGGATAACACAAGTCCACAAAATAACTTGCATACCAATGTTCACAGCAGCCTATTTCATAGTAGCTAAAAACTAGAAATAACCCCACTGTCCAAATAATCAAGTTTTGATATATCCATACAAAGGCTTTTTCATTAATAAAAAGAAAGCCCTAGCTGGTTTGGCTCAGTGAATAAAGTGCTGGCTTGAGGACTGAAGGGTCCCGGATTCAATTCTGCTTAAGGACACATGCCCAGGTTGCAGACTCAATCCCAGGAGGCAGCCAATCAATGATTCTCATCATTGATGTTTCTATCTCTTTTTCCCTTTCCCTTCCTCTCTGAAATCAATAAAATATATTTTTAAAAAATAAAGAAAAAGAAAAAAAACTAGTTATAAATACAACCACATAAACAAATTATAGGAGCATTATGCTTAATGAAGAAGCCAAAGATAAAAGGGTGCATACTGTGTGTTCGCACTCATACCTGCCTTTTGAACAGGTAGAACTAATCAATAGTGATAATAATCAGGTCTTCAGTTGTTGAGATGGAATCTGTGTAGGGATTGATCAAGGAAACACTAGAATATTTTCTTGGATGATAAAAGTACTATATATTTTGAATGGAGTAGTGATTACATGGATATACACATTTTTAAAACTCCAGATGAATTTTACTTACTAAATTACTAACAATAATTGCAAAATAAGCCGTACCAGTTTGGCTCAGTGGATAGAGCATTGGCCTGCAGACTGAAAGGTCCCAGGTTCGATTCCGGTCAAGGGCATGTACCTTGGTTGCTGGCACATCCCCAGTAGGGGGTGTGCAGGAGGCAGCTGATCAATGTTTCTCTCTCATCGATGTTTCTAACTCTCTATCCCTCTCCCTTCCTCTCTGTAAAAAATCAATAAAATATATTTTTTAAAAAAATCTATGTTAAGGCCCTGGCCAGGTGGCTCAGTTGGTTGGAAGTTTATTTCTTACACCAAAAGGCTGGTCAGGGACATACCCAGGTTGCGGGTTTGATCCCCAGTTGAGGGCGTGTACAAGAGGCAACCGATCCATTATTTTTCTCTCTTTCTCTTCCTCTCTCTCTAAAATCAATAAAAACATATCCTGGGATGAGGATTTAAAAAAAAATCTATGTTATGTTAAAAGTTTAAAAGTTCTGTGCAAAAACAAGTTGGTTCTCTAAAGAAAATCCAATAAACAATTCAGATATCAAATAAATAATCAATAAAGGTATTGATTATTTATTTGCTATAAATATTAACAAGAATGTTTAATATTAAAATCTGATTGTAGTTTTATGAGTTTCCCATACCCAACTTTATAGGGAAAAGAACAATAGCTCTCTGAACTTACTGTGTCTACTTCTTGAAAGGCTAGTAACTCCTCTTATCTAACACTGAAGTCTGTATAAAATGTTCATGTTTTCTCCCCTTGACAGAATAAATGACTCTTTTTAGAATAATATTAATACAGAGAAATATTAATGCTAGGCTTTTGTTTCATCTTATGCTTTGTAATAAGCACAAATAAGTAAAATTGAATGTATTCCCACAATCATCTGTTGGCATAATTCTTACTACATCAATACAAAATGCAAACATAAAAGTGCCTCTTGTTTATGACTTATGTTGGCAAAGGAATACACATTTCCAATGGCTCTTCACCTTTTGTGATAGTCTAACAACATTTACAAAGAGATGAAAAAGAAAAGTATATTTCTCCCATTCACTACTAGTATATTCAACTGAGCTGCAATGGAAAAGGATATCTCTGAAGATCAAAGACAACTATTGACAGGCCTCACAGATCTTTCTTTCTGACCAACCTCAAAAAAAAAATGTCAAGAAAGAAAAGAGAATATATACAAATTTGCTCGGTGGACCATTACAAAACACAAAGCTGTATCTTTCTAAAAATCATGATGTATCTTTGTCTCCACTAAGCATTTTCAAAAAGTTTTAGTAACAGAATTCAACTCATTATGAAAGGGGAAAATCCAAAACATGGATAATCCCTCCAACCCACAAAGCAGTGATGATATCAGCCCCATACAATTTGGGGGACAGGAATAGAATAAAGGGATCTGAGAATGAATCTCTTAGAGAGACCCTAGATTATGGGTAACTGCTCCACCATCTCCCTTCCTCGCCTTATGCAATAACATGATTATTGAATTACGTGATTATTGAATTACATTAGGGATCAATCTATAAGTGGTGCTTTCTCTTTTTTTCTAATATTTTAATTGATTTCAGAGAGGATGGGAGAAGGAGAGAGAGATAGAAACATCAGTGATGAGAGAGAATCACTGATTGTCTGCCTCCTGCACGCCCCCTACTGGGGATTGAGCCTGCAACCTGGGCATGTGCCCTTGACCAGAATCGAACCTAGAACCCTTCAGTCCACAGGTGGACACTCTATGCACTGAGCCAAACCGGCTAGGGCAAGTGGTGCTTTCTGAAATCACTCATGAGACGTTATTGTCTGCATGAATCCATTTGACCTCAGATTTTCTAGATATGTGTTAAATAATAGTCAAACCAGGAACCATCATCAGCTTCTATTGGCATCTTTGGCTTAACATTCTTCAAAGTGAAGCCTTGAAGGAAGATAAAATTACAAGTTCAATTGCTCCCTCCAGGAAAGAAGAAGCCTCCCTAATAAAAATCTAACATTTTGCTCTACAATTCGCTGTTCGGCAGTCACAGAATTCGCTTTTGATTCTCCCTCACAGGTGACCAATTCAGATGGATGTGAATGTAAGCTAACTCACTACAGCCACTAGTGTAAAAAAACTGCACTTGGACATCAGTCATTCTATTTTACACCTGGCACAGTTGTCGTGTTTCACAGCTACTGCGTAATTTTCCCATAGAATGTCTCCTTTATGTGAGAGAGCCAGTTATTATAACCTCCACTTTTTAGAGAGGTATGGATGAGGGGGGTTCTGAGACTCCCAGAGGTTAAGTTTTAAAATCACTTAGTTTCGACATACCAAAGATAAAAATTCAAAGCCAAGTCCTCCCTTTCCAAATCCTGTACGATTTAATAATCCCTGGTTTCTCTGTACAGGAAATGCCAATTCAGAAATGAGAATGAGTAGAAGATTAGGAATATTACTATTAGATGTTTTCTTTTTTTCCCCCCCACAAGAAAAATTGTTGATTTTATTGGTATTACAGTGGTTTTAGTACAAGCTAAATACAAACACAGTTGTTAATCAATCATCTATCCTTCAAAGATGGATTGTATAAAATATCTTCCTTGCCCAGTTGGCATGGCCCAGTGGTTGATAGTCAACCTATGAACCAGGAGGTCACGGTTTGATTCCCAGTCAAGGCACGTGCCCATGTTGCGGGTTCAGTCCCTAGTAGGGGGCGTGCAGGAGGCAGCTGATGAATGATTCTCTCATGATTGATGTTTTTATCTCTCCCTCTCCCTTCCTTTCTGAAATCAATAAAAATATGTTAAAAATATCTTCTTTAGAAAGTTCTAAGGACTCCATATACAAATGCAAAACTTTGTACTTGTCAATAATCATATCAAATGTTGAGCTACTGACTGAGAGTAAAAAACACAATTTCTGATTTTAAAATTAAGTATCTACAGGCAAAAGTATGCAATTTCCCATGTCTACTATCTCCGTATTCTGCGCAAAGTCCCAAGGCAAAGATTGGTTCTGGCTTTCTGAATTACCAGAGATGAAGACCTGTGTGGC
This sequence comes from Myotis lucifugus, assembly GCF_000147115.1. Classification (NCBI taxonomy): domain Eukaryota; kingdom Metazoa; phylum Chordata; class Mammalia; order Chiroptera; family Vespertilionidae; genus Myotis; species Myotis lucifugus. The sequence goes on along the minus strand of NW_005871169.1, from coordinate 2,655,145 downwards.
TGACAGCACAGGCCTTTCGTGTTTTTGCCTAGTAGATCCTTAGTCTTTGGGAGGAGGCCTATGAGTAGATTTCCAGGAATTAGATTATAAAGGCCTGGTTTCGGATAAGAATTTCCACTGTAAAAACCTGTAAGTTTTCCATTGGCATAACCATAGCTCTTTGTAGCTGGAGGAGGTTCATTTTTTGCGTTTTCCAACCATTCCTTAAACTTTTTTTCTGCAATTTGTTTTTTTCCTGTAATTCAGCTTGACATTGTTTCTCTTTTTCCTTTTCTTTCTTCTACTCACATTCTTCAGCATTTTTCCCTTAACCATTCTTTATCTTTTTCTTTTGCTTTTTCTTGCAAATGATCTTTCTCCAGTCCCTTTGCTGCTTTTTCCTCCATTTCATTAATTTTTGTTCACTTTCTTTTTTGTTTATTCTTTTTCTCAACCCAGTCTTTGTGCTTTTCTTCAGCAATTATTTTCTTTATTCACATTCTGCCTTTTATTTTCTTTTTTTCTGATTTAATTCCTCTAGAGCAGCGGTTCTCAACCTGTGGGTCGCGACCCCTTTGGCGATCAAACGACCTTTTCACAGAGGTCGCCTAAGACCATCCTGCGTATCAGATATTTACATTACGATTCATAACAGTAGCAACATTACAGTTATGAAGTAGCAACGAAAATAATTTTATGGTTGGGTCACAACATGAGGAACTGTATTTAAAGGGCCAGAGGGTTGAGAACCACTGCTCTAGAGCTTCCTGTTGCAGACAGTCACGTTCTTCTTTTTCTTTGCCAACAAACCACACTTCCCCTGACATCAGGCTGCTCGCTGGTAAGCGCACCCGTTTCTGCTCTTCTTGGTTACCTTTGGATTCAACCACACTGGCACACCCCTGTCACCCCATTCCTCCCAGGCTCCCCCCTTGGCCACTGAGACTTGGGCATCTTCGTCCACATATTCTTCATTCTCCCAGTCACCATCACCATTGTTGTCAAACAGGAAGCTCTAATGGCGAAGGGGAGACAACAGGTTCGTGGAGGAATTGCTACAGCCCAGCAAAGGAGATGGAGATGGGGAGTACACGGCCACCCTCTCCAGCCCCTGTCCTCCCACGTCTGCCATGAGGGCGGAGAAGGAGCCCCAAGGAAGGCCGAGACCTGGCCCTACACCCAGGGTGTCGGAAGGGGGCCAAACAGCCCGCCACCTCCCCACCGCCTTCATTGGGCCCAAGTGCAAACCCACGGAGCAGCGGCAGGGCACAATTAGATGTTTTCTTTAGCATTTCCATTCTAAGGACTAAGAAATTAAATAATAAATATGCCTGAGCTGGGAAGTGCCAGGACACCCATATACACAAAAGTATGAGAAAATACTGACCAATAAGGAAGTAAATATTTAAAAGATCAATAGACTTGCTAACACCCTTCCAGAGGGAGAAATATCTGAATATCTCACAGTAGAAAACACAGAATTCAAGAAGCAGAGAGGATTCTGATTTGCCCAAAGCATTTTAGTATAGAAGCCAAGACAAGAACCAAGACTTCTGACTTGTCTTCAGCCTTCTTTGACCCTGTCATGGAAAGTACTTTCCACCGTGAGCAGTTACAATCCTGTCCACAATTACATCCCAGTTGTAATTATATACTGCAATTTATGTGTTAAGATTTGACTTTCAGAGTCTCTGGGGAACTGCAAACTTTCATTACAATAACTTGAATTGTTTGGTGAAAACCCACTCTAGACCTATTTGAATTAGAATTTCTGGGGGGAACCCTAATACCTGAATGTGTAATAAGAAAATCCCACCCTAAGTTTTTTATGAACAATAGAGTTTGGGAAAACTGCCCTATTGGATTTAACTTTTAAAATAGAATCAGGCCTTGACTGGTGTGGCCCAGTTGGTTAGAGCATTGCCCTATGCACTGGTCAGGGCACATACCTAAGTTTCAGGTTTAATTCCCAGTGGAGGTAGGGGTGCATACAGAGTCAACCTATTGTTGTTTCTCTCCCCCCCTTCCTCTCTCTAAAATCAATAAACATTTCCTCTGGTGAGGATTTAAAAAAAATTATATATATACATATACATATACATATACATATACATATACATATACATATACATATACATATACATATACATATGCCTAAGCGACCATCTGACTGTTCGACCATCTGACCGGTACCTATGATGCGCAATGACCACCAGGGAGCAGATGCTCCTATCGGTAGCTATGGTGTGCACTGACCACTAGGGAGCAGTCACTCAATGCAGGAGCTGCCAAGCTACGATGACTTGGCAGATGCAGTTCTCAGGTGACGCACCCAGAACCAGAGAGGAAAGAGCCCGATTCCAGGTTGTGTCACCCAAGAATGGCCCTCTGGCAATCGGGGACCCAAGAACGGCCCTCTCGCAATCCCCCTCAGGGGATGTCAGAGAGCTGGTTTCAGCCCCATCCCACAAGCCAGGCCAAGGGACCCACTTGCAGGAGGGACCCCACTCACGCCACAGACGACCTTCGAGCCGCAGTTCCACCCCAGCTGCAGCTGGCTGGGGAGGGACTGCGGGAGGTTGGCTCCAGGGTGTGTCTGGCCCTTCTTGCCCAGTCCCACCTGGCCTGCCACCTTCTAATTAATTTCCTTTCAATGTGCACGAATCCATGCACCAGGGCACTAGTAGTAACATAAAATAGAAACAGAACTCTATTCATTTCTTCTAAAGAAATATTCTTTTGCCCTTCTGGTTATCATTTCCTTTTTAAAAATATATTTTTAGAGAGAGAGGAAGGAAGAGGGGGAGAGAGGGAGAAACACTGATGTGAGAGTGAACCATTGGCTGTCTCCAGCATGGAAGGGCGAGGGCTAGGCCCTCCATCTTGCCCCAGGGTAAGGGCTACGCCCTCCATCTTACCTTGGCCACGTGCTTGGCAAGGAGCTTCTTCCTGGAAGTCTAAGCCTCTGCTAGCCACACCCAGGAACAAGACACCGACTTGCTCCTGGCCAATCGGCAGAGCACAGTCCTTTCTCCTCCCCTTACTCCAACCCCCCCTATAAAACCCGTCTCCACACAGAGTTATCTCTCTCGGCCACTTGGCTTGCCGTTGTGTCGGTGAGTGTGGTGGACGGGGAGCTCAAGCTAGCTTGAAATACAGACTCTTATGCTTTTGCATCGGCGTGGCTGGCTCCCTGATGTGGTTTCTTGGGGATCTTGAAATCTGGGCATAACACAGCACACCCCCTACCTGGGATCTAGCACACAGCTGAGAGATGTGCCCTGACCAGGAATCCAACCAGCAACCTTTCAGTGATAGGAGGACACCTAACCAACTAAATCACACCAGCCAGGGCTGAATAACATTTCTGACCTCTAACTCTTAGGCACCTCTAGGGACATTCCAAGATGACTGACGAGAAACAGCACTAAACACACACTGGGGCAGGGGGCGGAGGGAGGGGGGGACAGGCACTCTTAATTGGGAATAAGGAGACTGAGAAATCCCACCAGGGCACACTTTTAACCCTATGTTGATGTGGTTCTGATACTTCCTGTCATTTCCCTAGGTGGTTAGAAAGCACTTCTCTTTTAAGAAAATAGGAAAGTCTACCACAGTTTTACCATAGTTGTGAATTGAATGTTACCAGCCACACAATGGGCAGTTCATGTAGGGCATTTCCAAGAGCTAACCTAGATATGGCAAAACAAACAGATTGGATGTTGGGACTGGATTGTTAGGTTTTGGCTTCTAAACCAACTAGCTGTATATTCTTGGGAGGATAAATTCAATTCTTGATTTCAATTTCCCTCATTTAAAAAATCAGGTAACTGAACTAGATTGGTGCTTTGAACTTTCTGACACACCATAAAAATACATTTACATCAATCACACATACACACAATAGATATAGCAAATGGGTTTGGTGAAATAATACCTAACTCAGTATGATAAACTCTGATACTTTCTATTCTATTCCATACATTTAACAAATGTAGGTAGTAACCTAAGTTAATTTCATGGCCTACTAATGAGGCATGAATGTTTTAATGTTTGAAAAACATTAAATTAGATGTTATGTTTTCATCTAATGTTAACATAGAAAATGTATCAGGTACATTTCTCAACTCTTATACTTTTAAAATTCTCTCTGTAATATTATATTAGTGTCTATGAAGTAAATGTTAATAGAATATAAAATTACAG
>NW_005871169.1:2578779-2650703 GCF_000147115.1 Myotis lucifugus | reverse complement strand
TATTATTACTAATATTAATAATAATAATAATATTATTATAATAATAATAATAATAATAATAATAATAATAATAATAATAATAATAATAATAATAATAATAATAATAATAATAATAATAATAACAGCACTGATAGTAACTTTTTTGAAAGTTATAAAAAAAATTGAGGGCAAATGAGTGGCCGTCCTACAAAGCATAGCGGTGATACTGTTTTTTATAACAGAAAGACTAAAAAAATAAGATGACAACTGAAAAGAAAGTGTCCTAACACCTGCCTATTTCCAGGTGGGAACTCACTTGGACTCTGGCTGCCTGGCGGGCTCCCCCACTGCCTGGTTGTCACCAGCCCAACCCCCACAGCAGCCTCCTTCCTGAGCTAGTCCAGTCCTTCCCTGAGCAAAACAGCAGGCACCCAGGGAGCGGCCAGGCTTAGCCAAAGGTGGAAAGAGAACACTCCCTGGTCTGTGATTTCAGCCCTGCCTGGACCAGAGGCCAAAGTAGTGGTCAGCACCCAGGGAGGCGGACGGTGAGCCTTCCCAGTTTGCCACCTCAGGGTCTTCTCTTTCATCACTTGTCTTTTCTCGTGTCCTCTTTCTTCATCAGTTTCCCTTTCTGTCCAGCTTGCTCCCTTCCTTTTTCTCAACTTACTTTTATTTTACCCGTATCTTATCTTTCTGAAAAAAATATGTAATTAGAATGTAACTTTAACACCCTCCCTGCCAGATTATTTTGCTTGCTCTGGGTTCTTATCGCACTAGATATTGACTGCCTTACAAGCTAGTGTGGTATTAGCAGAGCTGTTTTAGTCATCACAGAGATATGTCTTACTTTTCATATTATTTCAAAAATTCCCATAACATTTCCAGGAGGCCCTGCCTGCATCATATGTTATCTAAGATACAGCTAGCTTATTCATGCAGCAAATTAAACTGTGTTCATATAGTTGATTAAAGCTAGAAGACATCTCAAAGGTCATCAGATTTAATACCTTAATTTTACAGATGAGAAAACTGTGGCCCAGAGAGTTCAAGTGATTTTATCCAAAACCTAATCTAATATTCAGGGTGGTTCTGGCCAAATATATGAGGCAGAAGAAACTACAGAAGGATGGAAAATTGTGTGCACACTGGAATTTCTTGAAAAGTCAATTTTAGTCATTGGATGTTAAACAACTGAAAAAAGTCCAGTGAATAAGTCAATCGTATAACATAACCTGTTTTAATCACTGAGGATTCAATTTCCCGTGAACTTAGGCTGGAAAATGAACCGTTTCCTAGAGAGGGTCCCGCAGGAGAGAACGGTCTAGGATTCCTTCACAGTCGGGATTCTGAAGAGCTCTAAAGCCATGCTACCAAGACATAGAACTTCAAGTACTGCACAGAACAGCAGTTTTGCCTGAAATGAATGGTAGTGTCTCTAGCCACTCTGAAGAGAAATAAATGAAAAATTGGGCAGGGGTTCTGAGTGGGAGATTTTTTAAAAAATTTATTTATTTATTTATTTATGTATGTATGTATGTATGTATGTATTTATTTACTAGAGGCCCGGTACATGAAATTCATGCACAGGTAAGGTCCCTAGGCCTGGCTGGTGATCAGGGCCAACCAGGGCCTTCGGGCTGCTGGCCAGGGCCTCCCTTCCCCGGCTCTCGGCCGGGGCCTCCCTTCATTCTGCACCACCCCCTGGTGATCAGCGCACATCATAGCAAGCAATCAGTCTCCCGGTCCAATTCCCCCAGGGACAATTTGCATATTAGGCTTTTATATTATTTATGTATTTTTTTATTTATGGGAGTGGGAGCTTTAAAAGATGAGCACCTGGGATCTCTGGGCACATGACGCTGTTAGAGGGAGCATGTCCTGGCACCTGTGCTTTCCAAAGGGGCATCAGGGAGCCATACCATGTTTCTGGGGAATCCAAAGGTTAGGATATGCTTGGGAAGCTCAGCATCTGTCCACTATAGACTTACACTGGATAGTATTTTGGACCATTAAATTTCTTTCTAAATATGATGAAAAACCCAGACTCTCTAAACTGGTACACATCCCAGGTGGGAACATAAACATAAACAAACATAATACTCCTAAACCCCACAGGTTTTGGGGTCGGGGCATCTCTGGTTTACATATTACATCAAGCATGTCAAACTCATGGCTGGTGGGCCGTGAGTTTGACATGCTTGTATTACATCAAAGACCCTCCTTGCAAAAGGTAATTGTTCCTACACTGCATTTACAAAGAGCAAAATAATGATGAAAATTAATTAATAAGAAAAATACAATAAAAGTTATAAATGCTGAAAAGGTTCAATTTTATTAAGTCAAATTTAGAAATGTTTATTTTGTCAAGAAATCTTTTATTTCCTGCCATAAAATTCTGTGTAAGTAGCCTCTTATTTTATCTGCTGTTGTTCTTTTTTAATTTCTTAAAATACATATTTGATTTCTTTGGTAGAAGAAATTGAACTTTATTTTGGTAGAAGTTTAAACTCATAGAAAAATTGCAGTAAATAGCTCCTGAATTCCTTTTAGCCAGATATACTGCATATTTGCATGTTGCCCCCATTGCTTTCCCTCCCCCACCCTTTCTCCCTCTCTGACTTGCTCACTCCTTTATTCTCTGAACCACTTAAGAGTAATCTGAAAACACTACATATCTTTAGCCCTGAAAACATAAGTGTATAGTTCGTAAGAACAAAAACATCCTCTTACAAAACCTCCTTCCAATTTTGAAAATTAGAAAATTTTTATCATTGAAACAATACTCATTTAATCATTCCTCTATTTTTAATAGGAAAGATTCTGAAGTCACTACATGTTGTTCTAAATATAGCTTTCATTTGGGGATGAAGTATTTTCATAGTACCATTTAATAATGGAGTAAAGGAACCCAAGTATACAAATGCTGTTTTGTTACCTGCTGATGCATTAGTTGATTCATATTCTATTAAAAAGCCTTCATAAGCAAGGTCAGAGTCAGCCACAAACACAAGCGTTAATGAGCTGTTACTGCTGATAAGAGAGGGTGGGACTGATTTTCCACAATATCTATTTGGAACAAAAACAAAAAAGAACACAGGTTTAAAATCTTTTAGTACACTTTAAATAATGCACCAAAATTAGGACATGTAAAAATAATAATAATATCCCCTATTACCTTTAGGCACAAACCTTTACAAAATTGCAAGTATCTCCCTATTCATGATTACTTCCCTAAAAGTTTTATGTGCGTACCTGGCTATATGACTTGTCGTATAAGTTTAATGAAATTAGAAATTACAAGCTATGCTAGGTCACCATATAGCATATTATTGAACTTATTAACAGAAATGTAATAAACTTTTCACAACAAAAGGAAACCATATGTCATAAACGCATAAAGCACAGACTTGAGTCAGTTCTATCATTTACAGCCATTGTGACTTTGAGCAGGTCACTCAACCTCTATGCCTCAGTTTCTCCATCTCTAAACTGAGAATGATAATAGTAACTACTTCATAGGGTTGTTTTGAAAATTTCATGAGATAATATACTGTATATAAAGGACCTAAAATAGTGCCTAGGATAACAAACCCTATATAGGTAAAATATATTCTCCTTTGACAGCTGGCCTATGCAGAGGTAAGAGTTTGATTACTAAGCCATGTCAAATTTTGGCTGAATAAAAGCAGCTTTATTCAGAAAAACTATTCTAGTCATGCTGAAAGTAGAGTTGTGATAAAAAACATGCCAGGAGCAGTTTTCTAGAGAAACACTTGAAAGAAGGAGTGACTAGATATACCACAGTTTTTTGATCCACTCAACTGATGATGGGCACTTAGGCTGTTTCCAAATCTTAGCTATTGTAAATTGTGCTGTTAAAACTGTGGTATATCTACACAGTGGAATACTATGCTGCTGTAAAAAAAAGGAAATCTTACCATTCACAACAGCATGGATAGACATGGAGAGCATTGTGTTAAGCAAAATAAGTCAGTCAGGGAAAGATAAATACCACACGATCTCACTCATTTATACAATATAATGAACAACATAAACTGATGAACAAAAATAGATCCAGAGACGAAGAAGCCTTGAACAGACCATCAAACCTCAGAGGGAAGGCAGGGGAGGGTGAGGGGTGGAGTAAGAGATCAGCCAAAGGACTTGTATGCATGCATATAAGTATAACCAATGGACTCAGATACTAGGGGGGTGAGGGCATGTGCTGTGGGGAGTGAGTGGCCAGGGAGAGATCAATGGGGGAAAAAGGAGACTTATATAATACTTTAATCAATAAAGAATTTTAAAAAAGGAGTGACTATGAAATAGAAATCTCAAATCAATGCACACTTGGTGAGATTAACCAAATGCAAAGGGAAAAAATAGAAACCAAATATATGGAAATCAGATTGATTAATTTCTGAAGGAGAAAAAGAAAAAATGGTGTGTAAAACTATTTCAATGTTAAAATAGATTTGATATCTTGATAAAAATAAAATTGTATGAATTTATTAATATTTTATTTTTTGAATTCATTAATATTTTAAATGACTCTGCATATGCCCATATCTGCCAAACTGGGCGAGAACATTATGGTAGTTTATGCCATTCAGCAAAAAATATGTGTTTTTCAGTGATTATGAGTCAAGTACCATTAAAAATAAAAAGTTTTTAAAATAAAAGATTCAGACAAATAAGAGCAAAAAATGAAAAGGGAGATTAAAAGCAGGTGAGAAATAAGTTTAAGAAAATAATGGGTAAAGGAAGAACATCTAAAAAGTAGATGAAAAAATGAAATGCAAGAAATTCTAAAAACATTAGAAAATTTCCATTTTTCAACAAAGAGGAGCTGGATATAACTTGAACCTAAAAATACTAAAATACATAAAACAATGGCTTTCAAGACACAAATATCAAACAGCAAAGGTAAACAAGTGACTTGAAAAGCAAAACTGGACATGATCAAACTGTTCCCAAATAACTTCATTGCATCCCAAAACAAACCTCAAGAATACTTATAGGAATACAATAATGTCCAGTGCACAAAAACACAAAATTAAAAATGTCTGGCATCCTATCAAATATTACCAGACATGAGAGGAAAGTATAAACCATAATGAGAAGAAAGACTGACCCAGCAAAACATAGCAAGAAATGCCACAGATGACTGAATTCACAGTCAAAGACATTAAAATAGTTATAACTGAATCTCACAGATTTAGGAAGCTAGAGGAAAACATTAATGTGCAAAGTAGAAACATGGAAGATAAAAAAGATGGCCCAAATCAAACTTCTAAAAGTGAAAACTATAATGTTTGAGATGAAAACTACACGTGGTAGGGTTAACAGCAGAACAGGCATTGCAGAAAATCAGATTAGGGCACTTGAATACATAACAATACAAATTTTCCAAAATGAAACACACAGAGAGCAAAGACTCAAAATCAAATGAACGGAGTATCAGTGAGTCCTGGGACAATATCAAAATGACCTAAGATACAAGTAATCAGAGTCGAGTACTCAAAGTTATTTCAAGAACTAACGGCCAAAAATGTTTCAAATTTGATATAAATTATAAGCTCTCAGATCCAAGAAGTCAACCAATACATTATGCTGATCAGGAAAGCCAGTTAAAAAAAATAGTATGTACAGTATGACTCCACTTCCAGAATATGCAAGCCAATTTACAGTGAGAGAAAGCAGGGCAGTGGTTTCCTAGGGATGGAGGCAGAGTGAGAAATTATCATGGGCAGAAAGAAGGATTTGAGGATAATGGACGTGTGCATTATTTTGATTTTAGTGATGCCTTCATGGGTATACACATATGTCAAAACTTAAATATATAAAGTGCCAAGGCTACAGAGTAGTAATTCAGGAGTGGCCATTGAGAAGCATGATAATCTCACCTGGTTTTTATAACACAACATGGTGGACTTTAACATCCTTCAATGACACAAGAACATTTTTGTGTGAAAAAAAACTAAACCAAAATAATCTCACCTCCCAAGAGATGTCCCAGAACCAGTGTCATAAACTTCCAGATAGTCACTTGTGCAATTGTAATGAAACTCCAGATGAAATCTCCTGAATATCAAATTTATCAGGAAGCCAGGTTGGACTGATATATACCAGGTACAACTGATACCATGGGGGTAGATATTCGGATGACCAGGACTTTGAATAATTCCTGTTGGCTCTGTGAGAGTTTTTCCACATGCTATTGAAGTAAAAATCATAATTGTTAGAACGAGTAACCAACAAGCTACCTGAAAATCAAGATAAAATAATCTGATCATAACTTCTTAAAAGTTCAAAAAGAAAAAGTTTCCTTATATGCTACTTCAGATAACTTGGTTTTAATCTTATTAATAGACATCAATTAACTCTTGCTATGTGCTGATTACAAAATATATATTTTTTCTTTAGAGTGTACATTAAAAATTTACAGTGTAGATAAGTATACATCTACAGTATGGATAGATTTTTTGTAATAGTTCATTTCCATTGTTTACTTATTCTGATATAAGCCTGAGAAACAAAGCAGAAGAAAGTGTCAATCACTTACCCAAATCTTTAGTACTGAACTTAGCCATGAAACCATGATTTTCAGTAGAAGAACTTTTCACAAATATTACATGAAGAAAATTGTATACAGATGTTATAAGCAAAGGTATGTCTGTGCCACAATATTTTTTATTTTCAGTAGAACCCAAAATAGAACTGCTACCAATCTAAGGTTAAAAAGATATATTCAAATTTATTATTAAATAATTATTATGAAAAACTGCTTTAAGAATAATTACTTCTGAAATGTTTTTATTAATATAGTAAAATTCAATTTTAGAATATTTTTGTCATCCCAAAAGAGACTCCATGCCTGTTAGCTGTCATTCCCCATTCTCCTCAAACCCCAGCTCCAGGCAGCCACTAATTTACTTTCTATCTCCATAGTATAGTCTGCATTTCAAATAAATGGAATCATATAATACGTGGCTTTTGTGACTAGCTTCTTTCACTTAGCATAATGTTTTCAAAGTTATGTGTCATTATTTCATTCCTTTTTAATGCCATATAATATTCCATGTGTGGATAAAGCACATTACATTAATTCATTCATTAGTTGATGAACACATAGATTGTTATACTACTTTGCTATTATGACTAATCATTGTAGTCACTCATGTATACATCATTGTGTAGACACATTTTATTTTCCTTGGGTATATACGTAAGAGTGGAATTGCTGGATCAAATGATAACTCTAGATTTAACTTTTTGAGGAACTGCCAACTCTTTTCCAAAGCAGCTATGCCATTTTAAATGCTTACCAGCAATGTACAAGTGTACAAGGGTTTCCATTTCTCCAAATCCTTGCCAACACTTGTTATTATCTGACCTCTTGTTTACAGCCATCCTAGTCGGTATGAAGCACTACCTCATTGTGGTTTGACTTGTATTTCCCTGATGATTAGTGATGTTGAGCATCTTTTCATGTACTTATTGGCCATTTGTATATCTTCTTTGAAGAAATATATATTAATATTTTTGCATATTTTAAAAATTAGGTTCTTTTTAATTTTGATGAAGTCTAGTTTTCCTAGTTTTTCTTTTGTTGTTTGTCTTTTTGTGTCCTATATAAAAAGGCTTTGTCTAACCCAAGGTCACAAATACTTACTCCTATGTTTTCTTCTAGAAGTAAAGGGTTTTAGCTCCCATATTTAGTTCTATGATTCATTTTGAGTTAATTTTTGTGAATGGTATAGGAAGGGGTCCAGTTTCATAATTTTGCATGTAGCTATTCCACACTATTTGTTGAAAAACTATTTTTTTCTCATTGAAATGGCTTGGCACTGTTTTTAAAAATCAATTAGCCACAAAGGTATAGATTTATTTCTAGATGTTCACATTTTGTTCCATTGTTTCATATTTTTATCCTTATTCAAATAACACACTTGATTACCACACCTTTGTTCTAAATTTTAAAATCAATAAGTGTGAGTCCTCCAACTTTGTTCTTTCTCAGGAATGCTTTGGTTATTCTGATTCCTTTGCATTTCCATATGAATTTTACAATTAGCTTGTAAATTTTTGCAAAAGTGCCAGCTGGGATTTTGATAGGGATTGAATTAAATCTTTAGATAAATTCGGGAGGTATTGACATCTTAACAACTTTATGTCTTATAATCCATGACCATGAGCTGTCTTTCCATTTATTTAGGACTTTAATATCCTTCAACAATGGTTTGTAGTTTTTAGAGTGCATGTATTACACATCTTTTTCAATATGTACTCATCAATATTTATTCTTTTTATGCTATTATAAATAGAATTGTTTCCTTGATTTTATTTTCATTGCTAATGTACAGAAAAAGAAATGACTTTCACATTTTGATCTTGTATCCTGCAACTTGCTGAATTTATTAGTTCTAATCATGTGTGTGCATGATTTTTATATATACAAGATCACATTATCTGTGAATAGAGATAGTTTAAATCCTTCCTTTACATTTGAGAGCATTTTATTTCCTTTTCTTGTTTAATTGCCCTACCTAGAATTTCCAGTACAATGTTGAAGTGAGAATAGACATCTTTATGTTTTTATTGACCATAGGGGCAAAGCATTTAGTGTTTCATCATTAAATGTGGTGTTAGTTGTGGGGTGTGTGTGTTTTTTACAGATGCCCTTTACCAGATTAAGGAAGTATCCTTCTATTCTTAATTAGTTGAGTGTTTTTATCATGAAAAGGTATTGGACTTTGCCAAGTGCCTTTTGGCATCTATTGAGGTAATCATGTAGCTTTTTCCTTTATTTCTTTTTACATTAAGTGATTTGGGGATGCATACCAAGCTTGCATTCCTGAGATAAGTCCCACTTGGCTATTATATATAATCATTTTTATATCCTGAGGCATTCAGTTAGCTAGTATTTTGTTGAGGATTTTTACATCTATATTCATAAGAAATATTGGTCTGTGCAAACTAGTTTTGTTTCATGTAACTGATTTGAAGATAATATAACATAATATTTTAATAATATCCAACCAAATATAAATACTCAAAGGTGTTTTACTCTTACCTCAATATAATCTGTATCACAGTGGGCAGAGCTTCCAATTTCAAAGCCAGTGAAGTTGAGAAGAACTACTTGGCTTTGGGGTTGGTGGATAGCCCACCTGCAGATCCTTTCTCCCGGGTACACGTTGGGATAATAGGGCGAACGAATGACCCCTTCTCCAGTTAATTCACCTCCACAAGCTGTAAGTATGAAAGTGAGAGTAGTATTTGTGCAGAGAGAAATGATCTTTGCCCTCAATTTTATTGTAAATTCTAATTATGTGCAAGGATATAATTGAATGTAACATTACTATTAGATTTTTTTTTCCTTGCTGCTTAAGGACATAAAATGACAAAATTATTTCAAGAAACTAAAATGTTACAATCAGGGAAATTATACATTTAAAAATTGAGGCATAGGTTTTCTTACCCACTTGATAAACAGCGCTGAAACCAGCTTTTTCAACAGAAGCATCGATTATAAACCTGATCCAGATACTATTAGTAATAGATTTAATGTGAGAGAGGGTTTCATTGCCACAAACTTTTCCAAGTAAGGTATCATCATCTCGAACCTAAACAGAAAAATAAAATAGATCTGTAATTCTAATCGACAAAATTATCTTGGTAGGGTAGTATTCTTTGGATATGAGAAGATGGCAGATTCAAAATGAGTTATAATCTCATTTGGGTTACATTTTTATATTACACTTGAAAGTAGTAGGTGGGTCATTATTAGCACAATCAAATTACACTAACAAAATCTTAAGCCAAAAGGATCCAAAAGCATAAGATCCATAAGCAAAAAAAAAAAAAAAAGAAAGAAAGAAAAGTTCCTCTAATAATTGCCACAATGTCAAAGAGAAAATAAAAGTACAATTTTGGACTATTTAGAAAACAACAAAATGTGATAAGACAGCATATTTAGCCACATCTGTAATTAGAGGAACTCATAGACTAAACTGCTTTTGTTATTGAAAAAACAACAACAACAGAAAAGTACTTTTAAAAAGAGAGAGATTCTGAGGAGTTAACTTAAAAATTAGAAAATACTAAAATGAGAAATAAGAAAGGAAAAATAAAATAGAAATCTAATAAATAAAATACAAAAAAGGAATTCATGAATATATTCATGAACTGTTTATCAAGGAAAGTTAGGGTGTGGGAATATAAAAGACATATATTTGGCAATAAAGATAAAAGAAAGTAAGGAAAAGGAAATAAAAAAATAAGTACAAATACACAAAATTAAAAATGACAAAGGTGAGCCCCTGCCGGGTGACGCAGTTGGAGCGTCATCCCAACACAAAGAAGGTTGCAGGCTCAATCCCTAGTCTGGGCCTGTATGGGGGGCAACTGATCAATGTTTCTCCCTCACATCAATGTTTTCCTCTCTCTCTTCTTCTCCCTTCCTGTCACTCTAAAAACAATAACATATTCTTAGGTGAGGATTTAAAAAAATGACAAAGATGATATAAATGCACAGATACTGAGGAATTTGTTTAATATGATAATTCCATGTATTACTCTATGTTAATATTGTTGAATTTTTGAAATGGTTATTTCCAGAAAAAAATATAAATTGCTAAAATTATATCAAGAAAGAAAAATAAGATTTGAATAAACAAAGCACAGATAAAATTGAAAACATTATCACAGAAGATGCTCTGCTTGGTAAGTTATTTTAAACTTTTAAGGAACAGATAATTCCCATATATAATTTATTCTAAGACACCCTCAAACATAGAACAATCCCCAACTAACTTTTCTCAGAACTATCTTATCAAAGCCCAACATTAATACAAAGGAAAACTATGGATTGATCTCACCTATTAACATCAATACAAAAATTCTAAACACCATCCTAGAAAAATGAATTCACTCCATCATTAAGTTTTATATACCAAATTAAATATAAGAATAAATGTTATGCAAGGATTATCTGAAATGAGAAATTATAAATTAAGCCTATCAATAGGTTCAATAAGATAAATCATATATTTCCATAGATGTCAGAAAGTTTGTTAGCATTTCTATTTATTAGAAATAAAACTCTTAGAAAGTTAGGAGTAAAATAAAAAGTTTTTCATATAATAAAGATCAATTGGTTTAATCAATAGTCAATATCCTTTAGTGTAATGGCCATGAGTACCATCTATGGAGTCATATAGACCTGGGTTCAAATCTGTCACAAATCTCCTCACTTAAAAGCTCGAACAACTTACTAAGTCTAAGCTTAGCTCAAGGAGTTGTTGAAGCAAGTAGATAAAACAATAGTGTGAATTCCATAGCAAAATGCCTACTAATAGAAAATGTGGACTGTTGTTATACTTGACACTAGAGCTTCCTCACCAAAATCGGAAATTCTTCCATGGATATACATGCTACTCCTTATATAGAATTCTTTTGGATGACCTAGCCATCTAAATATTAGCTCATCCTGTCCATGAGCATTATCAAGGCATCAATACATGCCAGTGCCTGTTGCTGGGGACAGCACTACGAGAGAGACACTGTTCACAAGGAACTTACAACAAGCAAGCCCATTAAAAAACAAAACAAAACAGGAACATCATGTCTGAAAAGTGAAGGGTACTATATTATTACTTCACAATGGTTCTCAGTAGGTCTCACAGTTGGACATCTGTGAAGGCATTTTTTGTTTTTGTTTCAATTATTAACACAATGGTGGAGAGGCAGTATTGGCACGTAATGGCTGGGGACCATAGATACTAACTATCCTGAAATGTGAGACAGTCACACACAACAAGAATTCTCCTATGCCCTGCGACATTCATGTAAGTGACAGTTCGCTACTAAGTGTAAAATTGAGCTCTAGCTGACATACTAAACACAACATATTTTTGCCCAGTTAAAATCACACTGAATTTTCCAGGATGACAACTAGAGTGTAAATCGAAAGAAGTTCTTTCTTTTTTCTCCTGGAAATCTGCCAAGAGTCAGTCACCATTTCAGAAAATTGGTCACTAACCCTCCCAACCATGCCAGCATTCACAGCAACTCAGGGAGCTAGCAACTTAACTGCTTTCACTTTGCCTTCAAGTGCATCTTGACCAGGCTTTTTAAAGTTTATTTCTCCTAAATATTATACTTTGAACGAAAATGTTTCATATAAATGTGTATATTGAAGTTCTATCATCCATGGATTTCATTTCAGAATAGTGAAAAGGTGATATGAAAAGGTCTTAAAGTGTAGAGAATCCTGGATTTAACCAAACACTCTGAACTCATACAGGGGATTAGGGAATACTCAGCGGAAATGAGATTTAAAGGATTACCCAGGCTGAGGGGAGCAGGCAGTAGAGAGAAGATTCTGAAAGTATGATACTCAAAGCTGGAGGGGATATGGTAACACAGCTACTCTCATCTGTAACTGTGAAAGTATAAACTTCTGGAAACTAATTTGACAGTATGTCCCAGGAGTCTTCAAAATAGTCCTAGTTTGGGACCCTGCGACTCCACTCTAACACACTGCCATAAGGAAATCATTCGAGATACAGGCAAAGACACACAAGGATCCACATCAAAGAATATTCTATGATAACAAAAACTGAAAGTATTCCAAACGTCTCATAATAGGCGGGTGATTAAGTAAATTATGGCACAGCCATATGACAGTCTCACAGATTAAAAAAGCACACACCTCTCCACTGATTCACACCAAACCAGTTCCTTTCTATGAGCTGTAATACACATTTTTTTGCATACTGTCATTAAGTTATGCTAAATACCTCTCTAATCAAATAGCAATTCTCTGAAAGAAGAAAAAATTCTGTATCCCCTTTAGCACCTAAACACAGAACTTTGTAAACGGGTATTTAACAAATGCTTGTGGATTCATTCATTTTAAGACAGGGCAAGACAGTTCATTACTAAGTGTAAAATTGAACTCTATCTGACATCCTAAACACAAAACATTTTTGCCCAGTTATCATACACACTGAATTAGAAATCTGTTAGAGATGCAGACATAGGGCAGTTCTTAGAAACCAGAAAGCATGAACACAGGGTAAGATATCTTCCTGCTTTCTAACTCTCCAGGGTTCCATTTGCTTCTGCTAAGACTAGTCTCTCTTCTCTATTGTGCCCATTAGAAGATGACAAGAAGGAAGAAAAACAGCCGCACAGCATCAGAGCCAGCTAAAGTGGGCCTTTCCCCTGGGCCTCGCTAATGAAATTCAAGGGCATTAGGAAGGAGAAAGGCAGCTGCAGTCCAAATGTTTGCAGAGGAACTTATCGTGCTCGAGGGCCCTAAACCTAGAGGCACAATTGATTTTAGCTGTGTTTCTCTCTGTGTGAAAATGAAACCTCATTAATTCTGAAAGCCTGTATTCTCCCTGGATCCCAGACATAGCAATATCTCAACCACAACCTCTTTGAAAATGACATTCAAATAAAATCCATTAAACGATCTAAAGTGACCCTAAATGCTTTTGTAGCACATCTTGCATTCAGTATTCTAGGACTTATGAGTTTGCAACGCCCCATTCCCCCCAAAGCCCTCTCTGCTTTGTGCTTGTGCACTGGAATAGACTGTATTATTTCCCTGCGCTCACTGCCATGTGACTTGCAATGCTTCCCCATGGGGAATAAAGACATATCCTTCCCACTGGCTGTGGGCTTGGCCATAGGGCTAGCAGAATGTGAGCAGAATGTGAGCAGAAGTGGTGTACGATTTCTGAGTAGAAGCTTTGGGAGTCATTGCGTTACTCAACAGTCTCTTACTTGCCCGCTCACAAGACCAAGAGCCTGGGTCCCAGGGGCTGCTGGGACAGGGAACAGGTCAGAAGAGCTGCTATTGACCCCACACCAACATGTTAACATGAGCAAAGAACAAATAAATGAACATTGTTGTAAGCCACAGGAATTTTTTGTTTGTTAGTGTTTTTGATTTATTTTTACTGACTATTGGTTATTATAGCACCATCTGGAGAAAGATGACTCCTGTTTGAACATGGTTTGTATTAACGAAGAGTTTTTCTTAAGAAGTAAGGTGAAGTCGTGCCATAGTCACTTGCAGTGTCACACCAAATCCAGTCTTTATGCCGCATCACATATGCAAAGAAATGACAAGGACCAATTCAATGTTCTAGTGCTCTGAGGACCAGACCCAGATTTCTCATTGATTGCCTTATTCATCCAGCATACACTGATTGTTGCAGGCCCAGAGACCCAATAACAACATGTGACCCACGATATTTAGCCTATGGTAAGAGCTAAAATTAAACGGGCCAAAAAACACAGTTTCTCTGAAATGTTAAAAGTGAAATCCAGTGCCCTGCCAGTAATAAGCTTTAACATCTGCAGTGGATCAGGTCCCACAGCCACATCTTAATGCATGTGTTCATTTATTTTTATCTGCTATGTATCCAGATTTGTTCTTATATAACAATTTTAAAAATCTAATTTAGCATTAAATTTTATTCAAAACAAGACAAATATGCTGGTATTGGGCTTGACTCAACCAAGAGCTGAAAATAGAATCCTACCACACAGCAGTGTTTGACATGTGGCTTCTTGCGGTGTGAGCTTCAGATTGAAATGCCCCTTATCTATATATATAAAAGTGTAATATGTAAATCGACTGGACAGTGGAACAACCAGTTGGCTATGATGTGCACTGACCACCAGGGGGCAGATACTCAATGCAGGAGCTGCCCCCAGCCCACAGGCCCTGATTGCCCAATGGGGAACAGGGAACCGGGGGTGGGTGGCAGTGGACGCAGGTGGCACCGGGGCCCTGATTGCCCTACTGGTGGCCCCACACATAGAGGGTGACCAACGGCGGGGTGGGGGGCAGCGAGCAGGCAGGAACAGCCAACCTCTCAGTTCCTCCCCCCGGCTGGCAGGCTCCAATTGCCCGATGGGGAACTGGAAACCGGGGGTGAGTGGTAGCTGACGCGAGCAGTGCTGGGGTGCGATCACCCTGCCAATTGCCCCAGACACAGAGGGCGACCGGTGGCAGGGGGTAGGGCTGGCTTCCAGAAGCCAGGGAAGATGGCCCTGATCCCTGGCCAGGCCTAGGGACCCTACCCATGCATGAATTTCATGCACCAGGCTTCTAGTCTATATATATGAAAGGCTAATATGCAAAGTGTTCCCTCGGGAGTTCAACTGGGAGACTGGGAGTTTGATTACTTGCTATGACGTATGTTGACCACCAGGGGGTGGCACAGAATATGGCGGGTGACCAGCAGCGGTGGCAGGGCATTGAGGGAACGAGGGAAGGAGGAGGCAGGGAGGCGGGGAGGCAGGGAACCTGATAGGCCCTGATCGCCAGCCAGGCATAAGGACCCTACCTATGCATGAACTTCATGCACTGGGCCTCTAGTATAAAATAAAGATGATCCTGGAGACCAGCTGTGGGTTAGTCTGGGTGCACAGGAAAGGGGATGTGGTCCCACTTGAAATGAGAGAATAGATGGTGAGGGATAAGAGATGAGAGAAGCTACACAGGGACCAAAGAACATTTTCTTAGGTTATTATCTTTTGTTATTCATTATTATGTTTCATGATTTCATAGTTAAAATTTTAAAGCTTTTTATGCCTCATGAAACAGTGCCCCTTTTAATATATCTGTCAATAAACTTATCTTTTATCTGTTGTTTTAAAAATCCTCTTTTCTATAATCAGGAATACTTGTCTAGTTTTACTTAGAAGTATGTTCTTAGATGATTGCAAACTCAATATGTCACCTTCTTCTCCCTGTCATTGTCGTCTTTGTCATCATAATCATCATCATCATCATCTGTTACCATTTAGTAGCCAATCACTGGTGTGCAAGGCATTGAACCAAGCACATTCTGATTGTTTTTCTTTCCATTTTGCAAAGCTAAGTTCTTTATCTCCAGCTACAAAGCTGTACTAGATCTAGCTGCTAAATCCTATGTTTCCTTTCTCTACATGTCAAGGAGGAAAGAGAGCAGAGGTTATACAGGTTTTTCCTAGAACACTGAATTAATCTAACACACATGAGCAAACAAAATTGTCAATGCCTCTCTGAGTTTACATAAAATGATTGTGCTCAACAAAAAGTGATTTGTTTCATTTGCTCAGCACTTTAATTTGTGGCTAGACCAATAATTAAGCAAAAGAAATACCAGGCCAGGAAAACAAAAACTGCCTTTTTGTTTCAAATATTCTTCTTACAATTATTACACACACTTAAACCATAATTAAGGTTTTCTGAAGGAGAGTAAGCAGAACTAATGAGAAAAAAAATCTAAACTTTATAACAAGAGTTTTCAATGCTTTAATTTAACTCTCTGCCACTGACCAGCTGGCTCACCTGGGCAAATCCTTTTACTTCTCTGGGTCGAGTTCCCTCACATAGAATATTGTCCTGGAGAATCTCTGAAATCTGTATCCCATTAGTGAATCCTATCATTCCTACTATTTGCAGTCACCTTAGTTACTAGAGCTCAATTTAATAGCTTGTAATTTAGCATTTTTATGAGTTTCTAGTTTCAGCTTTCATTTTTGTCCTTTGCTATTCCATCACCAATTTCCTGTTTTGCCATCCATAGGTCTATATTTGGAAAATTCTTCCAAACTCTCTAAAGCAGCTGTTCTCAGACTCTAGCCTGCATCAGAATTACCTAGAAGGTCTGTTAAAAGGCAGATGGCTGGCCTACCCTGGAGGTTCTGACTCAGGCCACCTGAATTAGGGTATCGAATTGCTTCTCACCTGGGTGATCTGGATACTGCTGGCCCAACTGTTAGGGGCAGAAATAGAATATTCAAAATTAACTATAATTATAAAAAATACTAGAGGCCCAAGGCACAAAATTTGTGCAAGGGTAGGCCCTTGCAGCCCCAGCCACCTCAGCTGCAGCCCTGCCCCCTGCCCACTGGTCGTTCTGGAAGGTCATTCCAGCAGGTCGTTCTGCAGTCCAGTCTAATTAGCATATTAGCTTTTTATTGTATAGGATTAATCGTGCTCTATAAACATGACTGTTCCTTTCTGATTAGAGAAAGCACCCTTTAACCTCGCTGAGAGTTGTATGCATTGAGACATGGGAACTAACATCGGAAAGCAGTCTGTCCTCCTTCATGGAACTGCCTATCATTATGGAAAGATTTATAACCTCGTGGCACCTAGTCCTGGAAGCTCCTGCTCTTTACAACCCCCAGCCCCTATTACCTGTAATCTGGTCCCGGGCCACCCGCTCTCTGTGACTCCCCTGCCACCCAGCCCGCATGACCTGTAACCTGTAATGATTATCCCATGCCCACTTTCCCATATCTGCAATTCCTACTTCCCCACATAATCTTGTCCTTCTACCCAATATAAGCTGCTGGTTTATGGTGGGGTGCAGGGCAGATTTTTGCAGATGACCTGCTGCTCTCCCATACTGCCGGCATTATTGGAATAAACCTCATATATGATTCAACCGTGTCTCTGTTTAATTGGCTGAAGTAGTGACAGGCAGCCCAGACCTCTTGATTATCCGGTTACACAACAACCATTTGAAGACCACAGCTCTACAGAACAGAAAAACATAGAAAAACATAATCTAAGGCCAAAGTAGTAAAAGTTACCTCAATGTAACTCGGAGAACAGCCACTCTGGCCTTCCAGCTCCACGTGGGTGAAGTTGACCTGTATTTGCTCTCCCAGGGGCTGCTGTATGACATAGATGCAATGTTTGTTCTGAGTGAAAGGCCCATTCAAGTCAAGGGAGAGAACACCCTCTGGGTCTGTGTAGTTTCCTCCACAAGGTGGATCCGCTGAAGAGAAGGGAGAAGAAGGAAAAGGTCATGTGGATGGGCATTCCTCTGGCTCCCAGGTATTAAATACAATTTTCAAAAACTTACACATACACATGCAGTCACATATCAACTTTATTCACCCTGTACAGGTTTATTTATAATAATAAAAGCGTAATATGCTAATTAGACTGGAAATCCTTCTGGACAACCTTCTGGACGAAGCCAGGGCTGCAAGGGAAGCCCGGGTCCCAGGTGCCAGAGGGAAGCCAGTGCTAGCAGCCAGGGGAAGGAAGGCCTACTCTTGCACGAATTTTGCGCATTAGGCCTCTAGTATATTTATATGCCTCATCTGATTATGAGATTTCCAATTGACGTGTGTTTGTAAGACAACCATGTAGTGCCTAAGGAAATAGATGTAGAGATGTGTGATCTAAATTCCAATCTAACATCCTCGTCTACAATTTGCTTTTTAAATACATTTATAATCTCCTCCATTGCAAAAAAATCTGAGGCAGTTTATAAAATACATGTAACAAATATGTAACTAAAAAAATGAATCAGATTAAAGGAATAATGAATACAGAATAGCAAGATGTGGTTGGGGGAAGGTTGATAGGCATAGAAAGCAGGTATGGACCACAGAAATTACAGAAGGGCAGCTGCACATCCTGCCTGAAGCCAAAGTAAATGGAGAAAGGGGACCAGTAAAAAGATGTTCATTGTTAGTTTCCTGATATTGAGACCTAAACATTGTGCCTTGATGTGAATTCTCATCAAGGCACAATGATGTATGTTAAGAACAAAATCCTTGCTCAGCTAGTGTGGCTCAGTGGTTGCAAATCTACCCATGAACCAGGAGGTCATGGTTCGATTCTCGGTCAGGGCACATGCCCGGGTTGTGAGCTCATCATTGATGTTTCTATCCCTCTGTCCCTTTCCTTTCCTCTCTCTGAAATAAATAATAATTTAAAAAGAACAAAATCCTCTACAATCCTAAAATAAAAATCATAGAGCATTTAATCATTTTTTTTGTTGGCTTGTTGCTTTGTGTTAAGGTATCAATGCAAATTAATTCAAGATAGACTGGATTTCATGAACAACATGTATCAACAAAACTGAGTAATAGCCAGGGAACCCAAGTGTAAATTATTTAATTTTAGGTGCCTCACACATAGTTACCATGATATGGATCCCATAATTTAGGAACAGAGGGGTATTGTAGCATTAATAATAGAACGTTAGGAAGATAAAGAAAAATCTGGAACCATGACAGAAATGTTTATGAACACATATTATTAGTCTAAGAAAGTAAGTCATCTGCAGTATCACACTAAAAAAACAGCTATAAGTATAACATGTCCTTCAGACTCATATCAAGCTCCCAATTATCCGGTTACTTACAAGGTGATGTTAAGTAGGTGATGTAGAAGCCTTGGTCACTAATCTGGTCGTCCGAATGAAAGTGAACTCTGGCGAAGGGCCCTGTCGTCTGGAGTGGAGGGGCAGACAGAGTGGTGCAGAATTTCCCAAGAACAGGATCCTGACTCAAAGGGCCATCTCGGATCTAAAATAACAAAACTAATCATTAAGTTCTAATGGTCAGATTCTAACAAACCAAATCATTTTGGACATTAATTTCAGAAAATCCGTCATTTAAAAGTAATGCTCTGGGAGGTGTTTTTGTTTATTTTTGTTTGTTTTAACCTTTTGCATTTTATTTTTAATTTATATTTATTGTTGAAAGTATTACAGCTTTCCCCTTTTTTCCCCCCATTGACTCCACCACTGCCCCCCTCCCCCTCAGGCCTTCCCCACATTATTTTCTGTGTCCATGGGTTATGCATATATGCTTACAAATTCTTTGGTTAATCTCTCCCCCATACCCCTGCCTTCCCGCTGAGATTCGTCAGTCTGTTCCAAGCTTCTATGTCTCTGGATCTATTTTGTTCATTAGATTCCATATATGAGTGAGATAGTATGATAGTTGTCTTTCTCTGACTGGCTTATTTCGCTTAGCATAACCCTCTCCATTCACATATATAGCTAACACAAGCTTGGGGATCAGTAAAGGGTAGTCTCTTTCTCCCATTATCCCTGGTGCCTTATCTTCTGTCTCAATTTCCATTCAGAGGCTGGACTTCTACTTTGACTTTTTCTCATGATGTTACTAATCTCAATGTTTTCTTTCCTAGGTTTTCTCCCTAGCTATTTGTTTGGAAAGTATGAGCCCCTAGTAATCTAGAAGAAGGAAATGAATATACGCATAGAAAATAGGAGAAAGAATACGAGCAGTGTCAGTTAACTTACAGCTTGGTCTAGGTATCTGGGAGAATCAGAAGGGGAAAGGAAGTAAAGTCAGATTAGACACAACAGAAAGATGGATTAATGAAATTTAAAAAGTGCAACTTTAATAGTGATGAAGTAGTATAACAATGACTATGTGGGCTTAGAAATCAAGTCATTTTAATGATTGGTTTTTAATCTATTAAATATCATGTATTGCAATTGCAAATTCTATACTACATAGAACACCAAGGTAGCAAAGGAGAATTCTCATCTAGGCACAATGTAATTTTGTCCTTTCAAATTACTTTTACTATTGTCAGCAAAGTTATAGGGCAGCATGACTTTATTCCTATATTTAATTCATTCCTAAATATTGCTTGTTGAGAAATGAGAGACATTCAAATATTGTCAGTGATTGATAATTTCTATTTATATCTAAATTAATATGTAGAAGTGAGAAAATGCTTCTAATATTAATTTGATGGAATTTATTGAAAACTAATTTCAAGAAAGCTCGCTTTAATGTCAATATTCAAAAGATTGTCTTGATGAAATTTTCCAGGGAGAGGTGGGTAGATCTTCCAGTCATTCCCAAGGTTTCAAATCCATTACAACAGCTCAATTACTAATGGCTTTAACTTGTGGAGATCCCTGTTTGACATCCACACCCTTCTGTCCTTTATGAACAATTCCATAGTGTCACCTTCGCCTCTAATGGACTTGGAAAGCACATTATCTTTTATCACTACTGCAAGAGGTACTAAGACTTATGGTGATAAGACAGGGACAACATAAGAACAGAATCTTCTCAGTGATATTTCAGTCTACGATGGAGAGCACATATTTTTATGTACCTATATGCATATTGCATTGGACTATAACAGCCTTTTCTTTTTCTATATATTAATCTTTTACTAACGGTAAACAGGAGGCACACAGGCTGACTCTGTTCCTCCCAATGACTATTATTATATCCCAGCAAGGCTCATCCTCTATCAATGCATTTCAACACAATGGCTATTAAATTTCTTCATGGAACACTATGGTCAATGTGTGAAATACCTCAACAGTTTACCACAAGATAGGAATCTGCATTGGAGAAGAAACCCGTTACTTAGTGATTATTTCATTAATTCTACTATCCCCATGGGCACTGGGCTTCTAGGTAATAACAGGGGCAAGCAAGGCAGTCTCTTTCCCAGATTCAAGTGGGACTCAGAAGTAAGAATCTGGCTCTATTAAGAATAAGGACTTAGCAAGACTTCGACATTGGCTGCCTATTGAACAACACATCCAACTACTGCTAATAAATTGTGGCCATCCACAGACATCACCAAACTATAGTTTCTTGTGTCCTAATTATATCATAGTAAGTTCTATCTAAATACAATTGTTTACCTCAAGATAATCTTTGCTGCAATCATCATGGTGCTCCA
The DNA here is from genome assembly GCF_000147115.1 of Myotis lucifugus. Lineage (NCBI taxonomy): Eukaryota > Metazoa > Chordata > Mammalia > Chiroptera > Vespertilionidae > Myotis > Myotis lucifugus. The sequence goes on along the minus strand of NW_005871169.1, from coordinate 2,629,216 downwards.
GACTTAAGGTCCCAAAAGCAAATGTTATCACAAGGCCAGGACTGGTTATAACTCTCCAGACACAATCTCTTCCTGGGGGATAGTTTCCAGGATATCCCGGAGACTTAATAGAACCGTAAGTACCAGTCAGTATACCTCCACATTCTAAAACAAGGAGAAAAAATAACTTTACATTTGTGTACAAGTTATAATTCATGTAGATTTACCATAGTCCTTGCTGTGGGAAGCCAAGCTTCATTTAAATAACTATGTGTAGTTTCAGACACTCCCTTAAATTAAACAAGACTTTCAGTTTTACAGTTTGATAAAGTTATAAACCTAGAAGTACCAATTTATAAATAAATGAATCACCCATGTATTGAGCTTTACACTTATCAACCATCATGTAGTGTTATATGGTTTAAAACACAGCGCTAACCTGTCTGAGGGACAAATAATAGGCTGATCGATTCACTTTTTTCACTTTGAGAGAGATTCACTCTGCACATTAACTCTTCAAATTCTGGAAATTCTGTCCATTCCTATGTCTTTCTACAGACCAGATCATTTTATATGTTAGAATAGTTCAGCACTACATAATTTTCATATGAGATTTCCTAGCATTATGATATAGTTTATTTAAATATTCATTTTATAAGTGAAGAAAATCAAATATCGCCCTAGTTGGTTTGGCTCAGTAGATAGAGCGTCGGCCTGTGGACTGAAGGTTCCGAATTCTATAAGGGCACATGCTCGGATTGTGGCTCCACCCTGTAGGGGGCATGCAGGAGGCAGCCAGTCATTAATTCTCTCTCATCGTGGATGTTTCTACCTCTCTCTCCCTCTCCCTTCCTCTCTGAAATCAATAAAAATATATATTTTTAAAAAAGAAAGAAATTCAAATATCTATAGTGGTTGAGCCAATTGCCCAGGGATGGAGCCAATAAAAGACTGGGCCAGGCTTTCTGACACCCACTTCACCCTCTGCACTAAACCCCATCAGCCCTATAAAGTTGTTTATCAATGACGGGAAGAATCTTTTCTTTATTAATACCCACATTTATTTAACAGAAAACCTATGGTGGCTTATGAAAAGTGCTACTGTGAAATAAAAAACAAACAAAAAAAACACTAAATAAAAATCTCGACTTATAAATACAAATTAGAAAACACAAAAGAAGATGACATTTCAGATATGCAAGATATGAGATTTACATAGTTATGCAGGTTATTCAGACAAAAAATTTGCTTCCAAGGCAAAAAGAGAAACAAATAAGTTACATGATTTTCATTGTTTCTAATGAGAAAACATCACAGTTGCTCAGAGGAAGAGACTTTTTCAAAACTTAGTACTTAAAACATTATCATATGGGTAAAAAAAATAAAACATCCTAAGCAGAGTGAAATGTTAATGGCAAACTGGGAAAATGCAATATGTAATATAAAGAATTAATATTCCTAATATCTGAAGAGCTCTAAAAATTGTGATATAAACAGAGCTCACTGAAAAAATTCAAATACCCTTTAAAATATATATGAAAAGACATTCAACCTCATTCATAATAAGGAAAATACAAATATACTAACAAATGGAAAATGAAATCTTAGAAAAATAATGTCATTTAACATAATAAAATATCAAATATCTAGGAAGAAATAAGAAAAGATGTGAAATAAGTAAACACTGAAATCATAAACCACTACTAAGACAAATTAAAAGAAACTAAACAAATATAGAGTCCGCATTCATGAATTGATAGGATCTGAATTTTTAAGAAGTCATTACTTTCCCAAATGATTATAGATTCCATGCAATGCCAACGAAATACCAACAGACTGTTGGGGGAAATTGATGCTAACATTTATATGGAAATTTAAAGAACCTAGCATATTTTAAAAGAACAAACTTAGAGGATTTACACAACCGGACTTCAAGCTTCAGTAACTCAGCCAATGCGGCACAAAGATAGAAAAATAGAACAATAGAAAATGAGAAATTCCAGAAATAGTTCCACAGATTTATTGGTAAATGAATTGGAGTTTTGGTATAATGTTTTTTCTATTTTTTATGTTTAAAAAATTGCATAGTAAATTTTTTAAATAAACCACCAAAACAAAAATACAACAAAAACAAATGATCAAATAGTCATTAAGACAAGGAATACTCAGTGAAGGAGAGGTCAGTGTCCTCACTAACATCCCTGCAGTAATTTACTAATTGAGCTTATAAAAATTCTATTCAGTAATTTCAGAAGGGACTCATTAAGACTAATGTTTTTTAAACTCTTCCATTTCATCCACATTTTATTATTTCTGAAAACAGAATCAAATACAAATTCATGTAGATTTATTTGATATAAAAATAATTAATATATATATATATATATATATATATATATATATATGACCATTCAACTGGTAGCTATGACACACAATGACAGTCAGGGGACAGATGCTCAATGCACAGGCATGGAAACATGGAACAGACTGATGAATCTCAGAGGGAAGGGGGAGGGGGAAAGCAGGAAGAGATTAATCAAAGATCTTATATGCATACTAGAGGCCCAGTACATGGATTCGTGCACTGGTGAGGTCCTGGGCCTGGCCTGCGGAGATCGGGCCAAAACCGGCACTCCAACATCCCCCTCGGATTGCCAGAGGGTGCATTCGTGCACCGGGCCTCTAGTATTATACAATACCGGGTCTCCAAATATTCAATGTATCAAAGAAGATTAATATTGATTAAAAAATTAATAACCTCAAGACTTGGCTTTATTGTGTTCCATATTTACACTTACCTGGTTGTTGTGTTTCCCATCTTATTGTAAAGCCTCTCTCATTTCTTAAATGTTCAGAATAGAAATGAAAGTAGAGAGCATTGTCACTGCTGAGGAGTTCATGTGGGGTGCTGGAGCCACAGAACCTTCCAAGCTGAAATGCTGCAGAGGAATCTCCATCGTGAATCTGAAGAAACTCATGTGGACAGTTGCTCACTGATTCTAATTGGAAAAAAGTGAAAGTGATACGCAGCACCTAAAAATATAAAGGTCACAAGATATTATTCTTCATACTCATGTTAAGTCTAGAGTCTGTTTCCCACTAATTAGGAAGCATTTACAGTGAGTCACTTTTAAGAGATATATCTAAAATGTCCCAATTATCCACAAATACATATGAAAATCTATTTGTTAAATGACTTGTGTTAAAAATTGCTTACACTTCAACTAATATCAACATATATCAAAAATCTTTTTTTTTTGGTGTGAGGTAAAATTCCATCTTTTTCCCCCCTCACATATATAAACAACTATGCCGAAATCTTAATGTTAATTACATACATTTCACAGCTTTATTGAGGTATAAGTGATACACAAAGAACTACACATATTTAATGTAAAATTTCATGAGTTTGGACATATACAAACACCTGCGATATCATCACAACAATCAATAGACATATCCAACACCTCCCAAAGCTTTCTCTCCCTCTCTCTCTCTCTCTCTCTCTCTCTCTATCTCTCTCTCAAAAATTTTTATGGTAAAAACATAATCTATTCTCTTAAAAAATTTTGAACTGCAAAATACTGTATTGTTAACTATAGGCACTATGCTGTACAGCATATCTCTAGAACATATTTATCTAGCATAACTAAAACTTTATATTCCTTGAGTTGTTATTCAATGGATTAATGAAATATATTTACCTAGGTTTCATTAAACTGTTAGGTCAATTAAACAAATGCTTCCACATTAGTAAAATACATTAGACATTTGAAAAATCTACCTTAAATTAAATTTAACTGATTAATATTACCATTCACAAGAATTTATATCTTGATCCCCTGAATAGCCTGTAGCTCACTCACAGATGTTCTTAGGAATTTCTGAAACTTTCAACCAGATACTGATGCCTAACCCACACTGAGAACCTCAGGTGTAGACTGAGTAGGTATGGTATCAGCAAGTATAAAGTCTGCAAGTCTTCATGGTTGCACATCATAAGAGCTGAGTAATAAGAGCAGAGAATGGGCAAAGGGAATATAAAGAGTTCTGCACATACAAGTAGGAGAGAATAAACACAAAGTGTGTCTCCAAGTTAAGATGTTGGAATATACAGAAAAGCATAGTAATATAGTTAATTATATATAAAACTAGAGGCCTGGTGCACAAAATTTGTGCACTGGGGGGGTGGGGTCCCCTCAGTCTGGCCTGCACCCTCTCGCAGTCCAGGAGCCCTTGAGGGATGTCCAACTGATGGCTTAGGCCCACTCTGCTCTGAGCCATCAGCCAGACATCCTTAGTGCTGCCATGGAGGCGGGAGAGGTTCCTGCCACTGCCGCTGTGCTCACCAGCCATGAGCCCTGCTTCTAGCTGAGTGGCACTCCCCCTGTGGGAGCACACTGACCACCAGGGGGCAGCTCCTGCATTGAGCATCTGTCCAATGGTGGTCAGTGTGTGTCACAGCGACCAATCATTCTGCCATTCAGTCGATTTGTATATTTGCCTTTTATTATATATAAAATATTTTTTATTGACAACCTCACTTAAAACAGTCAAACAACCAAAAGAAGGCTGTTGAATTTAATTTCTTTTATAATCTAAAACCACAACAGTATTCAACTAGTGAAAAAGGAAATCAAGATATTTTTGAAATTCTATACTAGGATATTTTTAAGATCTGTTACCTAACATTACATCATGTTTTCCCTTGAAGCAATTTCAATAAAAATAAAATAAATGTCCATGATTTGTACATAATTTTCTACTCCTTTATGTAAATTATGTTGGGGATAAAAAGATATAGAATCACAATCATCAAGAAAACAGCATAAATTTTCTTACAGATTGAAAATAAAAATGTCAAAATTTTTCACAAAATAATTTTTTTGAAAAAAATTTGTTTTCAATGTCACGAAGTATAATTCATGAAAACTAAATGGAAAGAAGGAAATTCATATCAAATATTCACTGAAAAATTGATTTTGGAGTTTATTCTGAGTTAACAGGTCCTCTTTTAGAGGGGGTGGAAAATGTTTTCTGACCTTATACAATGACCTCTATAATATTGCTGAAAAGTTAATGGGATTTAAGGGAAACATTCTCTATTCAGAAGTATAACTTTATTTCAGTGAGCCTACAACCTGGTTGAAAAATAAGTATTTGGAAAAGTTGAATAATAAATACTGGAGACAAAAGCACTAAAAACCTCAGGCTCAGATTTTAATTTGAAGATTATTTTTGCAGTGGTTCAGGTTCAGAGTTGTTGATGTTGAATGGCCTGGGTTCAAGTGACTGCATGCCATTTAAAACCACATGCCCCCGGTTGAATTTCTCAGCTGTTCTAGGCTCCATTTCCTGATATGTAAAATGAGGATATATATGTAATTTGTTTGGGTTATGAGAGTTAATGATATAATCTGTGGAACAATTAGCATTGAACACTGGTACATGCAGTGGCCCAGAGAAGACACTAATAAGAAAATCATCTTTTTAAATAATATATGTATTTTTTATCTATTTCAGAGAGGAAGAGAGAGGAAGAGAGAGATAGAAACATCCATGATGAGAGAGAATCATTGATCAGCTGTCTCACGCATGTCCCTCACTGGGGATCAAGCCTGCAGCCCAGGCATGTGCCCTGACCAGGAATGGAACTGTGACTCCTGGTTCATAGGTCGATGCTCAACCACTGGGCCATATTGGTCAGGCAAGAAAATAATCTTAATATAAGTTCCCATTTTTGTATATAACCAACATTATTGAGTGATGACCTTCAAACATGACTGTATCAGTAAGGACATGCCTTTACAAATCACTGACTTGCTGTCAGCCAACCCATATAGAGCATCATCCATGGTGGGCATCATCCACAAAATACCACGTGCGGGCGCACACGTACAGTGCGATTGAAACTTCGTGGCCCATGCGCAGAAGTCGGTATTTTGTGGAAGAGCCACACTCAAGGGGCCAAAGAGCCGTATGTGGCTCGCAAGCCGCAGTTTGCCGACCACTGGCCTAGCCCAAAGCCTGACATTTAGTAAATCCTCAATATATGATTGCTAAATTATCACTATATGTATTTTATGTAATACATATGCCTATATATAAATGAAATCTACATTAGACAGGAGACACTACAGTTACCTTTCTCTCTTCGGTTCGGACAACCCAGAAGCAGTTAACGTCATGAACATAGCCAACATCAGGGCTCTTATAGCTGAAGCTCCCGTTCACCCCTGAGAGGGACCCTCCACAGACTGCAAAGGAAAAGAAGGTGAACTGTGCTTTTCAGAGACTCCATAGAGGAAGAGGCTAGGCAACTCTAACCCTGCTGATGAGACATTCAGGAAAGTCTGAGTTATTAACATTAGAGACAAAAGTCCTGCCTTTCTTCTCCCCTGTCCCCTTTTCCTTGGGCATCCACCCAAATCTCACTTCTTGTTGAAAGTCTAGTTCGTCTCCTCATCTCCACCATGAATTTCCCTGTCCTTTGTATGCTCACTGCCTCCCGTTCTACCTTTGTGATATTTGACTTGACCCCACACAATTTAGTTCTTATCTTTAGTTCTTGTTTATTCTCTGCCAATTTTGTATTAGTCTTGTCTCCTCAACTGAAGATAAGCAGATTATATGTGGAGAGAGTATTTTATGCTTTTTTATTTCTTCATGGGGTCTACCACATCCTGAACACACAGAAAAGCCTTGGTAGGCATGCTGATTCAGAATAAGGAGTAATAAGGGAGGGATGGAGACGTTATAAGAGGTTTTCTGGTGGGGGCTGAATATGACATACATTTCGATGGGAAGCAAAGAAAGAATTTGGAAAGATTTGAGGGAGAACTATCTAGAATAAAGAAACAAGGCAGAAATACTCATGGCAGCACATGAGGTCAGGTAAGGAAAGATGTCTGTCTTGAAAGGAGTCCTTTTAGAGAACTAATGAAAAGTAGAGGTATAGGAAGAGGCCTGGTTATAGAGGATAATTGAAAAGCAGTCCCAATATTTATTTAACAGGCAATGGGGAACCCAGTATATTCTAGAGCAGAAGAGTGATATGATTAAATAGAATATTCTAGGGAAATTAAATAACTGCTTTAGGGAAAACCCACTATTAGAAAACTATAATACCTGAACATATTTTGTTTTCAGAATGGACATAATGCAAAGAGAAAAATTTTCCTTTGCGGAAAAGGCACTTCTGGCTTATTGAGATATAAATTCACCTTGTCAATTCTATACAACTTCTGCAAGGAAACACTTAGTTCTAAGCATTGGAGCAATTAGACAAGAACCTGCAGTAGGACTCATGAAACGATGATAAATTTAAGCTGTGAGCATCTGTGGTATAAGAAATGCTGAGCATACCTTGCTGGGGAATTTGGCAGAGAAATCCAGTCCAGAAACGTGTGCATTCACAACTGAAGGCATTAATGCCATCAACACAGGTTCCCCCATTCAAACAGGGGTTGCTCAGACACTCATTGATGTTTTCTGTGCAGTTGATACCAGCCCAACCCGATTCACACTTACAAAGATAACCAGACACTGTGTCCTAAGGAAAAAAACAACATAATGCCATAGAACAAATGGATAGACAATAAGCTCAAATCAACCCAAATAAAAAAGTGAAACATGATGTATGCAGCAGGTGTTGAGTCACAAGCAGCTCCCAGTGGTCTAACTTGCATTCATTCATTTAAATGGTGATTGCTAAGTATAAGTTATATCTACAGGGCTCAAGCTGTAGGCATTGTTTTACTTCTTTGTAAATCACTAATTAACTCATTGGTTTTTCCTGGGAACTAAAATTAATAGTTACCTTTCATCTCAGAGTTATTGACAGTTCCTTATCTTAAGTTTTATCATTACCTTAAAAGTAATAAATCATAGAAAACATATTGCATAGATATGAAACTAAAATTATTCTCAAGTACAATCTCCTCAGGAATAAAGAACTCACGATGCATTGTCCATTTAAACACGGGCGACTCAGGCACATATTACTGAGTTGCACACATCCATTTGGGCCAAAACCATTTCCAGTATATCCCGGGAGACAAGTACAGAAAGGTAAGGAACCTGTTCAGAAATAAAAGTGAAAGTGTAAATACAGGTCTGTTCAACTCAGACCCAGTAACAAAACTCAGGCTCTGTTGTCTAGACAAGAAATCATCCAACTCAAGTGTGCAGATCTCTAGGGGCAGGCAAGACAAGGTGTAAGGAGAATACACTGGAATCTTTATTTTTCTATTTTTACCTTAAAAATAAGGAAGGAATTACATGCCTTCAATACTTTATATACGATGACACTGACCTATATGTCATGGTCTTGCGCAAGGGTGAGGTACGCTAAGGAAAAGGGGAATTTCTCATCATGGTTGACAGCAGAAACAAGTTATCTTATGATGATCATATCTATTGCACACATTGTACATATATTGACTCACTTAATCCTCTCAAGTGGGTATTATTATTATCCCACTTATAGATGAAGACAAAGCTAGGATATGGTGGAGTCAAGGGAAAATCAAAATCCCAGTAGTCTTTTTCTAGAACTCATGCTCTTAACCACTAGTATATATATCACATACATATTCTTTGATATATGTGCATATATATGACATGTTAGTAAAAATAAAAGTGGTATTTTGAAATAGCAAAAGATATGATAAAATTATTCAATAGATGGAGTTGGGGCCAGCCACCCATTTGAACAAAAATATCAAGGTAGATCTCTATTTGATGCTATAGATAAGAATAAATCCTAAAAAGATCAAAGATCTTAATGTTTAAATAAATAAAAATATAAAAGAACATGTACTTGAATATTTTAAAAGGTTTGTTTGGTAGGAAAGGACAAATTCTAAGGGGGGGAATTTTAAAAGAAAAGATTTTACCATTTTGACTATATAAAACTTTTAAACTTCTAAATAGAAAATTCCAACACAAAATGAAAAAATAAAAACAACATGACAAGAAAAATACATGTAAAATATGAGACAGACAATGAGGTAATATCCTTAATACACAATGAAATTTTACAAATCAATAAGTGATGAACAAAGGACATGGACAAATAGAAACAATGGCCAGTACTATGTGAAAAGCATTAATTATTAATTGTTATTAATTAAAACCTTAATTTTTATTTAATCAAAATTGAGATAACTGGAAGGCAAAATTTGGCTATAAAATTGACTAAAATGAGAAATAACAATAGTATTCATTGTTATTAAGAGTGGGGTAAATGTATATTTTCATACACTGTTGGTGAGTATATAAATTGATTCAACATTTCTGAAAGTTTAGCAATATATATTTCAAAAATTATAGGAGTTGAAGTTTCTTTTAAACAGCATTGCAGACGCTATTGGTATTTTCCCTAGCTCCATTTTTCCCTTCCTTACTTTTTATTTTAATTGAGGGTATGGGCACCTGAAATAAAAACTACATATCTCAGCCTCCCTTGCAGCCAGGGTTAGCCACCAGGCCCAGCCCTGGCCAACAGCATAGAAATAAAAATATCCTTAAAAGAAGTAGACTTGCCCTCCTTCCTCCTTTTCTCCTTCCTGCTTGCTGAAATACAATTATGAATTAAGTAGCTGAGTTAATTATCTTGAAAAATAATTGCTAAATTAGAACCCACCATAAAAGAACACAGTCTATTGCATTTTTTAAAATCCCAATGTACAGTTTTGTGACATGGATTAATTTTTTTATTTGAAGATCAAAAAAATTTTATTTTAAAAAGTTGATTTGTTTTATAACATTATATTAAAATACCCCAAAGCAGAGGAAGAGTGAGTCATTACCTGGGCCTGGGGAGCATGACGCCTGTGGGTGGCAGCCTCCGTTATTGACCGAGCAGACGTCTATGAGTGTGCACACTCTTCCATCGCCCTGGTACCCTGACCACAGCAAGAGCAGGGGCACGACAAACAACGTTAAGACTATTCAAGAAGATTCCCAATCTGAGAATCAAATATCATGAACAGACCAATCACAGATCCTCTATCATCAAACAGAAAATGTAAAGTGTCATAAACAAAATTCCATAATTAAGAAAAAGGACACGAATTAGGAACCTTATTTCATAAACAATGTTTGTGGCTGTTTCTAATTACAAAATAAAAAAAAACAAAAAGGTATATGAAACTACTGATACAGTGAGTGCTGACACTAAAAAAGTTGACACTTTTTCATTTCAATGACTTGATGATCTTAGAGCTAAATTATTATAGAAGTCCAAAGTACTGTTGTTTTGTGTTAATGAAACAAAGTATTGCAGTTAATCCCTTAGAACTCGTTGAACTTCCTGGATAGTAACTCAATTCAGATTAGAGAAGAGCAGTAATGACTCCTTTCTGGAAGAGAAAGAAAACTAACATGTATTACATACCTACCTTCAGGCCTGTTATTTAGTAAACTTTATATGTAAAACACCTCATGTGTACATTATAGAAATAAATTATTTGTGGGAACAATGGAGCTATATGTCTGGGATTCACGGAGACATTTTTTCAAATTCTACATTACCTCAGTAAGCTATTTCAGTTTTTAATAAAGGCTTATTGTCCTTTGATATTCAAAATTTTTTTCCTTCTTTCTTATAATACAGCTAGTACTAATGTGCCCTGAATCTGTAAGTTAAGTAAAACTTTCCAGACTGTTCAGTTTACCTCCTTGTACAGAAGTCATATTTAAAATGGAGGAAAAAATCCCGTTTTTAAAAGTATGGTTTGCCTGTAATGGAATCAGAAAATTAGTGTAGTACCTGGTGGACAGGCCTGACAGTGGAAAGACCCAGGTGTATTCACACACTCAACAGGTGGAGCCACAGAACAACCGCCATTATTTGTCTCACATTCATTGACGTCTTGGCAATAATATCCATTTCCTTGCCAGCCTAGAAAAATAAGATTTGAAAAGTTAGCTCTACAGATGAGTCAACAAAGTAGAAAAACAAATAGTCACAAACATATAAAAACCTGCTTAGCTATAAGGAACTGTGCATTTAAATGAGATATACTCTACCTATCAGGTTGACAAAAATTGTTTTAAATTTTTAGAATCAAATTCAGCAAAGAGGTAGGCAATAGGATTACACTTATATGCTGTTAGAAGTTAAATTAATAAAACCTATTTGGAAAGAGATCTAGCAGTATTCGTTGCATTTCTTAAAATACATACCTTTTGACTACCAATTCCACTTCTTAAAATGTATTCTACAGTGATAAAACTGGCAGTATATAGAGAAATAGGCAAGAATAAAATAAAGGAAGAAATAGGCAAGCACATGTCTATTGCAGCATCGTTAAATGGGGAAAAGACTCTCTGTGGTCACCCTAACCGGTTTGGCTCAGTGGATAGAGCGTTGACCTGCGAACTAAAGGGTCCCAGGTTCGATTCCAGTCAAGGGCATGTACCTTGGTTGCCGGCACATCCCCAGTAGGGGACGTGCAGGAGGCAGCTGATCAATGTTTCTGACTCTCTATCCCTCTCCCTTCCTCTCTGTAAAAAATCAATAAAATATATTTATTTTTAAAAAGACTCTCTGTGGTCAATAGGGGCATAGGGACTCATCTGTCCCATTGAATTCTACAAACTATTTTTTTTAATTTTTTTCTTTATTGATTAGGTACTGGTATTACATGTGTCCTTACCCCCCCCCATTGTCCCCTTCCTCCGCTCATGCCCTCACCCCCCCCTGGTGTCTGTGTCCATTGGTTATGCTTATATGCATGCATACAAGTCCTTTGGTTGGTCTCTCTACAAATTATTTTTAGTAATATGCACACACATATAGAAAGGAATGAAAAAAATACAAAATTTTAGGATAATATGTAGAATGTGATCCCAATGTGGGGAAATATTTTTTTAATCTTCATATGTATCTATGTGTTTGTAAGAGTAAAAGAAAAGGTAGAAGAGGAGCAAGAACAAATTGTAACAGTGGTCTCATTAGAAGGAGACTGAGGTGACAGAAAAGGAATGTTATTTTACTTTAAACATTTCTGTTTTAGTCAATTGTTATGAGCTTTATTACCCAGAATTCAATGATCAAAACTATAAGAATGTCTCAAACCTTTTGCAATGAATTCACTAAACCAAAAGTCACCAAACAAGGCAATGGGGGTGGGGTCTTTGCTGACTCAGAAGGACAGTCTTCAGCGCACAGCTCAGATCCAGAGCCAGGCAGGCCCCAGTGTGAGGCTGGTGCTTATAAGCGGTGTGATCATGGGTATGTTACTTGCCTGCTCTAAGCCTCAAGGCCTTCTGTTTTAAAATGGGAATAATACTCATTGCTGGCATTTCTTGTTTTTGTTGTAGTTGCAAGAATTAAAAATTGCCTAGCACAGTGCCTCCACGACAAGAATAGCTGCTATTATTATGTTGTCCTTGTGCTCCACTTTCTAAGAACATCCATGGAGTGCAGCCAGCCTCGTAAACCCTCTGAGATCTGGTGCATTCTCCCCAGTGCACCCAGCACAGTGCTTTGTTCACAGTAAGTGGACATACATCATCATTATATGGATGATGATGACCCCATATAATAAGGGATGAAGCTGGACTCAAACCCAGGCGCTCTCTGAGTCCAGAGTCCACATTTCTAATTACCTCATTTGACCTCCCCTGGAGTTTTGGACCCTGTATGTCCGTGATGGAGCTGGACATCCCTATTCACAGCAAGGCCATCGGACCTTCTAGTGCCACACCCAGATGAGAACTACTGGACTCAAGAGAAGACATTAATAATTTTCCCAAGTTTACAAACATCTGGCTAGTAGGTAAGGCAGAACTAGAGCACATATCCTTTGGCCTCAAGTCTAGTTAGTTGATGGTAACATAAAATGTTTGACCTCACACACTATGGCTCACCCTGCCCCCAATGTTTGACTTGAGCACAGCTTGGGACAAACCTCCCATTTCTGTTGTTCAACTGTCACAGCAGGAAGATGGTCGGGAGTAGGAGTTAGTAAAATAAGACATGAAATGGGATTGGAACACCTCCTAAGAATGGGCTTCTTATCCTTGTGCAGAAGAAGGAAATTGGTTCGGGTACCATGCCTGGCTGGCAGGCAGAACCCAACATGGTGCCTCTGGCTGGCGTAGACATGCCCACATACCTGTGGGACAGGCCCCACAATAGAAAGAGCCTGGAGTGTTGAAACACTGCACGAGTTCTGAACAAGGCGCAGGCCAGAGGTTGCACTCATCTCTGTCCAGTGTGCAGGCCGAGCTATTCTGTGGGGACGTCCAACCAGCATCGCAGATGCAGCTGTACTTGGGCTGGCAGGAGGACAGGAGCGTGAATAAAGAAAATCAAAATGAGCAAGAAAACCTTTGAAAATCTCACCAAGCCCCCAACTGTTTATCCCCTAATGTTCATTTCCATAAGGTAATTGAGTGGCTTCTCTTTTTCCTCCCAATGATTAAGCATTTAGACCAGACCACGCATAAAGAGAAACATCTTTATTTCAGAGTAAGGGAAACCTATAATTTGCCCCCAAAGATGCCAGGGAAAGAGCAACAACAATCAAGAACTGTAAGTCAATATAATTAAAGTCAATCAACTCAGCCTGCTATGTTTTTAGAGGGAAAAACACCCATGTAGGCACAGACCTTGGAAAATCAATTCTGTTTGTTTCCCTTTTGCAAGTCTCTCCTTCCTTCCCATCCACCATCTTTGGAAGGGAACCATTTTCCATCACGTAAGTAGGAAAAAACAGAACTAAAAATAAAGACCTGAAGGTCTCCTGCAAGGCCAGGCGGCAGGCACTGGGCAACCCTGCGGGCCAGGAGCCAAGGTTGTCAGGACCCAGAGCAAAGGCAGCAGGGACGTGGGCTCAGCATCTGCAGCAGTCACAGGGGCCAGAGGAACCCAGCCTCCTGAAAACTGCATGTTGCGCCCTAGCTGGTTTGGCTCAGTGGATAGAGCGTCGGCCTGAGGACTGAAGGGTCCCAGGTTTGATTCCAGTCAAGGGCACATGCCGGGGTTGCAGGCTCGATACCCAGTAAGGGGCGTGCAGGAGGCAGCCAATCAATGATTCTTTCTCATCATTGATGTTTCTATCTCTCTCTCTCCCTCTCCCTTCCTCTCTGAAATCAATAAAAAATAATATTTAAGAAAAACAAAACTGCATGTTGCTGGCAAGGCAGGGCCTTTTGTGTTTCCATGTCTTGTCACTATTAGAACTCACACGGCCAAAAGGAAGTTATATCTCACAGGGAGATCCATGAAGGAATAATAAAAATGTTAGTCATTTATATAATGAAATCTTAACTTCTGGGCCGAGTTTTCTGCTTATTTATGGACACTTCTCATCCCCTTCCTCACCTGTGCCCTGCTTAAGGGCAGGAAGTGGCTTCCCCTCTGCAGCCTCACAGGGCCATGCCTGTACACAGTCACGCAGGATGACAGACTAAGGACCCTGACTCCCTCCAAGGAGTCACGGTCTGAAAGGACCCACCTGTCCAGCCTGTATGCGGACTTGATCCTCACAGATGCCGTGGACACAGAGTGCTTTGGAGCCCGCTTCACAGTCGTCATATTTGGATGCACACTGGGGGCCATGCGTCTCAGGTGAGCAGAGACAACTGTTAGTTACACAGAGCACAACGTCAGGGCTGTGTCAGGGTGAGTGCCTGTTTCTTAGCATCATTTAAAAAAATAATTCCAATTGCAATGATGTTCATGTGGAAGCATAAACCTGCAAACTAAATTTGCTGGGTGAGGTCCTGGGAGAAAACCGCTCTGCTCTGCTTCAAGCAGTGCGATCAGCAAATGCGTCTTCGTCTCAACTAGTGGGAGAGGGCACGACTTACTACCGGGGCACGACTGCCACTGTGCATTTTTCTGCTATCATGTCATCAAACCTTTCAGAGGACAGACATCTCTAAGAATTTGTTCAAGATGGTCCAGGGAGAGATCCACAAATCTATTTGTTTGTCCAACTGGACCCACTGGTAAAGCCAGGTGACCCACAGAGCAGACAAGTTCCTGAATGTTCTCCAGGACTGCATAACCCCACAAGCAACATGATATCCACATCTATGATAATTCTCATTCTATTACAAAGAGCAATACTTCTTCTACCCATGAGATGCACTTAATATAGTCACATTTCTTTCGTAGCTGCATTTTAACTCACAAGAAGGAATTATTACATAACACCTAAGCTGGCGAACATTTCAGTTCAACCAGAACCAAATAAGCAAAGTTGTTTTAAATTTTCTTTAAGCTTTGTATAATTCTTAAAATCGCTGAGTTAGCTTAATATCTGCAGTGCGTCTTCAAAAGGAATGTGGAAGGTATGAGAATGGCCCTGGGGGAGCTGGAAGGGGTGGAGGAGTCACCGAGCCCAGTCTTATTTGCACGTATCTGAGCATAGTGGATGGAGCGGAGAGCCAGGCTCAGAGGTCACTGTGTGCCTGCCTTGAACAGCGTTGGACCTCATGGAGGAACTGACCACTGGGGCTAGGAGTCAGAGGCGAGGAACCAAGAGAAGCTGCATAACCATAGACCATGAACTTGTTTCTGAGGGTCCTGGAAAAGGGGGCACTCTACCAGATAAAGAAGATCTTTTAACAACACACATTGAGGTTCAAGTTCAGCTGATGTCCATGGATAAAGACAAACCTGTGACTGATTTTGGGAAAGGAGAGTTTGCTGTTTGAGAAGCAACAAGGGTCACGCTCAGGCACAGAACTTGGTGTCCCCATGGAACAGCACAGAACTAACTGCTGGGGTGGCACCTTTGAGTGGGTTCCTTGGAAGAAGATGTCAATGAACGTGGCCAGAAATGGAGAGTAAGTATAGGGTGAGTACCATTCAGGCCCTTATATGAAGCGTCATAAAGTTACAGGATGCTCAGTTAAATCAGAATTTCAAATGAGTGAATACATTTTTTAGTATACATACATCCTGTGCAATTTGCAATACCAATATATACACATATATAATTGTATAAAAGTTGTTCCAACAAGAAACCATATTTCTGAGCATTCCAAAGTTGCCTTCATCATTAACATTAAGTCATAGATTAGTAGCAATAGATGACTAAACCTAAATAGAAATTCAATTATTCATTCCCTACCAAAAGTTATTTAACTTCCTTTTCTCTCTACAACTCTCCCTCTCATATTCTCTTCCCTTTCTTCTTCTTTCTCCCATCCTTACAAAGACTATAATAATAAAAACATAATATGCTAATTAAACCAGACAGCTAAATGACCTTCCTGACATCATTCTGTTCATCCTTCCAGACGAAGCTACAGTGGCAGGGGCCAAGGCAGAGGCAGTTAGGGGCGATCAGGCAGGTGGGTGAGCAGTTAGGGGCTATCAGTCAGGCAGATGAGTGGTTAGTGGCAATCAGGCAGGCAGGCAGAGTGGTTAGGGGTGATTAGGCAGGCAGAAAAGTGGTTAGGGGTGATTAGGCAGGCAGAAAAGTGGTTAGGGGTGATGAGGCAGGCAGGCAGGTGAGCAGTTAAGAGCCAGTGGTCCCGGATTGTGGGAGGGTTCCCTGTGGGATCGGGCCTAAACTGGCAGTCAAACATTCCCGGAGGGGTCCCAGATTGCAAGAGGGTGCAGGCCCAGCTAAGGGACCCTCCCACACCCCCAGCCCTGTGCAGAAATTTCATGCACCGGGCCTCTAGTTTTTGAAGAGAATTTAATTAGATTCTTAGAGAGATTATAATCTGAAGTTCTATAATCTATAGTCTGAAGTTCATGTACATATTTTTTCTTTTTTCTTTTTTAAAATATATTTTTATTGGTTTCAGAGAAGAAGGAAGAGGAAGAGAGAGATAGAAACATCAGTGATGAAAGAGAATCATTGCTTGGCTGCCTCCTGTGTGCCCCACACTGGGGATTTAAGCCTGCAACCCAGGCATGTGCCCTGACCAGGAATCAAACCATGACCTCTTGGTTCATAGGTTGACTCTCAACCACTGAGCCAGGTTGGCCTGGCTCATATACATATTTGAGCATTTGATCCAAGTGGCTCCCTTCTTAAAAGTTTATTTTATCACCATCACCACTTGTCAAAAGGTTTTTTTTTAATTTTTAATAGGCTTTCTGAGTCTATCATAGATGAAATATCTGAGTGTCCTGAACCTCACGGGACATGACTGACCATACCTATTAACTGTTCATCTCAGACAATGTAATAACTTGCTGTTTCTGTTTCTTATAAAATAACTAGGGCCTGGTGCATAATATTTGTGCACTGGGGGGTGTGGGGGCCCCTTAGCCTGACCTGCACCCTCTCTAATCTGGGAGCCCTCAGAGGAGCCCTCTCCAATCAGGGAGTTTCTGTCTGTCTTTGCAATCATATGAGCAAGTTGTCTGAGACCCCAACTCGGTTTTGTTTGTTGCTCACAGAAAAATAAAGGCTTTTTTTTTCTTTTGCTGCTTCATTGGTGGAGATTTCCTGGAAGTTTTAGGATATCTTCCCTTTAATTTTTCCTATACACTCTGATTTTATTTATGTCTCTCACCTTTGCTTTCCCTCCACCCCCTACCACAACAGTAACTTGCTTTAGGCTCACTTTGCTCTATTGTCTAGGAGATCTGTCTGTCACCAAAACTACTATTCCCAGAATTCCTGGTGCTCCCCGCGCTCTTGGTTTTCCCTTCCTGCTCTGTCTCCATCCCACGGCCTCCCACTCTGCCAAGTTCTCCAAGCCGCCAGCTCTCCCTCTCTGCTCTCCGTCTGGCGGCTTTGGGAGCCAATTTCCCCAAGCCGCTCCACTCTCCGCCTGCTCTGCCACTCTGCTCTCTGCCCAGTGCCTGTGTATGCAAATTAACCCGCCATCTTTGTTGGGTTGATTTGCATATTCACTCCTGATTGGCTGGTGAGTGTAGCAGAGGGACAGTCAGTTTATATGTTTCTCTTTTATTATATAGGATAGTGCTAATCTATAAACACTATTTTCATCTTGGGACCTAAAGGCATTTTCCTGTAGGATGTGCTCAGGAAATTGTGTTTATCTCATCACTAAGAGCTCTACTATTGGACAGTGGCTTAAGATTTGAGAGGAGATTCTGGTTCATAGACTTTCAGTTGAATCCTCCCATTTTATCTCTCTCTCCTTCTTGCTCTTATCACTTGGAGATGAATTCATTTTAATCCTACACTCTCATCTACACAGCTACAAAGTACACCTCTTTCATGATATGATAAGAAAGAAGTGGGGAGGAAGAAGCCAGTAGACTATGAACTCCCTTGCTGTGATCCTCAAGACAAGTATTATTAATCCCATTTTACAGGCGAAGCTCACATTGCCCAAGGAAACATATCTGTGTTACGTCTAAATGATTGTTTTTCTTTCTTTTTTTTAAGATTTTTAAAATTGATTTTTAGAGAGAGAGGAAGGGAGAGGGAGCGAGAGAAATATCAATGTGAAGCCTGCATGCCCCTCACCGGGAATGGAACAGGCAACCTTTCAGTGCACAGATGACGCTCAACCACTGAGCTACATCAACTAGGATGCACCATTGTTTTTCTAGATCACATCCCCACATCCAAAAGCTAAAGTTTGTTGAAGACTTTCCCTTTTTATGTCTTTTTAACAAACAGTGTTTGTATGTAAAACGTATTCTCAAAGTATCTGAATATGGCCTTTAAAAAAAAAGAGTAATGAATTATAAACCTCCCTGCAAAAGTCACTTTTGTAATGACTAGGTTTTTCAGTCTTCAAAAACACGGCAAGTGCTCTTGGCAATTGAAAGAGGTCAAGTGCACTTTCATAGTCATAGTTTAACTTGCTTTAGAGTCCATGGTTCAATGCTGATGTAACTGACTAACTGAAAGAGGTAATGAGCTTAATACCTAACTACTATTTAAGTTAAAACCAGACAATCTTCATGGTTTAAGCTCTCCACGTTTTAAAATCCACCAGTGTCCTAGAAACCTTCTCAAACGGAGCCTGAAGTATATAATATACACCACCATGCGTGCGTGGCAAATTTGGACCCATAGGGATGTCTTAATCCAAAGTAAACAGGAGAATAATAAGAATCAATTCTTCAGAACAAAGATGCAATAGCAGCATTGTGTCAAAATATTAGCTGTTAGCTGCCTGAAGCAGTTGAGGGCAAGCCCTGGAGTCACAAGAACTCCTAGGCAGAAACAATGAATGGTATTCCTTGCTCTGCTTTCAGTAACTCTAAAAAATAATTTTAACAAGAAACTTTCTTGTAAAATAGGGCTTTTGATTAATTAGCATTTGCATAATGATTTACCTTTCAAAATAGGAATTATAATCCCTTTAAATAAAGACTCCTTTGTCTCCCCAAATCACTGGACTCCCAGAGTTAGAGGCTGAAGGAGGCCCCCAAACCAGAGCAAACTGCCCATCCTGTTGCCACAGCTCCAGATTATCCAACAGCCTCTCAAGTTTAACTTTAGCAAATGTCTGAAGTTTCCTGAGGGGGTTACTAGCCTCAGAGAAGCTACTGATTAACAAGGATTTAACCTCACTTAATAGAACTCAAGGAAGCCTCCAAGTGATTGCTGTTTCCTTACATAGACTCCACAGAGCAAGAATTTAATCTTACACTCATGCACATTTCCTATGAACTTTTATTCCTTCAAAAATCTCTCTCATGTCCAGCCAGTGTGGCTCAGTGGTTGAGTGTCGACTATGAACCAGGAGGTCATGGTTTGAATCCCCGTCAGGGCACATGCCCAGGTTGCAGGCTCCATCCCCAGTGTGGGGCGTGCAGGAGGCAGCTGCTGACCAATGATTCTCTCTCATCATTGATGTTTCTATCTCTCTCTCCCACTTCTTTCCTCTCTGAAATCAATAAAAATATGTTTTTTTAAAGTCTCTATTATATGCCTGAATTAGAGTGTTTATGTTGTAGAAAATGAAGTGGAATTCCTGAGACTTCATAAACTATCCCCATATCAAGAAGAACCTAGATTTAAATGTTCTGCTCTCAGCCTTCAGCAGATCCCTAAAGGGCAGAGACTAGAAACCAGAACTATTTCCAGAGTCAGCACAATGAGTCTTGGGCTTTCTTTTATAACGGGTGCAAGAATTGCTCTTAAAGTTTGAGTCTGCTGTTTAGGTAGCTCTCAACTGAAAGAAATCTCTAACATTCCCCCTGCCCCCCATTTGTATCTGGACAAAGAATTTTCACCCCTGGCATGCAGCAAATAGTTGTGTCAAAGTTTTTCTTTTCTATTTGCGGGGGGAGGGGGGAGAGTGGTGCTGGGAGAAAAATAATTTTGCCTTGGTTTATGGCTCTCATCCCACTTGCACACTTTGATATTCAGTTGCCTTGTAAGACCCTAGAAGACGGTGATGATAAAGGAAAATCAGAGTGAGATCTTGTGGGGAGCCAGCACAGCCATGGCATACTCAGCCCCAGGGCGCCTTATGTGCCATGCCTGCTCAGCCTGGTTCAGTGACCCTGAGTGGGGGGGGGGGGTGAAAGGATTGAGAAAAGACAGACAAGAGAATGAAAGCTGGGTCTCGGTGGGACACTGCTCCCTGATGAGGAGACAGCGCCAGCATCCACAAGCCGTGACTTTATTCTATAGCAGATGCCACGAGACAAAGTAGGGGCGTGATCAAGTTGTTTACAGCATTCTCCTGAGTTCCAACCCTACTCAACTACATGCACCTGAACTCTATCACAAGGCACGTGGGGCCACGTGTTTGGACCATAGGTTCAAGCTTACAACCATAGCTGTTGGCTATAATTGTGCTGGGAGGGCTCTGCCCTCCAGCTGGGACTTGCACGTGGCAATGAGAGGACCCTGTCCTTTCATTAGTCCGAGGCTTGAACCTGGCCAAAACACTGTACCCGTGCCCCACAAGATCTAATTTCCAGGACATTCCTAGATATCAGGAAGGCAATAAAGTATTAGTGCTAGAAGCTGGGACATTTGCCACCTAATGTCTGTAAGCAGCAGTTCTCCTTGATAAATGCCCATAAACATACATCAGGAGATAATGCTTTCAAGAGAATGAAAGATTAGACCCACATTCTGGATCTAGCCCAAGCTTGAATGTTTATAAAAGCAGCAACGGGGGAGGGTCATTTAAGTGAGAAACAAAATACTGATAGCAAAAGCTCTTTAATAACACAATATTTATGTGGAGAAGTTAGAGGTGGTTAATTTTAGTTTTGAACCAATTATTAACTCATTGATGTATCTATCAGGAGTTTCAATGAGTCAAAAGTTGTAACTTAGAATGAGAAAAAAAAAGTTAAGATCAGATCAAAAGAACAAAAGACAATGGGGGGGGTGGATAAAGACACATATGTAATACCTTAATCCAGTGGTCGGCAAACTCATTAGTCAACAGAGCCAAATATCAACAGTACAATGATTGAAATTTCTTTTGAGAGCCAAATTTTTTAAACTTAAACTATATAGGTAGGTACATTGTTATTAACTTAATTAGGGTACTCCTAAGCTGGCCTTTGCTAAAAACGTCCTCAATCTGATTGAGGTACTTTCGCTGAGGTCCACCCCTTCCAACTCTCCCATCCTCGTATCCCCCTGCCCACCTGCACCGCATCTCCTGTCGCCCGACCAACCGACACCCTCCACTTCTTCTAAGGCCACTTCTTCAAAATAGATTCTCCCAGGCTGAAAACTGACTTCTGCGCATGGGCCATGAAGTTTTAATTGCACTGTACATGCGCGCCCGCACGTGGTATTTTGTGGAAGAGCCACACTCAAGGGGCCAAAGAGACACATATGGCTCGCGAGCCGCGGTTTGCCAACCACTGCCTTAATCAATAAAGAAAAAAAATTTAAAAAACAACAAAAGAATAAATTAAATGAAAAAGAGAAGGGTTGTGACTGCTTTTTGAAACAATATAGTGTGTTTACAGATGACCAGGAAAGAAAAAACAAAATTACTGTACTTATTTTTGCTGGAAAGAACAGAATGAATATCGTTGTGAGGGAATTGAAGGACAAGATAGTACAGACGATAGTAAGAGAGCAAATAATTGCTCTTCACTCTGGTGAGATTACACTCCAGTGTATTCATGCACGACAAAACCAATTCCTTTCTCTTTTATAATCACAGAGTGCAAGCTACCAACCAATATATGGAGAAAGATAATGTATTTTAGAAAGTGACTGTAAGAAACCATACAGAAATAAGTTTGAGGTTGATCTGCCATAAATTTTTGGACTTGATTATTCAAAAAGATAATGTGCCAGCCAGTCTTCCTAGAGTTTGATGGGAACCTGGAGGTGGAGTGAGGCTTATCTCTTATCAAGGAAAGGAAAGTTTTCCTGGAGAGGGCGGTACCTGAGCTGAGCAGGTAAATGCTGTAGACAAGCCACTGGACAGGGTCAGTCAGAAGATAGGGGCTGCATGATGATTGTCGTGAGGGGCCTTGTAACTAATTGAAGAAAGTCAGTGAGAGTTAACTATTTGAAAAAACCGCAGTTCAATCCCTGATTCTTATTATGGTTAACATGTTGCATGACTTGAATAAAGGCACCCTCACTAAATCTATTGCTATGGTGGGGTAGCCCTTGATGATGTAAGAATATCCAAAACCTGTGGAGAATTTTCATAACAATTTATTTGACTCAAATCAGGATATTCCTGGAAGCAAGATCTCAGCAGGCTGAGAAAAAATGCTCATAAGAATAACAGTTTTCAGTTTCTTGTTTGCATTTGAGATTAAGGAGAGAACCTAAGGAAGATGGCATCAAGGTGGGAAAAATGAAGGCAAGAATTGGATGACAGAATAGTTAAAGGTATGTACTGTTTTGAAGGTGGCCAAGTTTTAGAAGGAGGGTTCTAAAGGGACATTTCAAAGGGTTATAAAGGTACATTTCAAAGGTGTGTTGACCTAGATGCACAAAAGCAAATATAAGCCTTTTACTGAAGAAGTTATGTGCCTGACTACCGCCATGAGCTGCCCACTCAGGAATTCATAATCAGACCACCCTGAGAGGCTACTTTCCTGGGCATCCCTTTTTCATCTACACCTGCGTCTATTTAAAGCTCTTAGATGGCTGCTCCTTCGATCTCTGAGTGTTACTAACCCTCAGCCTCACCTTGCATCATGCCCTCCGTACTCTCTATGCCGGCCACAGTGGCCCTCTTCCAGTTTCTCAGGGCCTCTAGAAAGAGGAATTCCTTGTGGGGTGAGAGTTGAGGATGCACAGCTTTTCTTGCTCTAGGTAAATAATTGTGTGTAAAGTTTAAATAGAGCCACATATTTCCCCATGGACCACCTAATTTTGCTGCCAATACAGATAGTTAATCTTGGGTGCTTTTAACTATGGGATGTTTTAATCCTTCAAAAACACACCTTAATATATATAATGTGATATATATATATATATATATATATATATATATATATATATATATAATTGCTTTTTTAGAGAGAGAAGGGTAGAGGAAGAGAGAAACACAGACCAGCTGCCTCCTGCACAGCCCCCACTGTGGATTGAGCCCAAAACCCAGGCAAGTGCCCTTGACTGAAATTGACCTGTCAACCTCCTGGTGCATGGGATAATGCCCAACCACCTGGGCCACACCGGCCAGGGCAATATATATTTTTAAATATGCAAAAGTGATAGTTTTTACCCAAAGCTTTAAGAGACTTTACATGTTTCTGCTCATCCCTCTGGGGGCTTTTGACCTCAGCCATAAGAAGGGCATTCCTCAGGTGGCTGCTGCTCCTCAGGCCCCAGGCCAATAACAAGACATGCAGACCAAACCTAAGCTGAAGCAGAGCCACCATGGCCAATCTACAGACCCAGGAGCAGGAAAAGTAAAAGCTTGTTGTTTAAAGGAAAAAGAAACAGTTACCTGTAGCTCCCTACTGTATTAATACACGTGGCTCCATTCTGGCAGCCGAAGGGTGTTCCCGCATAGATCTCACATTCATTAACATCCGCTGAGCACAGAGGACCCTGTGTTTGTGTAAAGAACAAAGTCAGGTGCCACAGGTTACAGAGGCATCCAGGGCCCACGTGCCAATGAGATGTTTAAGGATTTACACACAGACAGTAAAGACAGTCAAGCCAAATCCAATAACAGCAGTACTAATATTAATCTCTGGTTAGCCTTCCTCTGGAACTCAGATTTCACCCCATAGGAAAACACCAGTCACACAAGAAGGATCCTATGCAAACTAATTCGCATTTCACTAGGGCGCTGTGCCTGGGAACGCTCACCAATTGTATTTTAATAAGCATGTCAGGTACATTGACACCATGAATAGGAAAGAACAAGAAAATGCACACGGCTATGTCAGATTTCTTTAGTACATTTGATGCTAAACAATTTAAATGGATGTTAGCCGAAATAGTATACACTTCCATGTAGTTATCCACTCCAGTGAACCCCTCTTTACGATGGCTTAGCATTTAGTGGGTTATATATGCCTGCTTGCCATTGTTTGGATTTTGGCATACATAGTATAATTCATTCCGATTCAGAAGACCACAAAATCCTAGAAACTTTAGATGGAAAATTAAATATGTCTGAATGACTCCAAGGAAACCACAGATGCTGACTCACCACCATTTTTAACCAAAGACCCAGTGACTCACCTTCCACTGTGAAGGACAGATACAAAAAAAGGAATCATGAAGATTGAGGCAGGTTCCACCGTTTTGGCAGGGATTGCTGCTGCAAACCTTTTTGTCAACTGTCTGAAACAAAGACAGGACAGTCAGAGAGGGAGTAGTACTTGCCGCTGGCGGCAATGAAAGGCCTGTCTCGGTGCAGATGTGTATGTACAGCTACATTTTACCCCAGTCCCTGAGGGTCTTCCTCCAGATGTTAAATCAGTTACTTAATTCTTCTTCAAATCAATGCTCTTGTGAAAAATATAAGTGTTTCACATAGGTCCTATTCATGTTCCTTCACTATTTGCATGGATTTAACCATGGATGGGATGAAGCATGAGGTGAGACAATTCTCACTCTATTCTTTGGGAAAGCATTTTTCGCCAGAGAAATATATGTTGGTAGACAAGCGTGAAGAGTTCAGGTGTGGGAATAATAATGGACATTCTTATTGTGCTAAGAAAATAAAATGGAAATGCCGGTTCTTTTGCTGTTGCCGTTATCTTTAGTCCCTCCAGATAAGCATTTGAAATAGGATCATCTTTTGCTGTCACCCCTCCTCCAAGAGTCAAGATGACTGAACTCTTTTCATCCAGGCCCCTTTGTGAGCAATGTGACCCCCTTAGATACACCCTCCACTCTCATGCTCACATGACTACTTTCAAACTCGATTCACAAACAGACCGCCTTTGTCTACACAACCTGGGGAATACGTCAGTTACCAGTTCCAATCTTGTAAGATTTGTAATGGTTCGGAGGAGGAGGGGGCAGAGAAAACTTCTTTAGAGAGGACAAGTGATTAGGTAAGGAAAGGTATGCTATTAATTTCACCTAATCATAGTCTAATTCTATGTTTTAAAAGTGAAAATAGGAGTAAAGTGTTCACTTTATTCCTGTTAATATTCAGCACCTCACAAAGAAAATCAAGCCTGTTGCTGTCATTCTACAGAGGAACTGGGGGCCGGAGGACAGCCAACCAAACGTCTCGGCACCATTTATTGCAAAGCCCATTCTCGCTTCATCTTTGTCGTAAGTCAGGTGACCATACACGTGAAGGTCTCTTTCTGGACCACGTTTTCTTCCATTGTTCTATTTGTCTCTCTTTGTGCCAATACCACAATTAGCCCTGTCCATCAAAGGACACTATTGAGAAAGTTAACCACATTCTCTTTAAACGTTTTCCTGGTGTACAAAAGCAACTTTGTCTGGGGAACAGAAACCAATAAGCCTATGGGGACCCGACAGGAAATGGAATCGCTGAGCACTCAGGAGGAAGACAATAGGGAACATGGAGACTGTCCTGCCCAGAGAGCACCTGCCCTATCTGAAGGCATAAAGGCACTTACATTCAACATCATTACAAATTCTTTCTGGGGGATAACAAGGACCGTCTGAGCTAATTTCATCACGGCACCCAGCTCTAGAAGTCTGGTAGAAATAGTGAAGCACTCCATGAGACTGAAAATGCTAGTGCTGGGTCTTGATCCACAGGTGTGATTCATTGTTCACTTTCATTCACTTAGTTACTCCTTTAAAAGATCAAGGCTAAGCGTACAATTTATTATCTAAGTCGGGAAGAGGAATAAATTAACTTGTTTGCCAAATATGAAACATCAAAGCAGAAGACATCATTTGAAGCATACTCAAATCAGATCAAGAACATTAGGGCAGAGACCTAGCTGGCTTGGCTCAATGGATAGAGCATTACCCTGCGGACTGAAGGGTCCCAGGTTCGATTCTGGCCAAGGGCACATGCCTGGGTTGCAGGCTCGCTCCCCGTTTGGGGGCGTGCAGGAGGCAGCCGATCAATGATTCTCTCTCATTGATGTTTCTCTCTCTCTTCTTCTCCCTTCCTCTCTAAAATTAATAAATAAATATATTTTTTTAAAAAAACAAAGAACATTAGGGCAGAGATTGTTAACCTGGAATCCCCTGCCTTTTATTTAAATATTTAAATATGGGACACTCTGTGCATTTCTTTGGGTAGAAGGTTATGACTTCCATGAAACTCTCAAAAATACCAGCCTACTACAAAAGGGATTTTAAAAAAAAACAACGAACCCCAGACAAGGACTAGTTTATAAGCCTGTAGTACAACGAAAGGTATACCCTAAGACAAGCATGTCAAACTCAAAGGCTAACACGGGCTAAAGAAAAGAGGCATGCAGCCTGCGGGCCGAGAGTTTGACATGCTTGCCCTAAGAGATTGTTCAAATTTACCAGCAAGCCTACTTTTATTTTTTTTAAATATGTTTTATTGAGGAAGGGAGAGGGACAGAGAGCTAGACACATCGATGAGAGAGAAACATCGATCAGCTGCCTCCTGCACATCCCCACTGGGGATGTGCCCGCAACCAAGGTACATGTCCTTGACCGGAATCGAACCTGGGACCCTTCAGTCCACAGGCCAAAGCTCTATCCACTGAGCCAAACAGGTGAGGGCAGCAAGCCTACTTTTAAAGAAGTTTGGAATATTTTGTGATACACCTCAGACTTCTTAATTTATTGTTAGAGAGGACAAATGATCTTCAAAACTTAGTCCTTGATGCCAGAATCAGCAAGCTGGGTGGTCAGTAGCTGAGCAGAGAGAGCACACTTAAGCCCACCATATCACCACTGAAGGGTGACAGCATAAGAGGAAGAGCACGTGGAGTGGTGAGCGAGTCAGAGGCCGCAGTGCTCACATGCCCAGTGACCTTGGGCTGGTCACTTCATCTCTCTGAGACTCAAGTTCCTCATCTCTATCCTGGGAAGCATAAAGTATGATGATAATTAAACTATAGCAAAAATCAAAGTCCTTGATATGAATCATCCATCTTAAGATAAGAATACTAGATTCGTTAATGATGTTAGATATGTAGTACTTATGGGACTTACCTGCTGTAAGCTTTGAACTTTTCTCTCAAGATCCACAAACTAGAAGTGGGGAGGAAAGAGCATAAGTTACCTGATTCAAAGGCATTTTACATAAACTGTTATCCCCATTGACATGCTTTTCTAATGCCCTCTTTTGGTGACTCACTTTATCTGTTTGGTTCTTCTTTTAGTGCCAGACCCCTCATCATTCCTCTCCCCTCCAAGCTTCCTTTTCTTTCTACTTTCATCACATAGACTTTTTAAGAAAGAACTACAACCCACTGATGAATTGATTCATTGCTTCTCTGCACACAATGACTCTGGGAATTTTTATCAATGACAGGGATTCATCCACTTCTCCAATAAGAAGGTTGTTATCAGAACATGAGCAAGGCTACTTATACAACAAGTTCCTGCTACAGTATTTCCAACATTCTGCCCATCACCACATCCACATCCTCTATGAGAGCTGTGTCATTTAACCAAAATGTCCATGATTGCAATGTTAAATTTCTACAGAAGACACAAAGTTGGTATGTTTCCTGCCAAATGGTTGCTTATGAAGGTGCATTGAGGAGACCCCACTTGCTTTAATGGTATAGATGTCAGACTTACCTTAGAATTAAGCTGATGTATTTGACTAGAAATATTTTGAGGCAGACCACCTGCACTCCTTTTTAAATCTGCAATATCGTCTTTGTTTTTCTGGATCTAATTTTAAAAAGAAGATGAAGAAGAAAAAGAATGAGGAGGATAAGGATGGAAAAAGGGGGAAGAAGCAAATAAATGCGAGTGAAAAATGTTCGTATGTGTTACAGGAACAAAATTTTAAAATTTGAGCATTATTTTATTTTAAGCACTAAAATCTTGGCCATTATTATAAAAACCAAAACACTGCCATGTAGAATAAACTTCAGACTAAAATAGCCATGGCATAATTCCATTTACCATTTTCAGCAACCATCTCTCAAAGTATTTTCCATTTGCAGTTTTCCCCCATAATAACAGTTTAGAGTGTTTGTTAAAAGGCCTGGCTTGGAATCAGACTGTTCGGGTTTCAAATGCTGACTCAGCCATTCTGTGTGTGCCCTTGTGCAAGTGACAGAACTGCTGCAGGGTCCCTTTACCCCCTATAAACGGGGTCATCATCAGCCAGCTTCCTGGGCAGCTGTGCGGGTTAGATGAGATAATGCACACAAAGTGCAGAGTACAGTGGGCAGCCCACAGCGAGCTCCAAATAATGCCAGCTGCTGCACCGCGGCTGACGCACCAGCATGATGCAGCTAAGAAGGAGCACTGGAAACACTCAAGAAGAAGGGAAATAATTGGCCAATTCTGTTCTGTGGT
This sequence comes from Myotis lucifugus, assembly GCF_000147115.1. Classification (NCBI taxonomy): domain Eukaryota; kingdom Metazoa; phylum Chordata; class Mammalia; order Chiroptera; family Vespertilionidae; genus Myotis; species Myotis lucifugus. Next base: position 2,600,459 of record NW_005871169.1, on the reverse strand, counting down.
AAAAGTGAACTGGTCACTTCTCCTTTCTCTGGTGCCCCTCCTTCTTTGCTCCCCGTGTGGAGGAGTCCCCAGTATTATCTCTGGACTAGAGTGTGTAAGCCTGCACAGCACTAGCAGCACACCCTCTGCCCATCGTTAACCCGAGGGCATGGCTCTTTACACGGACTTGCGCCCCCTCCAATTATGTGCCCGGTGCTAAAGATTCAAGGTACAGATTAATAAGTAACTGGTCAATTAAGTGACCATACATGGATATACAAAATTACTTCACTATATTACCAATGTATTACCTGTTGTAAACATTCGCCAAGGTCTTCATCATTTAATTTAATTTTCCCCAGGGATCCAGTTTTAAATTCAATGTTTTGAGCAGACCCAGTAAGAAACACTAAATTTCCTCTCTCTGTAGCCATTCGAGGCCTATATAATACAAACCAGAGAATGCATCATTAATTAGGATATAATTTTTTAAAATATATTTTTATTGATTTCAGAGAGGCAATGAGAGACAGAAAAATCAATGATGAGACAGAATCATTGATCAGCTGCCTCCTACACACCTCACACTGGAGATTGAGCTTGCAACCCAGACATGTGCCCTGACCAAGAATTGAACAGTAACCTCCTGATTCATAGGTCAACGCTCAACCACTGAGCTATGCCGGCCGGGCAGAACATATAATTTTTAAATCCAAAAAATGAAGTTTCTCACTGAATATTTATAGAGTGCATATAACTTCACTTTTGGGCAACTCAAGTAAATTCTCCCTGTTCATATGCCATTCATTTCTCTGCAAATTTCCAAGAGATATCTCCATTTTGCATACTTGCTTTATTTGCAAAATGATAAATAAATGATTTGTGTAGAAGATAATTCCACACATTTTTTCCTATTTGTTTTTAATATCATTATTTTTCTCAAGAAAAATTACTCCTTTGCTTATCTGGCTATTTGGGAAAATGGATAAGGAACAACCCTAGTCCATCAGCAGAAAAAATATGCATGGATCTACTTACTGTTGGAGGTCAGTAATCCTTGTTTGGCTCTGCAACTCAAGTCGTCCAGTTTCACCATCTGATTTTGCAAATGTCAATAAAATAACCACACTCCAACGGAAAGATGAGGACATGTTCCTCACCAACCCTCCTAGGTTGTCGGGTAAGAGGGAGGCCACTCCAACCGAGTGTGGGAGTCTGGAGAAAACAGACCAGGCAGGTGTGTACTTTGACCTCTGGAATATCCTGCAAGTTTTTAATTCTTTCTTCTTTGCCCTAGAAGGCTAAGTTGGTCTCCCCCCCCCCCCGAGGGTGTAAATGATCTTAGCTCTTCTGTACTCTTCAACCTTTAAGTGATGTGCAACTTAATCATTATCTATTTGACCTTTGAAATGGTAACACACTGCTTTGGAAACACCCACTAAAACAATCCTTGCTTAAGAAGTAGCTGCCTTTTTCCCCAGCTGGTTTGGTTCAGTGGATAGAGTGTCAGCCTGTGGACTGAAGGGTCCTGGGTTTGATTCCAGTCAAGGGCACATGCCCAGGTTGTGGGGTCCGTCGCCGGTGGGGGGCATGCAGGAGGCAGCCAATCAATGGTTCTCTCTCATCATTGATATTTCTCTCTCTCGCTCTCCCTCTCCCTTCCTCTCTGAAATCAACATCTATATATATATTTAAAGTAGCTGCCTTTTAACGAATGGTGCTGGGAAAATGTTTGCATGTTATTCACAGGCAGGACCCTTACCCTTCAGCGTACACAAAGATGAACTCAAAATGAATCAAATATCTAAATGTAGGAGCTAAAACTATAACATTCTTAGAAGAAAACATAGGGGGAAAGCTTCATGACAGTGGATTTGGCAATGATTTCTTGGATATGACACCAAAAAAGCTGGCAACAAAAAATAAATAAGTTGGACTAAGTGAAAAACATGTGTATCAAAGGACACCATCAACAGAGTGTAAAGGCAACTCACACTCTGGTAAACGATATTTACAAATCATATATATGATAAGAGGTTAATATTCAGAATATATGGAGAATTCATAATTGGACAACAAAAAACAAATAATCCAATTGAGAAATTGGCAAAGAAATTTGTAAAACCAATGAAGATATACAAATGCCAAAAAGCACATGAAAAGATGCTCAACGTCATTAATCATTAGGAAAATGCAAATCAAAACCGCAATGAGATATCACTTCACACCCATTAGGATGGCCACTGTCAACAAACAAACAAACAAACAAAAACACAACAAGTTGTTGGTAGGATGTGTAGAAATTAAAACCTTGTGCACTGTTGGTAAAATGTTACAACCACTATAAAACAGTATGGTGGTTCCTCAAAAAATTAAATACAGAATTACCATATAGTCTAGCATTGCCTGGGCATATAGCCAATAGAATTGAAAACAGGGACTCAAAAATGTCTTTGTACAATCATGTTCATAGCAGCATTATTCACAGTAGCTAAAAGGTAGAAACAACCCAAGTGACCATTGGAAGACATAAATGGAAAAACAAAATGTGGTACATACATACAATGAAATATTATTCAGCTTTACAAAGGAAGGAAATTCTGAAACATGCTACAACATGGATGATACTATGCTAAGTAAAATAAGCCAGACACAAAAAGACAAATACTCTATGATTCCACTTATAAAAGAACCTAAAGTAGTCAAAATCATTGAGACAGAAAGTAAAATGGTGTTTTCTATGGCTGGAGGAAGGACAATGGGAGTTACTGTTTAATGGGTATAGAATTTCACTTTGGAAAAATGAAAATAAGTTCTAAAGATGAATAATTATAATGGTTGCACAACAATGTGAATGTGTGTGATGCCACTAAATTTTAAAAATTATTAAAATGGAAATTTTGTTATGTATATTTTATAACTTTTTAAAACTTGAAACCAGAATTAAGAAGATGGGATAGGAATTGGTTACTATACAAACTTTCTTAAGAAATAAAAGAGTGCTTTTGTATGAAGACACATTGGTTTTAAAATTTTTGAAAATAGTCTGTGTAAATTTTAGATAGAATCTACATAAAATTGCCCCCTTAAATAACGTGGTGCAATTTAATATTACAGAGAAATGTAACACTGTTTTACACCTGTTCTATTCAGCCTCAACAACAAAAATAGCTGGCAAGTTGTTGTTTATGCGAGGTGATACTGGGGTTAGAGTTTTTTATCATTTTGTTGTTTTAAGAAATGAGTGTAACAACAATAAATGGCATTTCAAGTTGAATACATTTCTTTAAAGTTATATCAGTCCAAGGTTTGTTTAAGCTTAACAACTTTGGTTAGGGGTGGGAGAAAAGTTTGACATTATGAACTATCTGTCAATTTTAGGATAAAACAGAATAGGTTAGATTAGAATCTCCCAACACAGGACAATTCTAACTCTCTCAGCTCAGAACATAGCTATGATCAGGATTATATTTTTATTTTTATTTTTTTATTTTTTTTATATATTTTTTTTTTATTGATTTTCTACAGAGAGGAAGGGAGAGAGATAGAGAGTTAGAAACATCGATGAGAGAGAAACATCGATCAGCCACCTCCTGCACATCTCCTACTGGGGATGTGCCCGCAACCCAGGTACATGCGCTTGACCGGAATCGAACCTGGGACCTTTGAGTCCGCAGGCCGACGCTCTATCCACTGAGCCAAACCGGCTTCGGCAGGATTATATTTTTAAAGATCACTGCACCTAGCAAATCTTTTAGTGAAATAGAAAAGGTATTCAGCATGATCTCCATAAGACCTTCCTCTTTTATTGGGTTTTCCTATTCCCAGAATGCATTCCACAAATATTCTGTATGTGCCCTTTATGTATTACACATGCTGCAAAATGACAGGGATACAAAGTGGAATACATTACAGATTTTTCCAGCTAAAGTCATGTCTAGGAAAGACCATATGGTTGAAGGATTAAGAACATGGGCTCTGGAGTTCATCTAGGTTCAAAGTCAGCTCCATCACTTCCTGTGGATCCTATGTGTGCATTTAAATTTAAGAATAAGACACTAAAGAATGGATGATAAGCTCTGTGCATGGCTGATGTTCATAACTAGTAGGTTTTATCATGGGGTGATTGACTGTCAATCAGACAATTTCATTGGGAAACTCCAAATGTCATTTTTAAGGTATTTTCTCCCCCTGGGCATATTCATTTTGTTCAGATAAAAAAAAACCTTCAGTTTTCTACCTGGCTGAGGAAAGTTTCCTGGAAATTTTATTGCTAAATGTGAAGACTTTATTTAGCCCTTTGTTTTTTATCTTTTCTCCAAATTCTTAAAGAGTATTCCATTGCTACATTAATATTGAAGCATCCATCTTACATAAAAACTGCTGTTTGAAATTTTAACCCTGCATTTTGGCTTCTGTAAATGCTTGCTGGCTTAAATAATAAGGAAAATAAGACCACTCCCATTTCAGAGAGGCCATTAAACCTTCCCCAGACGAAGTTATCAGTGCTGGCACCAGGCCAAGCCTTTGGTCAAGATCTCAAAGCCCCACCACATAGGGGCTCTTTAAGAACTTGCAAAGGGGACCAGAACAGAACCCCATATTTGTGAGACAAAGAGGGTAAAAAGGTATAAATACAGGAAACTTCCTGTGTGACTTTGCCCAGAATTCTAGAGACATTTTTCTCTGGGCCCGCACGTAATAATAATAATAATAAATGTAACTCCATCTCTCTAAGCGTTGCTTGGTTCTTCTCTGGTTTTCTGTAACAATATAATTTCTGTAACTATTATATATACCAAAGTTTGTTTTTAATTTTTACTAGATTCATCCAAATTCCATCGTTTTATAGTCTTAATAAGCATTTATTGCAGACATATGACACCCACAACCAGAGAAATTCAAAAGAAATAAAGGTCATGACCTTCTCTGGTTTGCAATAAAGGCATCTGTATAAATCTAGAAAGCAGTAATAAAGCAACAGTATCAAAATGGGTGTGACAACATTGGACAAAATATATACCAATACACTGTTAGGAAAACAGCATGTATCAAACTGAAAATGAGATCCTAAACCCAGTTTAGGCAGACTACTGACACAGTGGTTCTGTAAGCCCAGGAGGTCATTTTGGAGAAAAGTGATCGTGAAGCGGGATTTTTTGGACTGGAACACACAGTGTTCACCTGGGCAGGATGGTTCCCGGATTCTTTGTCTGATGGAATCGAAGAATGACTCCACGGATGGAAGGTGGTGTAGCAAACGTGGAAATTTTATTGAAGAACAAGTACAGACTCCCATGTGGGAAAGGGGAAGAATCCCACAGCACAGATCCCCACGTGGGGAGGGGGAAAGAGTCCCACTGAGTTCGTTTTCTTTCCCTATGGCTTATAAAGGCTGCAGATCTTGTTGCCTTGATATCCACACTGATTGGTCACTATTTCCTTGGACAGGTTACTGTAGTAACTTCTGAGCTCAAAGGTCAAACCTCACTTCACATGTGAAGTTTTCCTCCCCTCCTTCCTTATTGTTTTTCTATTCCCTTTGGGCTTTCTTCTTCTCCTTCTGGATGAGGGGCTTCCTTCCCTTTATTTTGTAAATATAGACCTTTTGCTGTTCCCAGCTCCCTCATTCTATGGAAATGTACCTGTTGTAGCTTTTCAGCGCCCCTATTCACTTCCCCTAGTCAGTTCCCCTCTGCAGCCCTGTGCTTCTTCCGTGGTCCCCTTAGTTTCTACAATTTCTAAAATGTCCTAAGCCTGTCTTTTTCACCCCTAGAAATTCCTGTTTTAATTGATTATGGGCCTTAAGTGGCAGGTTGAAAACAGGGTACTGCTCATATATCTCGAGTGAAATGATCCTTAGTGATATTTCTGGTAAGCCTGCTGAATTTACCTGGAGGGCTGGATCAGCATGGCAGTTATGAGAATGAGGAGAGAGGGTTGAAATGGGGAGAGATGTTTAGGAGGAAGAATGGCAAGATTCTCATACCCTATGTTCCAGCTCCTGTCTCATAGCACAGTTTCAGTCTGGCTTTGGTGCTTTCTTTAGTCTCTTCAATTTCATATCAGTTTAAAACAAAACACTGTAGAATTAACCTGTGCTTTTAGTATTAATAAAAGCATTTGTGAATATAATATTCCCCTTTAACCTTATGATAATTCATTCTCTATTTCAGGGACATAACATTGTTTAAATAGTGTATTTATATATGCCAGTTTTGTGATTTTCTATAAAATTTCTGGGCAATATAATATTGCTCCAATTTTCTATTTATTTTCCATGAAGCATTGCATAAAATAATTATGGAAATTCATGTAAGTTTAAAACTCCTCATTTTCTGATTTCATCTGAAATGCATTACCTTCTAGGAAATTACCAAATCCACTACTACGATGAACTGATCTCTTTGAATGCAGTGTGGTCTTGACTCAGGGAACATAATCCGGGCATTTGTTCTCCATGCTCATTACTGCACTGATTGCAATTATCCTTGAGTATAATGAAAAGGAATGATGAGTTATTCATTACCATTTGAATAATTCAGGTTTGGCAGAGATTTTCCTGAGAAGGTAGACTGTTACACATTATTGAGGGTTTGGAGGACTTTCCTCCCCCCCCCCCCAGATATTTTTCTAAAGTACAAAAATAAACAAGAGAATATAATCAGAAAATTTATATCCAGGGGAAGAACTATAATAGGGAAATAGGTCTTTAGGTAAGGACCATGGGTGTGCTAATGGCACATGTTACACACACACACACACACACACACACACACACACACACACACACACATGCATAATGTATCTACTCAAGTTGTAGAAAACATAAAATACGTACTGGGAGGTCTTGTGAGACAGGGACTGGCTAGGGATAGGGCACAGAGCGGAGGAAATAGAAATTGCTAGGATCAATGGCTCCAAAAGCCAGCGTGAAAACAAACACAGCTTGCTCTACCTCCCACAGCTCTGGTCACCAGAATTTCAGCACTTCCACTGCATTAATCCAAGTGTGGGTTTACCATGGGTAAATGTTCCAGGTTCCTGGCATCCCTTGCCAAGGTAGCCTAAACAGAACAAAATAAGTTTTCTGCTTGGTGACTCCTACAATTCCCTGAACAAGGCAATAAAGTGAGAGATTTAGACATCATTCATACTAGGATGAAAGGCAATGCAAAATGGCACTAACACTTCAATGTGATTGATTGTAGAATTGTAGGTGGTAAACAATTGCAACCTATATTGAATCGGATCTTTTGAAAAGGAGGAAATGAATTTTTGTCACAATGTGTTTTGTGTTTGATGAGAGGAAGAGAGCCAGTGAGGTAGGTGTGTCACCACTGAGGGGAAGGGAGAAGGAAGAGTCTGGGGAAAGGTGGCCGTATAGAAAGCTGCCTCCTGCGTTTTTAATTGGAAAGACACAAATGGAAGCAGTACAGAGGCATCTTTATCTGGTGATGGGAGGCTTTGCTCCACTGATGTGATTTATGATGGGAGGAGTGTTTTAATGAGGCTGAGGCTTTACAAAGGGCCATCACTCCCAGGGGACTTGTCCATTGAAGTGCCACACAGATCTGTGGGAAGATATAAGGTGTTGCCATCAAGGGCAGGAAGAAGGATGAGATGACCTCACCTCTCAGTTTTCAGTGCCATTATTCTAAGATCTATAAAAACCCAAACCTTTGTCCTTTTGTAAGTTTTCTTTCACAGTGGCTTGGGCTATATTTATTACGGAAGTACTGCTAAATCAGGCTTTGTCAACAATTCCTAGACTATGTTTAGAGCAGACATAAACAATCCCTGAGGAGTGATACACAATTCGAGTATTAAATACTTTTCCTTTAACATCTACTAGTAATGTGCAATTCTTGTTTAGGTTCACTAATAGAATTATTCCAACGAGTTATGAAAGACCATAATGATTCTGTTATAGTACTCAGCATACATATATTTAAGTCAGGTTAACAGGAAAATTATATATTAGATACCCACAATTTGTCATCATCTGAGGCAGGCGCTGAAGAGACAGAACTGGGTAAGATACAGTCTGTCCTGGAGGAATAAGAGTCTGGGGAGGAGCCTGCATTACAAGGCATCAGAATGCAAATGAACTAGTGACTGGAAAGCTACTTTACAATGATCAGACTCTATGGTAGAGACTTGAAATAGAGTATTGCCTTTGAATGAAAGAATGTTTTTAATTATAAAAGTAATGTAACTATTCTACATCCAATTTGCAAAACATAAACAGGGAGATTTAGAATTCAATTACTCTAACATAATTCCTACCTATTATTTTATTCCAATCTATTTTCAGATGAATAATTTCAGAGTTATAATCACAGAATATACATGGATAAAACGGTGTCCCTTCCTCTCTTCTTTGTTTTATTTCACCTGAGCCTAATTCAATGTCACTACCTGGTCTCCTTAACAAGAACTGTAAAAAGTTGTACAAGGTCTTATATGCACACAGACACATGGAGATACACTCAGAGAGACAGAGACAGACAGATACAATTCACATACCATAAAGTTCACCCTATTTAAGTGAACAATTATATGCTTTTGTAGTATATTCAGAGTTGTATCACCATCACCACAATCTAGTTCCATAACATTTTCATCATCCCAAAAAGAAATCCTGTACTTTTCTGAATGCCCCTCTTTCCCCTTCCCTGGAAATCACTAATCCACCTTGCCTATGCTGGACATTTCACATAAAATGAAATTGTACGTGTTCTTTTGTATCTGGCTTCTTTCACTTAATGTAATGCTTTCAAGATTCACCCATTATAGCAAGTATCACTACTTCATTCTTTATATGACGAATCCATTGTATGGATGTACACATTTTGTTTATGCATTCATCAATTGATAAACATACTAGCCTTTTCCACTTTTTGGCTATTATGGGTAATGCTGCTATGAACATGGGTGTACAAGTTTGTGTGTAGACATATGTTTTCAGTTGTCTTCAGTATATACCCATCAGTAGAATTGCTGGGTCATATGGTGACTCAACTTTTTGAAGAACTGCCAGTTTTTCAAGTGGCTGCATCATTGCATAATGTTTTATTGATTGGCTTCACCATTGTCTAATTGTAGAACGTTTAATCTGCTCCCAGTTTTTATCTTCATTCCTATAACTTTTTGTCATTTTGACATAAAATTAAGGCAGATTTCCTTTGTGGGTCTTATTTTTACCAGCCTTTTACTTTCAACCTACCTACATCATTTTATTTGAAGTTTCTTATAAATGACACATAATTAAGTCATGTTTTTAACCCACTCTGCTAATCTCTGTATTCTAATTAGTGTATTTTGACCAATTATATTTAAGATAATTGTTGATATGATAGAGCTTGTGTGACATTTAATCATTTGTTTTCGGCTTCTTGCTCTTCTGTTTCCCTTTTCTAGCCTTCCTACGGGTTATGTGAACACTTTTAGTATTCCATCCTGATTTATTTATAGTGGTTTTGCCTGAACTTCTTTGTATATTTTTTTCAGTGGTTGCTCTGAGCATTACAATATACATACATGATTTCTCAGTTCACTGGTCTCAGCATTTTAACACTTGGAGTGAAATGAAATCTCACTTCTACTCAGGTCCCCTTACCTTCCCCACTTTTAAATACTATTGTCTTGAGCATCCAATGCTATAATTCTTGTTTCAATCATCAAATGTGATAATAAAATTCCTGAGAAGCATAGTTTATTGTATGTATCCATATTTCTGCTCTTTTCATTATTCTGTCTTCCTTCCTGATACTCCAAGATGTCTTATTTTATCATTTTTTTTAAGAACTTCCGTTAGCCATTTTTTGTGGATAGGATTGCTAACAACAAATGCTTTTAGTTTTGCTTCATTTGAGAATATCATTATTTCCCCTTTATTCCTGAAGAATAGTTTGGACTAATACAGAATTTGCAGTTAACAGTTTTTTTTCTTTAAGCATTTGAAACATTTTGTGCCTGCTTCTGGCCCTCATGGTTTCTGATGAGAAATCTGTCATTCAAAGTGTATTTCTCTACAGTAATGTGTCACTTCTCTCTGCTGCTTTTGATATTTTTTTCTGTTTTCACATGTTTAATTGTAATATTTCTTGGCATAGATTTCTTTCTGTTTACCTTGTTTGGAGTTCACTCACCATCTTGAACCTGCATTTCTATCTTTTGCTAATTTTGAAATGTTTATCCATTATTTCTTTGCATGGTCTTCCAGCTCTTTTTTATTTTCTCCTCTACTTATGAGACTCCAAGTATGAGTGTTGGCACCTATGCTATTGCCCCACACATTCCTGAGGTTCATTTTCCTCCCAGTCTTTCTTCTCTCTTATTCAGATTGGATTAATTCTATTGATTTATTTTATGTTCACTGATTCTGTCATTTCTACTCTACTATTGGATCTATGCAATGAGTTTTAAAAATTTGGTTACTTGTTTTTCAGTTATACCCATTATTTCTTTTTAATGGGATAAAATGTACATACCATAGTAATCTTTTTCACTTTAAAAAAATTTTGTTAACTATTTCTTGCTGAGCCTTCCTATTTGTGTTTGTTTCAAGAGATTTTGTAATTGCTTGTTAAGACATTTTTATGATGGCTGCTTTTAAATCCTTGTCAGATAATTCCAACACCTGATTCATCTTTGTAGTGCCATCTGATTCATCTTTGTAGTGCCATCTGATTCATCTTTGTAGTGTCATCAGTAGACTGTTTTCTCTTATTCAAGTTGTGATTTTTTAAAATATTTTTATTAATTGCAGAGAGGAAGAGAGAGGGTGAGGGAGAGGGGGAGAAAGAAAGAAAGAGAGAGAGAGAGAGAGAGAGAGAGAGAGAGAGAGAGAGAGAGAAACATCAATGATGGGAGAGAATCATTGATCAGCCACCTCCTGCACACCCCACACTGGGAATCAAGCCCACAACCCAGGCATGTGCCCTTAACTGGAATCGAACCTGGGACCCTTTAGTCCACAGGCCAATGCTCTATCCACTGAGACAACCCAGCTAAGGCTCAAGTTGTGATTTTTTTGGTTCTTGGTATAACGAGTGATTTTAGAATTGTATCCTGGATATTTTGTCTGTTACATTAGGAGTCTCTGCATCACATATTAATCTTATTTTAGCAGGCAGTCAGTGTGTTTGTTTAGCATGCAGCTTCAGGCCTACATTTTGGTGTGTGATTCCAGTAACAGTTCATTGTCAGCGCCTGTGCAATGTTATTTTGGTCCGCTCAGTTTTCTGGTGCTGCTAGGGCTCCCAGTGGTCCTTGATGATGCTACTCTAGGCCAGGTTACCTGTGCCTCTAAGTTAGGGGAGGGAGCCCCTGCCCATGGGATGAAAAGTCTTCCTGGATCAGGCACTTTTGTGGTGGGATCCTCCTTGCTGGTGCCTCTGGCTGCCCAAACCTCTCAGCAAGAGAGAAGTCTCAGGCCTGGCAGGGAAGTAGAATGCTTCCCTAGATATTTGTCAGTGGGAAATCCTATATACTGCCCTTGCTGGTGGTATCAGACTCACCTGGTTTTATCAACAGGACTCCAGTTCCATCGGGGGTATAAATGAGCCATTCTGGGCTCCTTTCTGTTGCTAGGTTGAGGGTGGGGAACACCAAGCCTGGGTTACCTTATTTTGTTGGGCGAGAGGTCGTAGATATCCATCCTGCAACTATGTTCCCCCTCCAGTCTTCGGAGTACTTAGCTAGATTCTTTTCCTCATCCCATCTCTCAGGGTTCTCTTTCTGATGCCTCTTGCATTAACTTATAATTGTACTTATCCAGAAATGATCACTATGTTGGCAGTGAAATAGCACCAAATGTTAGAGCTCGGTTCAACACCCTTGGTACTTGAGTTCTGGCTAAGAAAGAATTTAGAGTCAAGACTCAAATTATAAAAATAAGTTTATTTAGAAAGTCACAGAGGTGGAACAAAGTGAGCCATAGAAGGAATGTGTTCAGAAAATTAGTTTCAGAGGAGAGAGGGGTGGGGAGGCTTGCCTTGAGAGATGAAAGAGGGAGGAAAGGTGTGGGCATGCTCTGGAAAAAGAGAGAGTGCATTTGCCTGGGGTCCCCATCCTAAAGGCTTTTATCTTGAGGTCCCAGGGAAGGATCTCAATAGCATATTCATCAGTTTTCCAGGTGAGCCCCTCAGGGTCGTGGTCTCCACTAATTGGCCAGCGCCAGGGCAGGTGTCATTAGTCATTGCAGCTGGTCCTGATGTCGGCCACAGCGCTGCTCCATCTGATTTGGCTGCTTCTCTGGGTCTGGAGCTGAAACACACCTGAAGCCTAGATGTCATCTTCAGGGATTAATGCTTAAGGGAGTGGTGGTCAAGAGTTTGTAGTTTTGTCCATTGCTAGGCACCAGGGGCTCTCCACCCTGGTGACCCTCTGCCTGTGGTCTATGGTCCCTACTCTGCTCTTGTCTAACTACCTACTACAGTTATTCTTATCCGGGATGAACAAGAAGAAATGAGTCTGTACTCTTGTCCAGACAAGAAGTCAGAATAAAACATTTAAACATTTTTCTATCTGCCACAACTTTCCCTAAAGCCAAGGTGCAAGTACCATCCTAGAATTATTGTTTAAAGCACTTGTTTCAAACATCAGTAAATTTGGCTCTTCCTCTGTGTGCGGACAAAGTGGCAATAACACAAATTAAATTAGTTTTCAGGAGAATGACTTAAAGACAGTTTAAACCTCACGGTGTCATGACTTTATGCAGCTTTTATATCAATCCATAGGGTAACTATATTCACTCATTTAACAAATATTTATTGTGACTATGAGCCAAGTATTGTAATCACTGAAAAGGCAGCACTGAAAAATAACAAATCTCTGCCCTTCAGGAGGTTTACATTCTCTAAAACATGGAGCATTTTTATTTAAAGCCAATTCAAATCATAGCAACTATCCAGCTTATTGTCTATTCATCATAGGATGGGCCCTCACAGAGCCCACTCAGCTTATATACACTGCACAAGAAATACCACATTCCACTAGGTATTTTCAATCATTTGTGTGTGTATAAAAATGTAACTGTATTTGTGTGAGGAATTAGCTAAGTGAGCAAAATAACTATTTTAGTAAAAATTATATCCATGATAGATTAAATTCAGAAGACTGAAATCTGTTAAATGTCCACTTGGTTAGCCAAGCATACAAATCTGGTTGCAAACATAGAGGTATGTTTTCAGATTTTTAAAATGACTTTTGCTGTTTTCCTAAAATAAATTATGGTTCAGGAAAGGCCTTCTTGGAAAGGCTACTTTATTAACAGAAGCTTATAAATGGAAAGAAATAGAGGAGAAAGAAGGTGAAGATGATCTTGGCTGGAGAGGTTTGAACTTAGGAGACTGGGAGAGAAGCAGTACCATACAGAGAAATATTAACGTTAGTCATGAGTGGAACTGATTTTATAATGGAGAACAATTGATCTGTTTTCAAATATACTAAATTTGATGTGACAGGAAGATATTCAAGTTAAAAGTCTTCTTGCATGAAAATTTTAGAATAGGGCTTAGGAAAAATATCAGATCTGGAGTCATCTGGGTGTCCTGAGCAAAATGGTAGACGTTGTAGGAAAAAGTGAGATCTCTGAGAAAATGGCCTGGACCTGAAGGGTAGAATTCTGTCGACTGAATCGTTAGCAAGAGTTAAGAGTTCAGCTCCAAACCTCTGCAATCTCTCTCTCTCTTTGTGTCTTTAGACTCTTTAGATTGTGATCTCATCTGATTATAGAGCTGACTTGGCTAAATAAACATGCTCCCTATTTACAGCCTTATAATTTAAATCTTCTCTGATATGAATAGATATAAAGACGCAAACAAAATACTGGGCAAATGCTTGAAGTAAACAGTGAAACCGTAGTATGTTTAAGCAGAGAAATGAGGACTACCTCAGGCTATAGAGTTCTTTGGGAAAATTAACTTCCTATGTTTTAGTTTTTGTGAAAATTTCTATCTAGATTTATATATTTTGTTAAATAAGATTTTGAAAGCTTTAGGAGTCAAATATGGTGTACTTGAGGGAGAGTTGTGTTAGAAATGACTGGAAATAAGACTCAGAACCCATATTTACCTATGGCAAGTATAAAATAATTTATTTGAGAATTGGGGAGTAAGAAGTCAAAGAAGTTATTTTCACATGCTCATATTTATTGAAAAAATAAACTTAAAAAGGAATAATCTCACAAATCAAGACAAAAATAGTAATGTAGTTTTTGGGTCATGGTTTCATAAAATTTTTGAAGAGTACAAGTATTTTAGTGCAAGATGTTCTTAGAAGTCCTAAAGAGAGAAACAGAGTGGCTAGGGAAATAAATTTTTTAAAACCTGAAGTTTTAAAATTTTAGTAGCAAAGTGAAGGAATGACAGGAGAAAGAAAAGGGTGCAGACAGGTTCACTGGTACAGACTGAATTTGAAGAACATGTTTAGAATTCTTACTGCCTTCTAATAAAGTGAAATATTATGGGCATAACTAGATATGTTGGTGAGTATGATGAATGAAGAAAGAAGAGGCTAGATTGGAGGTGGATCAAAAAATGCATGTTAAGAAGTTGATCTGGTAGTTGTATGCAGCACACTTTGACATTAGAAGTTGAGAGGAAGAGAGTTCTAAGTACAGGAAGGTTCAAAGGCTATCTTGAAAAATTACATAATGAGTTCAATCACAGACTACAAAAAAACCTGCTGAGACCATCTGACCCTCACTCAATTTCAAAGTCCAAAGTTATTAGTGAGTTTATAACTGGTAGCCTAAACTAGTTATAGTTCCAAGCTGAAGACTAAATTATGAAAAGTTAACCTTTTCAATAACATAATCAACTCAGGAAAATACATTTAAAAAATATTTTTATTGATTTCAAAGAGGAAGGAAGAGGGAGAGATAGAAACATCAATGATGAGAGAGAATCATTGATTGGCTGCCTCCTGCACACCCCTCACTGGGGATCGAGGCCACAACCTGGGCATATGCCCTTGACTGGTATCGAACCTGGGACCCTTCAGTCCACAGGCTAACGCTCTATCCACCGAGCCAAACTGGCAAGGGCAGGAAAATACATTTTTAACTACTTTGTCTATATGGGTTTAAAATTAGATCCTTTTTGTGTTATCTTGGCTTATTTGGGAACCCCTTGATTCTAAATTTTGGTTTTAATAATGAAGTTATCAAAACAAAAAGAACAACCAGAACTATTTTACTTTGGGTGCAGATACAACAGCTGGCCTGCAGACTATACCCTTTAGTATGTGCTTACAGTTGGCTGACATAGTAGCTATTTTTTTAAAATTTATTTTTATTGAACTTATTGCGGTGACATTGGTTGATAAAATTATTTAGGTTTCAGGTGTACAATTCTATATCGTCTGTGTATTGTATGCTGTGTTCACCACCCAAAGTCAAAGTCTCCTTCCTTCACCATTTATCCCTATTTTACCTTTACTACTACCTTCCCCTCTCCCCTTTCCCTCTGGTAACCACCACACTGTTCCCTGTTTTTCTTTTTCTCTTTTTGCTATTCCTTCACCTTTTTTACCCAGTCCCCCCAAGCCCCCTCCCTCTGACAGCTGTCACTCTATTCTCTTCTTTATTCTGTACTGCGATAGCTAGAATTGAACCACTTTAATTTGTTCTCAGCTTCATTTCTCTATCCTCAGAAGCCTTCGATTTAGTAACATCTGACCTGAACTAGGTTGAAATTGGAGCAAAAGACAGATTGTGATTTTTGTGAAGGAATCCTACCCACTACTCTGATTATTTTTTAAAGTTCTGGGTAGTCCCTCAACTTTCACAATTTCAATTACTGTTTTTGACTTTTCAAAAGGTTCTATCTTGTGAGAAAGAGCAAGTTGGTTGATAGAGATGTTTTCTCACACATTAAGGCACAGAGCAGTGCCCACTGTGCAGATCTGACTTATTAGCCAGAACACAATGTTCAGGGTGCTCTGAAGGGAGTCCCTCAGGGTGATCCCTCAGAGTGACACATCTTCCCTAAGTCATTTGGCTCGACTGCCTACCACTAAGGATTAGGATGTATAAATGTTGAATCACTATGTTGTGCACTTAAAACTAATATAATATTGAATGTCAACTATACTTTAAGTTTTTAAAAAAGAATGCAATGCCATGTTAGTCAAAGGGAGAAACTGTATCAAGAAAGAGAGTTTAGACTGTTGTTAAGTCAGGGAAGATAAGGACTGAAAACCTCAGGCACACATAGATCCTTGATCATGATAGTAAATGCTCTTTTGGCAGTTTGACCAAGGCCAAAGCTACATTGGAGCAGTGGAGGAGTTAGAGGAGATATTAAGAAGTGGAGATAAGTTACAGATTACCTTTCTAAGAGGTTTGACTATGAAAGGGAAGCGATGAAAGAAGACAAGAATCTAGGGAGGTTTCTACCTGCTGTCATTGTATTTAATATAGAAGAGACTTGAACACAGTAAATGCTAGGAATGATTGAGGTGGTGAGTTTGAATATTTATGAGGGAAAAGAAACAATAATGAAGTTTCCTGAGAAGGTGAAAGTATATTGACACCAAACAAATTAATAAAAACCTATATGTCAACTTAACAAAAGAAAGATAAACAACCCAGTCAAAAAATGGGCAATGGACCTAAATAGATACTTTTCAAAAGAGGACATAAGGAAGGCCAAGAGACATATGAAAACACACTCCAAGTCACTAATCATCCGAGAGATGCAAATCAAACTGACAATGTGGTACCATCTCACACCTGTCAGAATGGCTATCATCAACAAATCAACAAATGACAAGTGCTTGCGAGGATGCAGAGGAAAAGGAACCCTCGTGCACTTCTGGTGGGAATGCAGGCTGGTGCAGTCACTGTGGAGAACTGTATGGAGTTTCCTCAAAAAAACTAAAAATGGAACTGCCATTTGACCCAGTGATCCCACTTCTAGGAATATATACTAAGAAACTAGAAACACCAATCAGAAAGGATATATGCACCCATATGTTCATAGCGGCACAATTCACCATAGCTAAGATTTGGAAACAGCCTAAGTGCCCATCAGCAGATGAGTGGATTAAAAAACCATGGTACAGCTAAACAATGGAATACTACGCTGTGGTAAAAAAGAAGGAATTCTTACCATTTGCAAGAGCATGGATGGAACTGGAGAGCATTATGCTAAGGAAAATAAGCCAGTCAGAGAAAGATAAATATCACATGATCTCACTCATTTGTGGAATATAATGAAAAACATAAACTTATAAACAAAAACAGATCCAGAGACAGAGAAGCATTGATCAGACCATCAAACCTCAGAGGGAAGGTAGGGGAGGGAAGGGGTAATGGGAAGAGATTAACCAAAGTACTTGTATGCATGCATATAAGCCTAACCAATGGACTCAGACAACAGGGGGGTGAGGGCATGAGAAGGGTGGAAGGGGGGCAATGGGAGGATAAGGACACATATCTGTAATTTTATATGTCTCACAACTATAAACCTACTTTTGCCCACACCTGCATATGCATTGGCCTATATCCATGTTTATGAGTTCTTCTGGGAAAAAAAAATGGTGAGGGGGAATGACTGTTGGGTTTTTTGTAGTAAAATGTAGTACATGACATAAAATTTGTCATTTTAATGATTTTTAAGTATACAGTCAGTGGCATTAATTACATTCATATTGTTGTGCAACTATCACCATCACCCATCTCCAGAGCTTTTTCCACAGCAAACAAAACTCTGCAGCCTCGGAACACCACTCCCCTTCCCGAAGTGCCAAGCCCTGGTGACGTCTAGCCTACTTTCTATCACTAAGAACTGGATTCTTTCACATACTTCATGTAAGTGGAATCATACAAAATGTCCCCTTTGGTGACTGGTTTATTTCACTGAGCGTAATGTCTTCAGGGTTCATCCATGTTGTATCAGAATTTCCTTTTTAGGTCTGAATAATATTCCGTTGTAGGTATACACCATATTTTGTTTCTCCATTCATTTGCTGATGGGCACTCTGATTGTTTCCACTTTTTAGCTATTGGGAATAATGCTGCTCTGAACATCGGTGTACAAATATCAGACAAAGTCCCCACTTTGAATCTTTTTGGGTAATACTCAGAAGTAGAATTGCTAGATCATATGATAATTCTATTTATATATTTTTAAGAAATCATCATCTATTTTCTACAGTGGCTGTACCATTTTACATTCTCACCAGCAGCATAGAGGGTTCTAATTTCTCCACATCAAACTATTGTGTTTTTTTTAAGGATAATAATATAAATTAAAATTTTATAAAATTTCTGTTCATATTTCTTTTCATTTTTTCATCCATTTTTCACTTGATTTTACCACTGAAATAAAAACCACAGGATTTCTGATGCAAGACTTAGACTGATTAGAAACTTTAATTCCAAGAAGTCTACTGCAAAGGTAGAAACAGAGAACATTAAAAGTTATTAAAGTTAATTCACAGGATAGTTATAAGGAATGGGGTCAAAAGGCAGAGTTTCCTCCCTAAAATTGTTTTTTAAAAATATATTCTTATTGATTTCAGAGAGGAAAGGAGAAGAAGAGAAAAACATAAATGATGAGAGAGGATCATTGATTGGTTGCCTCCTGCACACCCCACACTGGAGATTGAGCCCACAACCTGGGCATGTACCCTGAAAGGGAGTCAAACCATGACCTCCTGGTTCATAGGTCAACACTCAACTAAAATCTTAATGTCACACTACATTCCTTAGAATGTGATGACAAAATCAACTTACAACAAGAAGCTGAGAACAAAGACAAAAGCAAGCTCTGCTAACAGCAAACTGAAGGGAAATACGCACAAATGAACAAGGAACGAGTTTAACCTTTCAGATGGAGATAGGATTAAAGGTAATGTGCACCTCCATGTTCTGTGGCTTCCTGATAAAAAGGTAATCAAGAATTTAGGATTATTTTTTCTGACACTTTCTTCAGACTGTTGTATAAAATGAATGATAATAATTTGATTTAAAATATTATAAGCATTTAAGTAAAACAAAGAAATGTTTAAGAAATTGAAATTAAGTAAAATATTCAATATTTGAAACAGGCTAGAATTAGAATCATTATTTTAGAATTAAAAATAATAATCTAACAAAAAAGTAAAATGACAAGATTCATAAAACAACTTCTTCAATTAACACAAAAAAATACAACTTCTCAGATTCATTACAATATGCCTATTATGTCTCTGTATAAAATATTGATGAAAACATTAAAATTCTAATGTTCCTAAAGTTATTTAATACCATATTATAAAAAAGAATATTAGATATATATTTAATGACTTCATATGAAAATATACTCACCTAAAGAATAACAATAATTTCACTTTACAAAAGACATAATATAAATGTAAGGAAACAAATTGGCATTTTTGTGATACATTCAAATTTGTTATGAGAGATTAAGGTAATTTAGTTGAATTTCATCAAAATTAATTAAACTAGAATTTCAGAATTACCGTCTGGATATGAAGGAATACTGTGACCATCTTTCAAAGTCATTTAAGATTATCTGTATAGTACTTTGATTAGTTTAGCTACTACATGTACGTTGAGACTATTTCCAAGTAGTCGATAACGCTGTTTCACTGTTATATTCTCAGGAAATCCTAGAAATGAGAGATAACAATTTGTATTATAATCATTTGTAATAATAACTTCAGAGATAAAAGGATATATACTTCAGTAAGAGCACAGTGGTCATTTACATAAATAAGTCCCTAAGGTCTCTACGAAGTTCAATTAACAAATGAGAATTTAGAGATTTAGAGCTAAAAACTGTATGTAAGAGTACCTTGTGTACACAATGTGACGCTGTCATATCACATTACATATCATACTATGCGCTGTGCACACACACATATACATATAACATCCACAGTACTCCTAGATATTTGTGTATTAGTGTACTTTAGAAAAATCAGTGGCTACCATTATTTCACAGTGTTTTATTTAATAGGTTTTTGAAGATACAATTCACAGTCTATAAAAGTCACCCTTTTAAAATGTACAATTCAGTGGTTTTTAGTATAGTCACAAGTTTTGCATACATCTCCATTATAATTCCAGAGCATTTTGTTGTTGTTAATCTTCACCTGAGGATATTTTTTCCATTGATTTTTAGAGAGAGTGGAAAGCAGGGAGGGGGAGAGAGAGAAAGATATGGGCGGGGGGGGGAGAGAAAAATATTGATGTGAGAGAGACACATAGATTAGTTGCCTCCCACCTGAGCCTCAGCCAGGGCTAGGGGTTGTACCTGCAACCTAGGTGCATGCCCTTGACTGGAAATGAACCCTTGACCTTTCCATGCATGGGCAGATGCTCTAACCACTGAGAACACTGGCCATGGCAATTCCAGAACATTTTAATCATCTGAAACAGAAAGCCAACCCATAGCTAACATTATACTAAATGGTGAAAAGCTGAAAATTTTCTTCTAAGATCAAGAACAAGACAAGAATGTCCATTCTCACCACTTTAGTCTACATAGTATTGGAAGTTCTCGTCAGAACTGTTATACAAGAAAAAGAAATAAAAGGCATCCAAATTGGAAAGGAAGAAGTAACACAATCATTATTTGTAGATGATGTGACATTGTATACAGAAACCCTAACTACTCAACCAAAAACGGTTAGAATAAACAAATTCAGTAAAGTTGCAGATACAAAATTAACTTACAAAAATCTGTTGTGTTGCTATACACTAATAATGAACTATCAGAAGGAGAAATTAAGAGAACAATCCAATTTATACTAGTAACTGCATCAAAAAGAATATAATACTTAGGAAGAAATTCAACCGAGGAGGTGAAAGAGCTGTATGCTAAAAACTATGACACACTGATGAAAGAAATTGAAGAAGACAGAAATAAATGTAAATATATCATGTACTCATGGATTAGAAGAACTAATATTATTAAAATGTCCATATTACTTAAAGCAATCTACAGATTCAATGCAATACCTAATATAATCCCCATGACTATTTTCACAGAAATAGAACATACAATCCTAAAATTTATTTGGAATCACAAAAGACACAAATAGCAAAAACAATTTTGTATTGTTCTTCTTGAGAAAGAAGAACAAAGCTGGAAGCATCACACTCCCTTATTTCAAACTATATTAGAAACATAAAGTAATCAAAACAGTATGGTATTGGTATAAAAACAGAGTTATTGATCAATGGAACAGAATAGAGCACCCAGAAATAAACCCATGGATATATGGCCAATTAATTTACGACAAAGGAGGCAAGAATATAAAATGGGGAAAGGATAGTTTTTTCAATTACCAGTGTTAGAAAATTTGGATAGTCACATGCAAAAGAATGAAAATAGACTATCATACATTGTACACAAAATTAAGTCTTTAATCTTGAACATAGACTTGAAACCATCAAACTCCTAGAAGAAAACATAGGTGGTAAGGTCTTGTAGATGATATTTTTCTATATAACTCCAAAAGCAAAGGCAAAAATAAACAAGTAAGACTAAAACTAAAAAGTTTCTACACAGCAAATAAATAAATAAATAAATAAATAAATAATCATCAACAAAACAAAAAGCCAGCTCTGGCTGGTTGTGCAGTGGTTAGAGCATTGGCCTGTAGACCTCAGTTGCTGGCTTGATCCCTGGCCCCCAGTTGGGGTGTGTGCAGGAGGCAACCAGTTAATGTGTCTC
>NW_005871169.1:2562892-2577784 GCF_000147115.1 Myotis lucifugus | reverse complement strand
AGTTAGGGGCAACCAGGCAGGCAGGCAGGTGAGCAATTAGGAGCCAGCGTCCAGGATTGTGAGAGGGATGTCCGGGATCAGGCCTAAATCAGCAGTCGGACATCCCCCGAGGTCCCAGATTGGAGAGGGTGCAGGCTGGGCTGAGGGAACCCCCCCAACCCTCGTGCATGAATTTCGTGCACCAGGCCTTTAGTAGTTAATAATACTGTATTCCATATTTGAAAGCTGCTAAGAGGGTAGATCTTAAAAGTCATCATCACACACAAAAAAATTGTAACTATGTATGGTGAAAGATGTTAACTAGACTTATTGTTAACTAATTGTGCTGACCATTTCACAATGTATACAAATATCCAATCACTGTTGTACACCTGAAACTGACATAATATTATATGTCAATTACACCTCAATTTTTTAAAAAGCTAGTACCCATTAGTGGTCACTTACTATTTTCCCTCCCTGCCCCTCAACCAGTAATCTACATTCTGTTTCTGTGGATTTGCCAGTTCTGAACATCTATATAATAAAAGC
Source organism: Myotis lucifugus (assembly GCF_000147115.1). Lineage (NCBI taxonomy): Eukaryota > Metazoa > Chordata > Mammalia > Chiroptera > Vespertilionidae > Myotis > Myotis lucifugus. The sequence continues at coordinate 2,577,253 of NW_005871169.1, read as the reverse complement.
CTAAGCAACCGTTACAGCGGAACGACCAGAATGACTGGTCGCTATGATGCACACTGACCACCAGTGGGGCAGACGCTCAACGCAGAAGCTGCCCCTGGTGGTCAGTGCGCTCCCAGAGGGGGAGCGCTGATCAGCCAGAAGGTGGGCTCATGGCTGGCGAGCGCAACAGCGGTGGCAGGAGCCTCTCTCACCTCAGCGGCAGCACTAAGGAGCAGCAAGCCAAGCAGTAAGGAGCAGCAAGCAGGCGGGCGGTAAGGAGCGAGGGGTCCCAGACTGCGAGAAGGCACAGGCCGCACGGGCTTCTAGTTTCATATAAAAGGAACCATACAATATGCTGCTTTTGTGTCTGGCTTCTTTCACTGAGCATGTTTTCAAGGTTCATTTATGTTCCAGAATGTAACAATACTTCATTTCCCTTCTATAGCCTACTATATTCTATTGTATGGATATACTACATTTTATTTATCCATTCATTCATTGATAGAAGTTTGGGGGTTTTTTCTACTTTTTAATTATTATGAATAAACCTGTTATGAACATTAAGTATACGTTTTTGCATGGACATTTATTTTTCATTCTCTGGGACACCTGCAGGGATAAATTGTTGGGTCAAACAAAAACTCTACGTGTAACATCTGAGAAACTGTCAGACTGTTTTTCCAAAGCAGCTGTGTCATTTGATATTCCCATCAGCAATATACACGTGATCTGCTTTCTCCACATCTTTTTCAGCACTGTTATTGGCTTTTTTTGTGAAATGGTATCTACTGTAGTTTTGATTTACATTTCCCTCATAACTAATGATGTTGAACATCTTTTCATGTGCTTATTGGCCATTTGTCTATCTTCTTCAGAGAAATGTCTATTCAAATCCTTTGCCCATTTTAAAATTTGATTAATTTTCTTTTTATAGTTGAGTTGTAAGAGTTCTTTATATATATTTTGGATACAAGTTCCTCACAGCTGTTTTTTTTTAGTATTGTGCTTCCACAAATTAACTTTCTCACAGTGAACTTCTATTTGCTACATTCTTTTTTAAAACAAAATGGCCCACAAGATACTAGATTTGCTGGAACAAAGCCTTGTGAGTATCAGCATAAAAGATGATATATGCCTCGGAGTACAGAGCATGTTAGTTACAACGTTAGAAATTCACATTCAGTATCCTTTGGCATGGCAATTATATAAAAGAAAAGCAAGTAGGTAATAAAATGAAGGAAGGCAGGGTGGGGAGTAGAGGTTAGAGATTAACCAGAGAATGTATATGCATATATGCATAGCCCATGGTGAAGGCCTGGGAGGTGCCAGTGTGGAGTGGAGTGGGTCCATGGGAAACAGAAAAAAAAAAAAAGAAAACAAAGGGGACATCTCTAATACTTTCAACAATAAAGATAAATTTTTTTAAAATTATACAAAAAACCAATAGAAAATACTTAAAAAAAAAAAAGAATAGCAACATTTCATACACTTGTGAGAACCAAAAGGTAGAGCTGATTAGGGTAAAGTTGCTTCATCAACACTTGACATTATATTTACTACAATAAAATAACAGTGATTGCCATAGTAAAACTATATTTGCAATTGAGCATAACAACAAAATTGCTATTATAAAGATAGTATGTCTTAGGCAAGCATATTAGTCATCTGAAAAATTAGTAAGTTCAAAGTATCCAGAGGTACAAATATACCTACAAACAGACTTTTAAAATATTGTAAAGATGATCTTTTGCAATATAAATTTGAGAACAAGTCAGATTTGTAAAAATTTTATATGTCTGTATATTTTGTATCTAAATATAGATATTAAAATCTAAGCTAGCTTATGGAAAGATTACATAATTTTTTAAAAGATGTCTCTTAAAAAAACTTAGATACATTAAAAATAATAATAATCCTCATAGACAAAAAAAAGAACAGAATTAATGAGGTCAAGTTAGCAGCTTTCCTTTAGTAAGTATAGATGAGTGTTCCTCTCTTCCAAAGCCTGCTGTCTCACAAATGCATGCCACCAGTCACAAAGGGAACCAGGACAAGTGTATGGAAAAGTCAATGAACATCCGTCATTGCCAGTGGACGGGCAGCTCACACAGTGCCCATTTTGGACTGGAGTCAATGTCAAAAGCGCATGGGAAGGACAGTTCTGTCAGAGTGCTGCTCAGTGAGGGCATCAGGGCAAGTCTGACCATACAAACAGATCACATATTTGAAAAACGGTTAACCAATGGAAAAGGCTTTTTTGTGTGTACTATACATATATTTTCAGAGAGCTATAAAAAACTCTAATTTTATCCATCTAAAATTTTTAAATAATGAGAAAAAATCTTTACAAAGTAAAGGCTATAAAAACAAACAAATGTTTATGATTTATAAAATAAAGGCTGACACTTAAATTTTATATTATGTGTCAGGGTGTAAACATTTTACATATACTTAGTTGTCACAATAACCCATTGAATTTGGTGCTGCAATTATTACCATTTTACAGATGTGTAAACTAAGGCAGAGAGTGGTTAGGTAGACCTAGCATTCAGACTCAGTCAGTCTGACTCTGGAGTACATGCTTAGTTTCAATATTATGAAACTGATGAGTACTATTTGAAAAAGAACTGAAATAAAACTTAGTAATTATTTGTTATTACATAGTAAATCTCTTTTCTCCCTTTAGTACTGTTGAAAATACCTTTGATTGTTCATTGTAAAAAAGAAAAAATAATAACAAGGAGAGCAGACTTGGAATTAAATTCTTGAGTTTAACTCTCAGCTCTTAGTTTGTTTTATGATGTTCTCACTCATTTTGTGACATAAACTAGACAAAAAAGTCTATGTCTTTCTTAAATAACACTCCCCAGGATATTTGTGACTGAATGAGATCACCAAGAAAAAGGGAGACTACAAAACAAACCTGGTTGCTGTGACTATGCTCAGAGAATCAATTACCAAGAGGGCAGACAAATTGTATTAGCAGTTTGTTATCTGCACAAAAGGATGTGCTCTAAAACTTCATCTGTAAATCCATTATTTAGAATTTAAAACATGATCTATTTAGCCCATTATGTGCTTCAAGAACAGTACTGCATTATTCATACAATAGCATTGGATTGAGCAATTTGGCTTTTCTGCCTTCAAACTTCAGAGTTATCAAAAACACATGCCCTCCTGGTGTAGCCCTGGAAGCACGTTAAGGAGGTCTGTCTTTCCCCTTCTCGTGAGCCAGGTACTGGGAGCACAGCCACCCCAGCCTAAGACATGGCATCCACACAGGGGAGAGCACAGGTGCCCAGGAAAAGGGACCAGGAAGAGACAGGGCAGCTCTAAGAAGGAAAGGCAATGTGTCCCCATCTCTTAATAGCAACAGCCCCTGGAATTCCTGGACTGGGAAAAGAGTTAGGACTTTGTCTTCCTCTACAGTTGCATCTGTATTAGTTTTGTTCCTGAGATTCCCTGCGTCAGATCCCCTCATTTTCATAGGTTCTGGCACCTGTGTCCTGAGTCACCCTTTCTTTCCACTAAGACAGCTCCTTCCTAGACTGCTTCTCAGCCTTCTCTTTTCTCCACTTAAACTTTATAGGAAAGGACAAAACGCATGAGTGATAAGAATGCATCTTGGAGGAGAATAAACCCCTCACACAAAAATAATAAGTTCCTCAACCTCCTTTTAATTTCTTCATAAAAAAGACAATTCTAGGCATTTTTTCACACAATCTAATGTTGGGTTATTATTAAAACAGGACCTCTGGGAGAAAGAAAATAAGCTGGAGAAAGATACTATCAACATCCATCCATGAAGGAGGCGGGAAATTGCTGACTTGGCCCCTTGTCCCTGAAAATCACTCAGGACCATAACTGGAGTGAAGGAGGAGGGACACAAGTTTGAAGGGACTGGTCTGAGGCAGGTATAAATGAATGTGAAAGGTGAGGAAAGAAAAATGTCAATAATTGCGCAATCAGGAAAGAAATGAGGTTTCTTACATCCATCTGTCTAAGCAAAGATTTCTTCATAAAATACACATGATTCCCTAATGCATTTTGGGATCTTTAATAAACAAAAGCTGAGGTCTGCGTGTACCCCACATACCAAACTCTGGAGGAAATCCAAGAAGATTTGCGATTTCTTTAGGAGTGAAATATCGAAGTTTAAGCATTAACAATTTTGTTATCTTTTCTTCTTGTGACAAATTGGTAAGAGATTTGTAGATATCCTCAATCTGTAAGAAAAGCCCCAAGGTAACTGATGAAGTAGACGGCAATTAGAGTTGTTAAGATAAGATACCTTTTGTGAGACAGCTTAAAAACGATGGAATGTCTGCTGTAACACATGACAACCCAGGGTAAAATGTCTCTTCAATAAACTACATAATTGGCTCATCGATGGCAATATAAACTTTGAAAATGGACAAAACCTTAATGTTCAACAGATCAGGATACTTGCAATGTATCTGTCATTTCTGATTCCTCAAAAATTAAATAAGAATATAAATAATAAAAGATAATATAACAAAAAGTAGAGGGAAATATAAAAAAAAAACTTGATCAATGAGGTCAATTTTACAATATTTAACAGATACATCATTAAAATGTTTACTGTTTATTACCAATTTCATAACATTTTCTTTAAAATAATAAAATATATTTAATAAATATGATTTCTCAAATACAGACATTCAGTTGCCTCTGATAGGATGTTAAATGGGCAGATCTTATTAATAGTGAGTTTAAATCATTATAAAAGAAGATAATGTGATTTCATTTCAAACTTATCCAAAAGTATAAAACTTGCAAAATATCAAGCTTATATTCAACCATGATACTATAGTTTATAATTGAAATATTCATAAAATGCTGTGCTAAAACATAGACTTCTCTCCTTAAAAGTCATAGTATGTGCTCCAAAAGAAGTCCCCAATTTTAAGATATTTGTACATAATTTTAGAGAAATTAACTGTTGCACACTGCATGTCAACTTACTCTTTATGGAATAAAAAATACAGAAGGCAAGAATAAAAACATAAAATATTCTTTTTATATAAACTTATGCAGCAAGAAAATTTTCTATAGTAAAGAATTACTATATGTGAATATAAATATGAATAATATATATCCATTTCCAATAGAACATGTAAAATTATTTTGACATTCTCAAATTTTAAGTATTAAAAATAATTTTATTTAAAATAATTTTCAAATAATTAAGTTCTAAAGCATGCATAGTACCTGCACATCCTCTGCAGTCTGCAACACAGATCCTGTCCCTTCTATGTACCTCCCATAACTGAAAAATTAACACAAATATTATCTAATGTATTTGTCAATGCAAAATTTCTTAAATATTTCCTGAATAAATTAATCAATCTACATAATTCTATCCTTCTGTAATATTCTGGATATCAACACATAAATAGGCTTAATGATTTAATAATAACTGGGTGAGGGGTATAAGGTCATTTTATTTAAGCTTCTCAGACACTAAATTTGGAAGTTTTTTGAGTTGTGTAAATACTATTTTGAATTATGTATTATCAATTGCCATTTCTTTGTATTGTCATTTTTAAAATGTTCATCACTTGTAAGTATGAACTTGTTCCAATTTTATATCTAAAAACTATTCCATATTTATATCCCTTCTACTTTAAACCAAATGTTAGGCAGATAAAAATAAATTGCTGCTCTTTTTTTATAATGCCAGACCATCATTTCTTCTCATGAACACAAGGTCCCACTCTCCAGTATCATGACAAACATGGGCCCACTCAATATGCATCTACCTCTGACTGTAACACAGTACATTTTTCCTCTTTCCATACAACAATGAGAATACTGCAAGGTATTAGTAATATTTCTTCCCCTAAGATCATTGCCAAGCTGGTTGTCCAACATATTATCATTATTATTTTTCCTAATAGGTCAATTTAAAGTATAAATTAAAGAAAGTCACGGCAGGGAAAAATTGTTATCAAATTGTTTTCTCACATATTATATATGTATATTTGTATTATCCACATTAAAATAGACTTTTACAGTAAGGCTTCTTTTATACCATCTTTATAGCTACAAAATAATGCAAGGCTGTTTTTTATTATAAAATTGATGTCTTGTTTTATTAGAATCCTAAAAAGAAACTATTAGACTTGGAAAAAGACAACAGCTGAGTGAAGTCTTTTAAGGTAATGAAAAGCAATAAACCTGTTCTCCCGGAAGTACAGGGGCAAAGTATGATAAAATCAGAATGAATCTGGTATGATTATATCATGAACATAGTGTCTTGTGCAAGATAGGTAGCTAGTAAGTAAAAAGAGAAGACTATGTATCAAATGAAGTTGAATGGAATTAACAAAGCTGAATCAGGGATCTTTCACATTTTCTGGAAAGACCTAAATTTTCCCTTCTTTCTAGGTTTTAAAATATTTGTGAAAAACATATTAACATTCAAGAAATAACCCAAAGGTAACCAGTAAAAGAAATGATGCTATACCCATACCACGAGAATAGAAAAGTTCTTTATGTACTTATATGCAATAATACCCAATTTATATTGTGCAAAGAAAAGGGCACATACATAAAAATAGATATAATATGTTACCACTTCTTAAAGGAGGGGGCAAAATATAGATGTGTATTTAAATGCACCTTCACACATAATACCTCTGGAAGATGAGACAGTAAATTGAAATCACTGGTTACATGTAGTGAGGAAAACGGAATGGCCAAGACAGAGTAGAAGGGAGTCTTAAAATCTTAGTGCCTTTTGTAATTTGAACTAGGAGAATTTATTCTTATTTAAAAAACGGAATAAAATTTAAAATGTACTCTAACATGAGCCAGATGATTCAATTTTGTATTTTGATACTAAAATTTAATTTCTTCTTATATATTGATCATGAGAGAAGACATAAACTTTTGAGGTCTGATGTGGCATAAAATGAAAGGTGCTAAAAAATTAGTAATTTACCCTGTATAGAAACCATGTTTTACGCTCCCATGGAAGTCACCAAACAAATGGCATCGTCTTTTATGAGCACTTTTATGGGTTGTGTATATAATGTTCTGCCAGAAGGACTTTTCACTCATGTATTCTACTGGAACATGAAAGCAGGCAATTAAGGGTGAAAAAAAAACATTCTAGCAGAAACATTTTATAAAATGCTCCTTGTTTTGAGAAGAACTAAAAGAGACAACAGGTATAAAAAAAAAAAACCTGGTTATTTTGGATATACCATGAATAGTCTCTCTTTAAAACCTACCCTTTTGTAAAGCACATGGATCTTCTGCAAGTGGGCTTAACAATGTCTAACAAAAGAGCATATCGCAGCAACGACTTTGGTGGTAAAAAGTACTGATTCATGTCAATATCATCTTCAAGAAAATCTTTTAGCATTTGTACAGAGAGGTCACTGTCCTGTTGATGTTTCCGCTCAATTTCTTCTGCAGTTTCAAGCTTAAAAAGAATGGCTTCTTTTCCTGAACACTGTCTGCTGCTATCAAAGCAAATATTTGGTTCAATTTTCTTTCCTTCAATTTTATTGACTGCATCTATTGCATGTTGTTGAGGATGTTCAGATTCCATTTTGGGAAACTCCATCAGTACCTGGCATTAAACAAAAATATACATATTGTCCAAAGCTTTATTAAAAATAAATTAATAATGTCCAGTCAACATTATGCAAAAATTATTTTAGCCTTTATAAAGTTGTCATTTGAAAGATAAAAAGTGTGGTTTATTTGTGCTTATACGAGTTATTACAAGTTATTCTTCATATAGCTATAGTATCATCTGACTGCAGATTATTTATTTCATGGAGTTGCTGCTTTGTGTATTTATTAATAAAAATATTCAACAAAGTAACAGGAAATATGTTGACTAAATGTAGAGCATCATATCTGTGAGAAAAGTTTAGAAGCAACATTAACATTTCTAGAAAATGCACTTCGGATTCAAGTTTGCCATCCCCTTCATCAAAGAAGAAAAACTGGAACATACCCAAGATCTAAAGGAAAACTAGTAATTAAAAAAAGAAAAGCACTTTTCACTCTGAAAGGTTATTTCTACTCCTGAGTCCCATAGGAAAAACTTGTTCCTGCAAAACATGTAACCATGTATAATGTCCTATTTTGTGTAAAAAAAAAAAAAAAAGTTCCAGGAATTTTTAATGAAGTCTTTGTTAAAATGCTTGTATATTCTTTTTGGAATTGCCCACTATGGGAAGGGAGATGTATTGGTACTGTATTGCAGGGGATTAAAATGACACTATTGACCCCCTGTAGGACATGACTTTTAGGTTCTCTCCTGTGATAGTTACGGAGAGCTTCACTGAACCACTGAAACTCAGACCAATTGCTGAGAGAAGGATGTTTAACTACTTGCACAATTAGATAGACTATATATAGCAACTGAGCATCTTATTGTAGTTTGTACTACTCATTACTACATTTAATCAATTAAAGCTAAAGAGCATTGACTTCACCGAAAACGGAACCAAAGGATTTTGTTGAGAGAAAAAGAGGGTAACTGCACTAATGGTAATTTTTTAAACTTTTAACTCATTTTTTTCTAATGATCAAAGAAAATTTTTGTTTTGTTTAAGCCACAGCGGTTCTCAACCTGTGAGTTGCGAACAATGAAAATACATCCTGCATATCAGATATTTACATTATGATTCATAACAGTAGCAAAATTACAGTTATGAAGTAGCAACAAAAATAATTTTATGGTTGGGGGTCACCACAACATGAGGAACTGTATTAAAGGGTCGCAGCATTAGGAAGGTTGAGAACCACTGGTTTAAGGCAATAAATATGGCACCAGGAGAAAAAAAGGCCTAGATGTGGTCGGCAAACTCATTAGTCAACAGAGCCAAATATCAACAGTACAATGACTGAAATTTCTTTTGAGAGCCAAATTTTTTAAACTTAAACTATATAGGTAGGTACATTGTTATTAACTTAATTAGGGTACTCCTAAGGCTTAGGAAGAGCCACACTCAAGGGGCCAAAGAGCCGCATGTGGCTCACGAGCCGCAGTTTGCCGACCACAGGCTAGGCCCAGGGGATAGACCTATGCATGGTCTATATTACAGACTCAGTAAGATACATAGAAACCTCTACAACGTAATTCTTGAAATAAATGAGCAGATTCAATATATTTACTACATATATATATATATATATATATATATATATATATATATAGATGATAACAACAATCATAACAATACCTGACCAGGGGCTTGAAAAGGTAATGGCTCTGACTGAAGCTTTGCAATAAGGAAATACCGTAGTCTTGAATTTGGAATGCCAAGCTGGAAATAAAAGAGATCTGTGTCAACTGTTAGCATCTAGTAAAGAGCCTCATACAGGTATACATTTAGCCTGTGCCATAAAAAATTCTGTTACTGAGTTGTGGAAGACTACTTTGCACAAACCCTTAAACCCTTTAAACTGTTGCTTTGTACCTTTATTTTGAATTAAATAAAGATTGAATCTGATAAATCATATGGCTATGAGTCACTTTAATTTTATATTTTCCAGGTAAGAAGTTATATAGACATTTTTACATTCATTATTGATAATATAGTAACTATAAAATATAGTTATTCTTGGGTATTTATTACCTCATTTTATTAAAAAAAAGGATTCACTACATTTTAAAGTTAAAAGGCAATAAATATTAAAATTAGAGATCAGATACATTGCCAATTTTCACAGTGGGACATCTAATTTTTTTATTGGTGTTAATTTCTTTTTAGGTTTAAAGTGTAATATTAGCTTATACAGTCCATGAAGAACAGTTCCACGTGCAAAGTAAGTGTTCATTCAATAAAGATTTATTGAATAAATGAACAGACTGAAAGGAGTAAGATGGATAGAGGTTACAATCCCCTTACTATCTACAGCATCTATTCTTTCCCCCTTGCTATTTGGGTTGACTATAACGTAGTTGACTATAAACCCTGGTCCAAAGAGAAGTCATTGTGAATGGTAAGAATTGTTTAAAGTACTTGCTTTGTAATCTGAGGATACACTTAAGTTCAATAAGAACAACAAGAAAATGAAAACAAAAACATGGACATCTAATTTTTGAAATGGGTTTTCTTTTCATTTCAGGGCAAAGAACTGTAAAACAGAAAAAGATGATAATAGGCTAACAAACAAAAAGACAAAATAAAAATAGACAATGATAATTGTAATATCAAAGATGTATCAAATTCTTATAAGTTCCTTACCCATGAAATAGAAGCAATGTTTGCCTATTAACGAAATGTCCCAATAAAAGGAATTAAAATATTATGATATGTTCATTTTTTTTCTATTTTGGATTATTCTGAAACATTACTAAACTATAGCACACCCATTTTGGAAATACCATATGGCACATAATTTCAAAACACACTTATTTTTTCTGTATAGAAAGAAAAATATATTCTCTATGAGCCTCAAATTATATATTTTTCATAAAATAAGTACAATTGAATCTATAAGCCTGCACTATATTCTTTAGAAAATAAAACCATGTCTGAAGTAATTTTAAGATTTACCTATAATATTATCCAAATAGATCTATTCAGTGGTCAGCAAACTGCGGCTCGCGAGCCACATGCGGCTCTTTGGCCCCTAGAGTGTGGCTCTTCCACAAAATACCAACTTCTGTGCATGGGCCACGAAGTTTCAATCCCACTGTACGTGCTCGCCCGCACATGGTATTTTGTGGAAGAGCCACACTCAAGGGTCCAAAGAGCCGCATGTGGCTCGCGAGCTGCAGTTTGCCAACCACTGTTCTTACTGATTCAAATTCCCTTTGAGAAAATGTATAAGAGTTTATAATTGCGGTACCTACAGAGGTTGGAGATAATAGAAATTCTTGGTACTGAAAGCCGCAATTTTCTATTGTTTTTATTAACAGGTCTCTGAAAAGACAAAAATAAAGGAAAATAGAAAAGAAACGCTTTCACCTTAAAATTGGGAATTAGGTTCTTATATAAAATATTATACATAAAATTTCATTTTAACTGAAAACTGTTCCTCCACTCAAGTTGTTAGAAGGAGAATGACCCAAGGTCTTCATTAAGTGCAGTACTTGAGAAATTACATTTCTCAAAAGAAGACAATGATAATTTCTACTTTAAATAAATACAGCTCTCAGATAATTTATCCAAACTGGTGAGAGATAGAATTGCCAATCTACTGATGCTAAATTTGCTATGGGAAATGGAACTATCTAGTAAGTCAGATGGGAGAACACTGCTAAAGACAGCAGCTACATAAAAAGTGTGCATGCTTTCTCTCCAGCTGGGCTACCATCTGAAAGGGCCCCAACATATGGCTTTTTCTGTCTTACTGTATGACTGAAAAAGCCTGTCCACCGGACCAATTCTTTTTTTTTTTAATTAAATTTATTGCGGTGACATGAGTTAATAAAATTATATAGGTTTCAAGTATACAATTCTATGATACGTGATCCGTATGTTGCATTGTGTGCCCATCACCTAAAGTCAAGTCTCCTTCTGTCACCATATATTTGGCCCCTTTACCCTTTATTACTCCCCCACACCTCCCTTCCCTCTGGTAACCACCAACCATACTGTTGTCCGTGTCTGTGAGTTCTTATTTGCCTGTTTTTCTTATTTGTTCATTGTTGCTTTCAGTTTTATATCCCCCATATGAGTGAAATCATATGGTTCTTAACTTTTTATGTCTGACTTACTTTACTTAACGTGATATTCTAAAGATTCTTCAACAGATGATTGGATAAAGAAGATATGGTACACATACATAATGTAACACTACTCAACCATAAGAAAAGATAAAATACTGCCATTTATGACAACATAAATGGATCTTAAGGGCCAATTCTTACTGAAAACATTTCTACTTCTAAAGAACTAAGCACCAATATAAGCAGCTAAAACTGAGAAATATCATTCTTATTAAAATAATTGCTCATTCTAGAAAATTTCAAACATCAGAATGGGAGAGAATCAATTTAACTTAACTTTGTGATGCTTTTCAAAATCAATATTAATGAATAAAATATATAACATATAAAATGTCAGAATGTACATGTTTATTTTTAAGATCTTTATTTCACAACAGCTAAGATGAACACAAGACAAATACATGCTTTACCTTGCAGAAGATACTTCAAAACCTTTAACATTTTCTAAAAGAATATACTTCGGTAATGTTTGTAACCTAAAAACAATACAAAAACAAAACCAATAGAATTCCAAAAATCTCATTGTTAAGAAGAACAAAATGAAGAAATTCCTTATTTGTGGGAAGTATGAGGTAAGCAATTTTCTAAACTCTCATTTTTTATAAAAGAATTTTATAAGGGATGAAGATAACTCATATTTTATTCATTTTCCCCATAATCATGGCATACCTGATAAAGTTAACATTTGAAATGTTAATTTCCATTGAGTTTATCTCGAAACATGGGTTCACACAGAGCCTCTGATGCAACTCAAAGGCTGCCATTTACCAGGGCTAGCACAGGCTTCCAGGCCATGGACAACAGCATTCGCTAACAGACGCTTCATCTGCATTAATACTATGAGCAGAGGCAACAGAATTTAGCTATTAGGCTGTAATTCCCTGTCACTCACTGTAGTGGCAACTGTGGAATCAGCAAACATTTGCAGTTCTCTTATTATTCATGGCAGAAGAAGATAAATGACATGCACAGTATCTGCAGGCAGCATGTATAAACTGCTCATCTCTATAAAATGTCCATCACATTCTGCCAGATCCACGGTTTTAAATTTAAGGTAAGCTTGTACAGGAATCTAAGGTTTTTACCTGGGGAGAATATCTAGAATATATAAGAAGCTATTCGTCCTTGGATCAGTCACATCACCTTGCAGACCAATTCTAAAGGGATTGAGAAAGCACAAGTAAGTTTATCAAAAATCTTATATAAAGATATCAAATCTCTTTTAAAAAGTCACAACCGCCCTAACAAGTTTGGCTCAGTGGATAGAGCACTGTCCTGCGGACTGAAGGGTCCCAGGTTCGATTCTGGTCAAGGACATGTACCTTGGTTGCGGGCACATCCCCAGTAGGGGGTGTGCAGGAGGCAGCTGGTCGATATTTCTCTCTCATCGATGTTTCTAATTCTCTATCCCTCTCCCCTCCTCTCTGTAAAAAATCAATAAAATATACTTTAAAAATAAAAAATAAAAAGTCACAACCAAGTGAATTAAAATTAATTGGTCTTCACAATAAATATGATCATCTTTGTTGCACAGAGAAAATGTACTTATTCATTTATTTTTTTAAAAAAGCCTTGCCTATCTAATAAACAAACTTAAAATTTATTTTTACAAAACAAAATGCCAAACAATTTACATGAGACAAAGAAGAAAAAACAGTCAATGAAGAATAAAATCAATCACTCTCCTAATATAGCTTGGATTGGGAAAGATACACACACACAATTGCTGATGGCACCATTTGCTCTGTCCAGGTGAGACAACAAAAGTTCTAATGAATGAGCTGGTTGGGTAGGAAGGCAACAAAGAGCTGATGGCATTGATGACTTATCACCATCTAAGCAGATCAGAGTAGTAGGTACGACTAAGACAATCTTGTCCAATGTAAAAAGGAAAAACTTAAGCTGAAGGCTTGATTCTACAAGCAGGAGTTGTAACTTGGTTGCACTAATAAGATCAAAACAGATCACGTAAACAGGCAGTAATTGGACTAGCGGTTATTTCTTACAAATAAGATTTAATATAATTATCTGACCATTATGCTATACACCTGAAATATACCTGAAACTAATCTACACTAATAAAAGAGAAACATGCAAATTGGTGTCACTCTGCTACACCCACAATCCACGCCCACTAGCCAATCAGGAACGAGTATGCAAATTAACCCAACTAAGATGGCGGCGGCCATGGAGCTAGAGTGAGCAGGAGGCTTGGGTTGCCCCTCGCGATGGAGGAAGCCAAGCTTCCCACCAGCCCTGGCCAGCCCTGGCCTCTGCTCAAGGCTACAAAGTTTCAATTATAGAAGATAAATAAATCCCAGATACCTTCTTCCCTCCATTCAAGGAGGCGCTGAAAAAAAAAAAAGAAAAAAAGGAGGGGCTGGGAGCTTGGGTCACCAGAGGCCATGGCCATCCTGCAAACAGCCCTCAGCCCCTCACCCAGACTGGCCAGGCACCCCAGTGGGACCCCCCACCCTGAAGGGGGTGTGGCCAGCCTGAAAACAGCCATCAGCCCCTCACCCAGGCTGGCCAGGCACTCCAGCAGGGACCCCCAACCCTGAAGGGGGTGTGGCCAGCGTGCAAACAACCATCAGCCCCTCACCCAAGCTGGCCAGGCACCCAGCAGGGACCCTCACCCCATAGGGGTGTGGCTG
>NW_005871169.1:2559308-2562720 GCF_000147115.1 Myotis lucifugus | reverse complement strand
CGTGGGTTGTGGGCAAAAAAAAAAATGTTTCAAGTGGGGGTCTGGAGAAAAAAACAAAAAGGCCCGTTTTTATGGGTTATATAATTCGGGGGGGGGGCGCCCCGAAACGAGCAAGCCAGCAACCGGGCATTTGTAAAGAGCCGCCCAGTGGGGAGGGAAGGTGGGAGCGAGCAGGCCAGCAGGGGGAGCAGTTGGGGGTGAGCAGGCTGGCAGGGGAGGCAGTTGGGGGCAAGCACACTGGCACGGGGGGCAGTCTCAGAATGCATCCCCATAGTAAAGTGGTGCATGATTATATCTTCTCAGGTAGCTATAGAAGCGGTCTGTCATAGTCACTGTATATCTACTACTAATCAAATTACTTTGCTCATTTGGCAGTAATTGCTATATCCTTCATAATTAATACTAAATTATAAATAAACTAGAGGCCCGGTGCACAAATTCGTGTACAGGTGAGGTCCGGCCAGCCCGCCCTGATCAGAGTCGATTGGGCTGGGCCGGCCTGGGGGAGGGGCCGCGGGTGGTTGGCGGGCTGGCCCCGCCCCCTGGTTGAACTCCTGGTTGAACTCCCAGTCGAACTCCCGATCGACGAGACAATTTGCATATTAGCCTTATATAGGGTGAGTAGATAAAAGTAATTATTTATAAAAAATTCAAAACTATGCAAATACAGCTAATAGACTTCAAAGTGTCCATGCTCAAAACTATGGTATGATTTGATTTAATAAGTTCTTCAAAAGTACTCTTTCTCAACAGAGAAATATTTATTATACATACCTTGTGAATGGCTGACAGGGAGGGCTCATTAAAATCATATTGAAAGATAATCTATCAAACTCTTCTAATGAAATGCCCTAAGGAAAGAACAATTGGGGGAATGTAAAAAAAATGTATAGAATGGGAAAGGAGAAAAATGCTAATTATAACTAAATATATAAAAAATTATACCAGTTAGTAGTTTTATTTACAATACTTAAAAGTTTATATAACACAATACTTTTCAAATCAACTTCAGTTAGACTAATTTTCCAAAGGAATCTTGTGATGGAACCAAAGTTATGAAAAATTAAGTGACTGCCCCCAAGTCCCATAGCCAGCCAAAGAGAGCTGCACACTCCTTTCCTGGACCCACAGCACCTCAAGTTTAACACTGTTGTATTTTCCAGAGTCAAACATGGAGAATTATATAACTAATGATTTTCAGCCTAGGGTCTAAGAAATTTTTAAACACCTCTCTAACAATATTTTTTAATTTAGGAAATGTGATGTACTGACCAGTAGCCATCCCTTTCGTGTATATCTCTGTTAATATACCACCAAATAGAAAAAGGTCCCATTTTTCAATTATGCACAATATTATATTGTTTTATACTTGTATGTAAGCAAAGAACTTCAACAGGTTGTAGATAAGATTAACCAAAAATAATCCCTACTAGACTAAATAGTCAGAAAATGTGTTCTTTGCTCCTGTTTTATATAGCAGAAGATAAATATAGAGAAGCATAAATCCATGGGTTTGCCACTATGAAGTCCTCTTAGTGTGTACTCTTAACCAGAAATTTAAAGCAACAAGCCTAGAAACACAACATTCCTAATTATGACACATTTCTAATAAGTTTAAGTATATAAATAAAGCAGGAAAAACTTTATTCTGAGTTCTATAAAGACTGGGTTAACCGGGGGAACATATTAGTTGTCTCTATTGTATTAAAAGTTTAAATGTATGTGTACATCATTTTTAAATCTCAGGCTTTTAAGTAGTTCAGGATATGTATGTAAAATGAAATCGAAATTAAATATGAATGCTGGAGAAAATCTGAAAATCATACAATGACCAGTTTGTCAGAAAACACGAGGCAAGGCAATACAAGTAGACAGCATGTCACACTCAAGATAATGGCGCCAGCACAGAGCCATGTGATAAGCAACTTACAGATTTCACAACTGAAATGTGGATTGATTAAAACTAAATTCTTAAAACCGAAGTAAAAATAAAACAATAATCTTTTACATCAGGAACATCCTATGTCTAGAATCTAAAGGAAGTAAACAGAGTTAATATCTCCAACAGAACTAGACATGAAAAATTACAGTTTTAAAGGAATCTTTAAAATATGTAGTGATTTTTTTTTTAATTAATCCACAACAGAGGATATTTTTTCCATTGATTTTTTAGACAGAGTGAAAAGGAGGGGTGGGGAGAGAGAGAAACATCGATGTGAGAGAGACACAGTGACTGGTTGCCTCCAGCATGCACCCTGACTGGGGCCAGGGATCAAACCTGCAACCCAGGTATATGCACTTGATAGGGAATTGAGCCTGTGACCTTTTGGTGCTCATGGCTGATACTCTAACCACTGACCCACCCCAGCCACCACTGATTTTTTATAGTGCAATCCAAATGATAGAGCAGTTATACAAAAAATAATCACTCACACTTTTCACAACTTTATTTAACCTGGCATTCTAGGTCAGTAAATGTGTTGGGAATCAAGTAATGGAGATACACAAATTATTTTTAATACAGTTAACCCTTGAACAACATGGGTATGAACTGCATGGGCCCATTTATTCATGAATTTTTTAAAAATAAATACCTGTACTATTTCCAAATTATAGTTGGGAGTGCACAGATGTGGAGGGCTGACCATATGCATTGATCTACGACAGAGATTTTCAAACTTTTTCATTTCTCATGGTACATGTAAACTAATTAGTAAAATTCTGCAGCACACCAAAAAATATGGTTTTTGCTGATCTGACAAAAAAATAGATATAATTTTGACTCATTCATACCAGACAGCTATTGTGTTGGCTGTTCTAATTTTTTTAATTTGATAATGTAAGGGAAAAGAGGTCAGTGCCCCTGACTAAATAGTCAGGTATTGCATATTTAAAAGTTCTTGCAGCACACCCGTGTGTCCAGCACACCAACTGAAAATTGCTGATTTACATCATTTTATAAAGGGCACTTACTAGTAAGCATCTGCGAATTTTGATAAACAATGAGGGCCTGGAACTAATCCCCCACAGTTACCGAGGGACACCTGAATTTTTCGGAGAGTCAAAAGTTGTATGTGATGCATCTATTTGACAGACCTGGAGCAATTACTCTCTGCTGCTAAGGTTCCAGTGCAGATGCAAGAAAAAAGGGTCATTGCGCTTTCTGCCTGTCTGATGGTGGCAGCCAAAATTGAATGGGGGAGTATAGGAGGGGGAAAAAACGGTGGAACATGGATTTTTGATGCACAGGGGTCGTTCCCCTGCCTCCCATGTTGTTCAGGGGCCAACTGTAATTTGACTTTTTATTTTTAAATCTTCACCTGAGGATGTTTTTATTGATTTGAGAAAGAGAAACACTGAGGTGAAAGAGAAACATTGTTCATTTGCCTCCTGTATGCACCCTGACCAGGGA
>NW_005871169.1:2554577-2558957 GCF_000147115.1 Myotis lucifugus | reverse complement strand
TTGACCGGAATAGAACCTGGGACCTTTCAGTCCCCAGGCCGACGCTCTATTCACTGAGCCAAACCGGTTAGGGCTATTGGCTATTCTTATACTTAATTTAAACATTAGGAAGAACTTCGTAGATTAGAAAACAATTTTTGACAATTTTAGTGAATGTATAGTTAATCTAACTAAAATTTGTGTAATATTGTCATCCTATTCAATACCACAATGTGTTGCCATTTTTTCAAATCTCTTTTATTCTCATGTGGATCATGCAGTTTTCTTGTAAAGTTTATTTCTTGGTGTTTATAACTTTTATTTTGCTACTATAAATAGAAACTTTATTCTATATATTTTCTAATGTACTTTGCTTACATATAGTAAATTGCTGGCTATCATATCTTCGTAACCAGCCTATTTATTTATTGAATTTATTAAGGTGACATTGATTAATAAAATTATACACGTTTCAGGTATTCAACTCTACAATGCACCATCTGTATATTGTACTGTGTGTTTATCACCTCAAGTCTCCTTCCATCATCAGTTATCCCCCCTTACCTTCTTCTACCTCCCCTCACACCCCTGCTCCCCTCTGGCAGTCACCATACTGTTGTCTGTGTCATGAGTCTTTTTTTTTCCCATTGCTTAATCCCTTCATCCTTCTCATCTAGGCCTGAAACCCCTCCCCTATGACAGATGTCAGTTTCTTCTCTATATCCATGAGTCTGGTTTTCATGCTGTTTGTTAGTTTATTTTGTTCATTAGATTCCACATATAAATGAAATCATATGGCACTTGTCTTTCTCTACTCAGCCTCCTCATTAAGTGCAACAATTGTTCCTCATACTATTTTTACTTAACTATTAAATACTAGGGGCCTGGTGCACAAAATTTGTGCACTGGGCAGGGGGGCTCAGCCCAGCCTGCCCCCTCTCACATACTGGGAGCCCTCAGGGGATGTCCTACTGACGGCTTAGGCCTGCTCCCTGCCCCCCTTGGGGATAGGGCCTAAGCCGCAGTCTGGCCTCCCTTTGTGGGAGGCGACCGGGCTGATCAGGGGAAGGCACCAGCCCCATCACCCCGCTGCTGCAGCCACTGCCAGTCACCGCAGCCACCAAGGTGTTTTCATCAACACGGACTCGTCCCTTCACCATGAAAAAATGATAACTTTCTTTAGGCATTTTCAAGATGTGTCTTTCATAGGATATGACATTTCTTTCTTTATTTTTTTTTTATCCTCATCTGAGGATATGTTTCCATTGATTTTTAGAGAATGTGGAAGAGAAAGGGAAAGACAGAGAGAAACATCAAAGTGAGAGGAACACTTTGATTGGTTGCCTCCTGCATGAGCCCAGACCTGGGCCCGGGCCAGGGAGGAGCCTGCAACCTAGGTACATGCTCTTGGTCAGAATTGAACCCAGACCCTGCAGTTGGAAGGCCAAGGCATTATCCACTGAACCAAACCAGCTAGGGCAGGATATGACATTTCTTAGCCCTCCAGCAGTGGACCTTCGTGTTTTTCTCCAGGAGTGTGGTGAAAAACCCTAGATCACCTTTTTGGATTCTTATTACCCAAGTTACTAAGAATATTACCAGTGGCATACAGGGAGCTTAGCCAATGAGCGGTCAGAAAAGGTTCACTACGATTGCTGGGCAGGGGACCCCCAAGCCCCTCTGATCCCGGCTCCAACCCTGCCCAGGCCCCTCTGATCGCCGGCTCTGCCCCTGCCCAGGCCTGAGTCTGCAGGACTGGGCAGGGGACCCCTAGGCCTCTGCAATCACTGGCTCCTCCCCTGCCTAGGCCCCTGAGAATGCTGGCTCCGCCCCTGCCCAGGCCCCTGCAATCGCCGGCTCTGCCCCTGCCCAGGCCTGCAGCCTCTGGCCAAGACTGCAGGCCTGGGCAGGGGACCCCCCAGACCCGTGCTTTGCCAGCTCCACCCCGGCCCAGGCCCTGCGATCTCTGGCTTCTGCCCCTGCCCAGGCCCCTGCAATCGCCGGCTGCCGCCCTTGCCCCCTCCGATCGCCAGCTCCGGCACTCGGTCCCCCCCACCGCCTCCCCCGCCACCTTCCTGATCAACAGGCCTGGACACTTCAGCAGCAGGGCTGAGGGGACTGGGCCACACCATCTTTGTGATGGAGCAACGGAGTGATGACTAATTTGCATATTACTCTTTTATTAGATAGGATACTAATAGCTCCTGTGCTATTTTTAGCACATTTTGTGTTTTCCAAGCATATACAATTATTCTTTGGAATCCTCCTTAGCATTTATATGTTATTTCTCTTGTGTGAGTGCATTAGCTAATATCCAAAACAATATTAAATAATAGTTCAAATCCTTCTCTTTTTTTATTATTTTAATGAGAATGCTTTTTTGAAGATTCTCTATTTAACATGTTACTGGATTTGGAGATATGTATATATGTGTGTGTATGTGTTTAAAAACAAATATAGACACGTGTATGTGCACACATAAAACCAGTAAGTGTCATATATATATTTTGTGGTATTATTCATTTGTTCTAATTTACTGAGAGATTAAAAATGATCAGAAAGACACTGGATTTTGTCAAATGTTTCCTAACATACAGCTTTGCTCTTCCTAATTATTAACATGTTGATTAATATTAATATAATTTCTCTATATTAAACTACTTTTGTATTCCCAAAACAAAATCCATTTTGGTTATGCTCTATTATTCTTTTAATGTGCTTCAGATGTATTTAATTATATCTTACTCAGAATTACTGAGTTTATATTCATAAAATAATGGTTTCCCTATTTTGTGGCATATAGAAGATATCCAATAAAATTCACTGAGTGGGTATTTCTTACCATTTCCTGCCCTATGAACGCTGATGTTATTTTGTACATGAATACACATGAGAATGAAACGTTTCTTAAGGATTGCAATTTTCATCATTATAAAGTAACTTTCTAAGACTCTTAAATTCTTTTTGCCTTAAAGTCCATCTTTTCTAATATTAATTCTGAAACCCCTGTTGTCCTTTGTTGCCACTTGCCTGGTGTTTGCCCACTTTTTAGGTACAATATGATGTTCATTAAACAATGTTCATCAATTAATTCACTAATATTTCAGAGTATCTAGTATATGCCAGGCATTGTGCTAGGTGTGGAAATACAAAAATGAACATACAAACATGGTTTCCGCTCACATATAGTTTATATAGTAGTGACTAAATAAATTACAGATTTTAGTTTTATTACTAGTGATCTTTATAACTGAGGAATCTGGTCCTGGTTAAAAACTTGTATGTGATTTTTTTAGGCGCATATATAGGCAATTACAAAGGCTGTGCCCAGCAGGGAAAGGCTTCACTGGGTAAGCTGTCCTAATACTCCAGAACTGGTGCATGGCCAGTGCATCCTAGTCTCAGAGGGAGACTGCAGTCAAGGTCTTGGGCCTCTTGGCCAGTCATGCTCTTCACATATTTGTATTCCTAGGTGTCTTTAGCTGAGGCCTTGGGCAGAGGTCCTCTTCAGGCGCCATCTATTTCTGCCAAAACCTCCTTACAGGAAGGAGAAACCTTGAAGATACTTCTCCCCTCTTTGACTAACAGCACTTTCCACACCTAGCCTGACCCTTCCACCCCCGACCTTCCACAACACTAAGGGCTCCCTCAACAGTGGGCTGGCCCCCATATCTGTGCTGATCCACCAACTCTACCAATGTGCTATTACAGGGGGGAATAAAACAGGGGGTGTTGCATATTCTTTGCTTTTTCAGAGACTTGCTTTTATCAACACAGTATGTGATTAAGGCTTCACTCTTCCCATTTTGCCATGTTGCTTTTATCAGCTACTCAAACCCTCTGACAGCTTAGTTGTCTTTTCCAGCTCAGCTGAGCTCTTTACAATAACATTAAATATTGTCCTAAAAATCTATAGCTTCATTTACTTTTCAAAGAATAGACATAGTTTTTGAGTCTCATTTTCCTTTTCTACTCTAATTACATTATTATTTCTATACTGCAACAGTTTACATATTCACCCTGATTTCTAACCATAATTTCTTTCCTAACAAGGCAGCTTCATTACTAGGTTTTCTACTTTGATTCATCTCTTGCTTAGATTAAGTGACTGAGTCTTTTTTTTTTTTCAAAAGCACTATGGGTCCTGTAGTTCATGAGTTGCTGTAGGTTTTTGTTTCAGGAATTTTTTCATCTATTTTGGTTAATATTTTTGTTCCATTTGTTTTATCATCTTTAGAGGCACTAATTACGTTTATTATGGATCACTTTTGTCTTTAGTAGTTATCATTTATTCTGCAACATTCTGATCTGTATACTTTTCCATTTATTTTGCTTTATTTTTCTCAAGATTCATTCTTTTCTCAACTCTGACATGACTTTCATTTCTATAATCATTTCATT
>NW_005871169.1:2423419-2542697 GCF_000147115.1 Myotis lucifugus | reverse complement strand
AGAATTAATATTGAAAAGATATAACCTAAATCCTCAACAGTTTATTCCTACATGAGCATCATAAATAATTTTTATTTTTAAATTCCTTCTTTACCTGTATAGCATCAGTATTTCCCAGTAGACCATAATCTCTGGACGAAAAGAAAACGGTTGTCCTGTTAATGCTGCATCCCCAGCACAGTAACTGACATAGAAACCACTCAATAATAACGCTCTGAGTGAATAAATGTATGTTTTCAATATTTCCCAATTTATTGTATTTTAATTTCTCTTTATTGTTGAAAGTATTACAGATGTCTCATTTGTTTGTTTTTCCCATTGACTCCCTCCACCCCACACCCGTCCCTCCCAGGCCTTCACCACACTATTGTCTGTGTCTATGGGTTATGCATATATGCATATGTTTCCCAGTTACTCTCTCCCCATCCCACCCCCGACCCTGCCTTCCCTCTGAAATTCGTCAGTCTGTTCCATGTTTCTATGTCTCTAGATCTATTTTGTTCATTAGATTCCACATGTGAGTGAGATCATGTGATACATGTCTTTCTCTGACTGGCTTATTTCACTTAGCATAATACTTTCCAGGTCCATCCATTCTGTTGCAAATGGTAAGAATTCCTTCTTTTTTACTGCTGTAAATGTACCACAACTTTTTTTATCCAAGTAACCCATGGGCACTTGGGCTGCTTCCAAATCCTAGCTATTACAAATTGTGCTGCTATGAACATAGGGCTGCATATATTCTTTCTGACTGGTGTTTTGGGTTTCTTAAGATATATTCCTAGAAGGGAGATCACTGGGTCAAATGGGAGTTCCATTTTTAATTTTTTGAGGAAACTCCATACTGTTTTCCACCATGGCTGCACCAGTCTGCATTCCCACCAGCAGTGTACCAGGGTTCCCTTTCTAAATGTATCATACAAGACAAAAAGAATATAAATGTAAAATGGCATTTTTAAATATTCAACTTCACTAGTAATCAAAAAGTTAAAATAATTTCACCTAATAAATTATGTCAGTTTAAACATTATATTAGCATATTTATGGTAACACAATTTATTGGATATATCCCTTTAAAATATAAGTTGACAATATCATCAACTTTTAAAATGTCCATGCTCTATAACTAATGTACTCATTCAACAAATGTTTATTGAGCATCCATTATGCAACAATCACTATTCTAGGTGCCGAGAATATAGCAGTGAACAACATGGGAAATAAGCAAATCCCACACAGAACAAACAAAAATATCTCCACCCTCAAGGAGCTTACATTTTAGAAGGGGAGGTAGTTGATTAAAAACATAAACAAGTAAAATACATCGTATAATAGGCAGCAATACATGCTAAGAGGAAAATAAAACAATAAGAGGGATAGGCAGAATGGGCAGAGACTGCAGTTTTCTATAGTGGTCTGAGAAGATGATATTGAAGACAGCAATGGAATAATCCATGGCCATAAAAAAGAAGAAAATCTTACCCTTTGTGATGGACATGGAGATAATTATGCTAAGTGAAATAAGCCAGTCAGAGAAAGACTTATATGTGGGATCTAATGAACAAGATAAACGGATGAACTAAATAGAAACAGAGGCATGAATATATGGAACTGACTGAGAGCTGTCAGAGGGGAGAGGGAGGGTGGACTGGATAAAAGGTGAAGGGATTAGCCAAAGAACATATATGTGTAACCCATGGACACAGACAACAGTGTGGTGATGGACAGAGGGAAGGGGGTCAGGGTCTGGGTAGAAGTGGGTAAAGGAGGGGGAGGGAAATGGGGACATCTGTAATAATGTCAACAATAAAAATAAAGTAATAAAATAAAATAAAGACAAGGGACTAGTCATGTGGCTCTCTAGGGACAGCATTCCAGACAGAGGGAACAGCAAGTACAATGGCCCTGTGGCTCAGATGTTCTTGGTGTGCTTACTGGTAGCAGGGAGACCATCATCCCTAATCCACTCTCAAGGAGTTAATATTGGTAATAGGACAATGTGCACCTTCCCAACCTTTTTCTAAGATCAAACTATGCGCGCGCACACACACACACACACACACACACACACACACATGCTGTATGTATGTGTCCAAATATGAAACAACTAGAATAAAAGTCAATCCCCCATCATTTTCCCTATGAGAAAATCCAAAATTAGATTTATGAACATTTTCATTATAAATGAAAGAATATAGCTGAAATATTCAAGTAATGTCATATTATGTAACATTAATTTAGCACAGAGGCAGCAGGAAGGCTCTGTGCATCACAGGGTCAGCCAAGGAAAGCTACTCTGAAGAGACCACATACGAACCAAGACATGGAAAATGAAATGCATCTGCTTTGGAAAAGTCTGGGGTTAAAGCACTATGGATAGAGACTATAGCAAAGGCCAGAATGTAGCAGGAACATGAGGGTTTGAGAATATAGACAAAGAAGACCAGTGTGCCTGAAAAAGAGAACCAGAGGCAGACAGAAGCCAGATGTCACAGGCCTAGTAAGAATATGGGACTGTGATTCTAACCTCAAATGGAAGCCAGTTAAGCAAGGAAGTGACATGATCCACTTTACTTTGCAAAAAGATCATTTTGTTACTATGTGGAGAAAGGATGGAGTGAGAAAGCAGAGTGGAGGCAGGGGGGCAGTGAGGAAATTACTTCAATATTTTAAATAAGAGAAAGTATAGCTTAGGTTCACAGTGGTGGCAATGATAATAGAAATAAATATGTGTACAAATTCAGGTTGCATTGGCTGACAGGAGATAAAATATGTGTTTCATTAACAAAAAAAAATTAAAATTATGCAATTGCCCCTATCAAATTAGCAAAAGTTAAAACTGGATAATACCAATTCTGAAGACTATGTAGTTCATAAACCTCTGAAAAGCAATTAGTTATTATTATCAAAAGCCTTAAAAATATTCTCATAATTTTCGACTTAGTAACTGGCACAAAATCAAGTCTTTTGTTGTTGAATGAATTAATTCAACTTTTAGAAAACATGCTTAACGAGAAAATCAGGATTTATGCTCCAGGATATAACGAGCACATTTATCCTTGCAATACCCAACACTTACGGAGTGGCTGAACGACAGCGTATGGTGAAGTGCTGAGCAGCATTTAAAATCGAGTTTCAAGATCTGAGGGAAAATTAACTAAGGAAGCAAATTGTACTGGAGTTTTGTTTTCATGCTGGTAAGTTTTGATATGACAACTGAACAGGGGAGAGCTAGCAAATAATTGGTAATAAAAATTTAACAATAATCTAAAATCAAAACAATGCATATTTTCAGAAAACTTACATGCTCAACTCATTCCACATTGTATCTTACACTATTCAGTCTCTTGTTACCCTTGGTACTAAAAAAGGAAGCAGGGACGTTTCAGTTTTGTGGTTGTCTTGGTAATTTAAGTATAAACATGCACAAAGTCTATTTGTCTCTCTGTCTCCAGTGCCCAGCACAGGACCTGGCACAGAACTGGGACTTGCTCAATCCATCTTTTTGGAGTGAAAATCACCAAAAAAACCCACACAACCTTTTCAGTCCCAACTTAGCACCGAAAATTTTAAAACGTCAAACTGGAAGAGGTCCATGAAAGCTATAGCGCTAATAGTAATTGATAATATTGTGAACGGCTACAATCTACCAGGCATTATTAAACTGTATGCTCCCTCTTTCACTCCTCACATTAATCCTTCTCTCAAAGAATTACTTTGCACATTTTAAAGCCAGGGAACAGGTTCAAAAATGGTAAAGAACCAGCCCAAGGTTACAGCGCAACTGAGTTCGAACTCGACCCCTCTCGCGCCTAAACGCACCGAGACACGCTGCACCACGAAGGGTGTGGCTTCTCGGTGATGGGAAGGGACCCGCTCTCGGGGTTCACTGTTTCTACCGGGAACCACAGTGATCCCCTAGAGCCCGGGGTCACCAGGGAGACCCGACCGGACCAGCGACCGCCCCTCCCCACGGGGACTTCCGGGGGCGGGACCCTCTTCCCCCGCCGCTCGGCGCTGCCACACTGGGCTTGGGTGTCGGCACCGGCCGGGGGCTCGCCCCTCCGCCCTGGGGGTCCCCTGTAGGATGACTCAGAGCCCAGCCTGGAGGATCAGGACCCAGGAACTGAGCTCTCTAAGGTTCGGGGCAGGAAGAAGAGTCTCCACCACAGAGCAGCGGGAGGCGGCGGCCCGCAGGCGCTGTTTCCAGGACAACCGAGCCTCCACCACCACCACCCCCTCCAGCGTCTCCGCCCCCGGCGTCTCGCCGCTCCTCCCCTCGCTGGAGCCAGAGCTCCGAGCAGCGCCGGGCGGGAATGGAGGCGCTCGGTGCACTCTCACCTCTCAGCGCCTGGTGCATGCCCCCCACGCCGCTGTACAGCTCCAGCACCCGCAGGGGTTCCATCCCCGCGCCGCCACCGCCACCCCGGAACTAGGCCTGCCGGTCCCCCCAACTTCTCCTCCCTCCGCCGGCGCTGCGCCCTGGCCTCGGGTTCCGCGGCTTTTCAGTTCCGCCCCTTCCTGCAGCTCAGGCTCAGGGCTTCACCTGGCAGCTGGGGCCTGGGACTGGCAGGGGCCGACAGGGACACAGGGCATGTAACAGTGCGGTCTCACCAGTGAATAGCAGCCGCTCTGTGGCCTCATGTGCGCTTCGTCACCCTTCTAAGTGTTTTCTAGGGCCTTGGAAAGGAAGAAATCTGGAGCTCAGTGGATGGGCAAAGTTTGCCTTTGCCTCAAAATCATTGGAATCCAGAAAACTCACTTTTCAGGCATGCCGCTTCTCCAGAAGTCCCTCGAACGCCTGAATTGTTCCAACCTTTTCCCATCAGCCTTGAGCACCTAACACGTGCTTGGGTCATGGCGATAAATCTGACGCCTCTTCCCCAGAGAAGGTCCCAGGGTTACACGTAGGGAAGTAGCACCTGTGCAGCAGAGCCCTGGTGCTGCTATCATTGTTAGCGGCGCTACTTATATTTTAGCTTGGAAAACACCCCTCCAGAGGATATTCGGTCAGTGCAATATGGGACTATTTATGGTCCTCCAAGTGCTAGGGCCTTGCTTCTCCCGGATGGTCCAGTGACCAATTTATTATAAATTGGATTACAGACCAAGAAAGAAAAAAAGGCTATATGCCGGAGAGGCAATGTTCTCATTATGAAGTGTCCCTGTGTTGTTCCCATTACCGCCTCGGGTCTTGTAAGAAAAAATTAGGGAGGACCACTTGTACTAAGTTAACTGATTTCTCAGAAACTTTGCACGTGTGCTAACATAACAACTAAAAGTATGACTACTGTTATCTGAATTACAGAACTGTCTGATCCACATTGATGTGTCCTATGAATGTTTACATTGTAAAAGTGTATTATACTTCAAATGTTTTGCATTTATTGGTCACTTATTTCAGATAAGAAGGGTTGTGTGGTAGAAAGATAGCAGAGACCTGAGGTTAGCCCTAGCATTGCCAATAACTGGTTGTGTGTGACTGCACTGAGCCTGGTTTCTTCATCTGCATCATGAAGGGGAAGGAAGAAAGGGAAATGATTGCTGAGGGCCATGCAGCTTCAAGGAAGGTCCTGTGGCTGGCTCAGTACTTGCAAAGGAGGTCCTGATTGGGCCACATGTTAATTATCCGCTCAAATTGAAATGATCTAGAAAGGAGACATTTTAAAAATCTGCTTTAAGCAAATGTACTCTTAAACCAACTCACAGAAATCATGCACACACTAACATCATATGTGATGCATGAAGCAAACTTCTAATATGTATTACATAATATTAGTGCCGTAAATAGATATCATGCCATATACAGTCAATAATCAACACATTAAATAAATCTAGAATCTGTTTAGCATTAGTGCTATAAATCAAAATAAATATGACCAAGGTTCTGACCCTGGAGGGGAGAGACAGGACAGAAATATGTGGAAGAGTTCATGAAAAATTCCAACCTCCTGGGAGAACAGGAGGTAGAATCTCATCCCCACACAGGCTGGTTACAGACGGTTCACTCTGATATTGTGAAGAGTCTTCACAATAGAACCCCAGACTTACCTTTATTTGTTAACTTTGCTTTCACCCTTCTTGAACTCCAACTCCACTGTAAATCGGACGGCTCAGCATTCCCCAAGCACCATTTCCTACTTACACTCTTTACTTGCCTAGAATTCTTCAAGACCCACACTTCAAGTGGAACCTTCCTTCCAGATCCCCAGGCTAGGCACCCCCGCTTGTTTCAGTTCCTTATTCCACCCCATCCAGTTCTCTGAAATACAGATTCCACCTGCTCCTATCACTAACTCCTTTCAGTTCTCTTTAGCACAGTTTTGACTTCCTACTAGTGTATGCCACATAATTTCTTTACACAGTATTTCTTCTCTAAAGACTATTGTGTGTGCTAATCATTTCAAGAATATGAACTTCTCCACAATCATAATTTACAACTATCTCCATAGAAGTTAGTTGTAGATGTTAGGCCCCTTGGATTATGTGTGTGTTCTCTTCCAACCACTTGCACAAGTTTTGTGAGTTGGGGGTGGGAGGAATGCCCCAATCAGGAGTAGTTGAGGAGGAATATAGGATGGGCAGATAAATGTTAAAAAGAAGATATATATTGAAACTCAGCATCCTTTTTGAAAATACAAATATCAAAACGTGGACTTCAGGATAGTCAGTGCATTTTCCTTCAAAACAGAGAAACATGCCTGGCCAGTATAGCTCAGTGGTTGAGCATCAACCTATGAACCAGGAGGTCATTGATTTGATTCCCAGTCAGGGCACATGCCCAGGTTGCAGTCTCAATTCCCAGTGTGGGGAGTGCAGGAGGCTGCCGATCAATGTCTCTCTCATCATTGGTGTTTCTACCTCTCTCTCCCTCTCCCTTCCTCTCTGAAATAAATAAAAAATATATTTTTAAAACACACAAACAAAGAGAAAACACACTTGTAAAAAAAATGCTTCTCATGCACTGGCTAGGTGGCTCGGTTGGAGCATCGACCCATGCAGGTTTGATTCTCAGGTAGGGCACATACCTAGGTTTCAGGTTCGATCCCTGATCGGGGTGGGTATAAGAAGTAACTGATCAATGTTTCTCTCTCTCTCTCTCTCTCTCTCTCTCTCTCTCTCTCTCTCTATATATATATATATATATATATATATAATCACAAATAAAAACATGTCCTCAGATGAGGATTTTTAAAAATGCTATTTATCACCTGGCACATGTGAAGTATATTAGAAATAATTAAAGGTTACAATATAATTCTAAGGATTATATCAAAATGATAATAGCATACTCAATTATTTAAGGGATCATTATTAACTTGAAATCTAATAATATTCTATTCTTCCTCTCCTGTGTTTCTCTGATCATTAATATCTAACTAAATTAAAGTCTGTCAAATGCTTAACATACTTTTTGAAATCATTTTTGAGGTTCCATGATCCAGGCAATTTTTTATTCCTCTGTGAAACATGAGGTGGATTCCTATACAGGCTCACCCACAGGTAGAGTATACCCTGCTTATGACAATTGGAATAATGAATAAATTGCATTCTGGTTTTACATGGGGAAAAGTGGTCTTTATGAATTACATGGAAAAAATTTTCAAAGTAGTCATATGGGAGTAAATTGGCAAAAATGTCCTCCAGAGAGGAAATTACATTCAGAAGAAACTTGAATTGGAAAGGCCCGGAGTGCTCATCTGCCACTTGTGAGTTCCACTTATTCTAAATGCCTTTTACGGTGTTTCTGCTCAGCCAGCACCAGGCCCAGAGTACTTCACAGAGTGGGGTGGTGGTGAAGGGCTTGAATTACTAAAAACTCTTCTTTAAAGTGACCTAAAATCCAGTTCCTTTGAGATTTGCCCTCTGTACTGATCGTAAAGAACTCTCTGTGTTCTGTAAGGAATTATGTTGTGGTTAAAACTGCAAGCTTCAGAGTCACAGAGTGTAAACAGGAATCATAAATCTGCTGCTTCCTAACTTGGTGACTTGGGGAAAGTCACCCAACCTCTCTGAGACTAGCAACATCTGCAACATGTAGAAATAGGACACGCTGTTGCTATAAGGATTACGTGAAAATTAAAAGCAGTTAGCCCAACATACATGCATGCTTTATAAACAGTATCTATGTAATAACATTCTCCGAGTGATGCGCTCTCAGTCCCTTCAGCTGTGTCCTGTGCCATGACTGATCCCTGGAGTCAGTCACACTGTAGTTTGGTGATGCCCATTTTAGGAGCCGTAACTGAACACTGGGCCCTAAACAAGGTCAGATCATCAGGCTACAGAGTGGTCCAGATGGCACAGGCATCGAAGGCCCTAGCGAGCTGGTGGGAGGAGGAGCCTTCCCGGAGCAGAGTGAAGGAAAGGCTGGAAGTCCGGAAGCCATAGGCACGACTGAAGGGGTGCTGAGTGTAGACGCATAGCAAGTCAGAAGGCAGCAGCACACAGCGAGAGAGACAAACGCCTAGCTCTTAACTCCCAGAAAGGCCAGAGGAGCTGTGAAAGGTGGTGTACAGGCCTGGCCGTCTTAGGGCAAAACTGTCCAAGTGACCTTAAAAGAAGGATTGTATGAGCTGGGAGACCTGGGGTAGAGGTGAGGGAGAACCTATCAGAATCATCAATCATTTATTGATTTATTTTTTCCTGTGCCGGGCACAGAAGAAAGTTTTAATCAAAACAACTTTAAAAGTGTAAAACTCTATACTTTATTTCTGACCATAAAGGAGCCAATAATAATAATAATAATAATAGTAATAATAATAAAAATAATTTAATACCTTCTACTTCCAAAGCATAGCACTATTTTAAAGATTTTAAAAATAAATAAAAATTTCATTGATTCTCTAGAGCTCCATTGCCCATTGGGTAGCCTCTGGTCACATTTGGTGATCTGAGTTTAATTAACTTGCAAAATTTAGCTCAGCAGTCACACTAGGCACCTTTCAAGTGTCGGATGGCCGCCGTGGCTGTTGGCGACTTGCTGCTCCGCAAGGAGAGAGGACGTTCCCATCACCACAGAAAGCCCTGCTGGACAGAGGTGCTGGAGAGGGGCAGTCTCTGCAAGTTATGACCCTCCTGGGTAGCCCATCATTCCATGAACAGCAATTGCTTAATTATTGCATATTGGGCCTGATTTAAAGCAAGTGCCCCAAAAATACGGAGTGAAAGGAACCCACATAAAAGCAGACCTTGTAGCCAAACATTCATCTTTTTTCTCTGGTGTCCAGTCATCTTATTCATAGACTGTCACAGGGGAAAAGAAACAGGAGACAGTGGATGTGTTTTCTCAATGATATGATAAACTTCCAGGAGAAAAAGAGCAGATGGGAAAGGACAAACCTCTTAAAGGAGTGGAACTTTTCTGTTTTTGAGGTAAAGTCTAGTGACTTTTGGTTGTGAATACTCTTTACACTTACCTCTAAAGAAGTAAAAGAATAATTTTTCATTGGAATCAAGAGGAATAGAATTATAGGCTTTCTGATGAAAAGCATGGCCACCATGAAGTTTGTCGTGTAGCTTGCCATTTCAAAGTACTCAAAGATTTTGACACTGATTTTTCTCTTTGAGGTTATTTCTGAAAAATGTAACTTAAAAATGATTTTAAAAATAAATGAAATAAAAAAATGATTTTCAGCAAATTTTAAACATTACATTTTAGTTAAAGGTAGTGAAATTCTCTGTCTTTAAAACTGCTTTCATATGCTCATGGAAAGTTAGAACTAGAAGGAACCTATTTCCTTAGCCCCAGCTAGAAGGCCTGCTTTCCAGTGTTTTATTTGGTTTTTCTTCAACTATTTTTAAATATAGCACTCTTTGTTCAAACAAAATGTCACCTAGAATCAGAGCATAGAGGGAGAGGAAGAGGGAGAGTGAGCACACACGTGCACACACACAGCTGTTGTGTTGCTGAAGCTCGGTGATAGGAGGCCCAGACCTTCCACCCCCACTAACCCCCATAGCTGCCTTTAAGTGACCCTGTAGGACATGATTGTAAACCACTGGTTTCTTCCAGCCTGTTTTAGAGATGGAGACACAGAGACACAGAGGTCCGGAGGTTTAGATAACTTGTCCCAGCCCACGGCTAGGTGGAGAGCAGGGAATTCCAACTCAGGTTTCTCCCAGAGGTCTTTCCAGAATACCCTGAGATGTAGCCCAGGGGCCAAACCAAAGCAGCCCTAGTCAGCAGAATGCATTGCTTCCTGAGAACAGACAGGTCGGCCTGAGAATGAAGGCAACTGTGAGCTCAGTGAAGGAAACCTGAAGTGACAGGGCAATGCATGTTATAATGGTCAGACAGGTTAATTCTGCTTCACAAAAAAGGAACCATCTCAAAGGCTAATTACTAACATTTATAACAGACTAGAGGCCCAAAGCAGCTGTGGCTTCGTCCCGAAGGTCGTCTGAAGGTCGTCCAGTCTAGCATATTATGCTTTTATTATTATAGATTCTCTGCCCAGTCACTCCTGCAAAGACAACTTGATACAGTGCAAGAAACATGGTCCTGAGAACAGATAGATTAATATGAATCCTGCTTCTAATACTTTCTTCATCTATGAAACAGGAATAATATTTGTTAAGAAGGTAGTTGTCTGTATTCAATTATTAATTATATATATATACATATATACATACATTAGAACAATAAATACTGACTTCTTCCCACTTTCTTAACAACTTTGTCATAGCATAAAATACAACTATTTTTTTTCTAACAATTATATAGAGAAATTGTTTTTCTAGTATGTTTTCAAAAAGAATGTACTGCCAAGAGACTAATTGGCACGTTATCTAACAAGATGTATTTCCTTACTGTTTTCTGTGAAGCCTGAATTATTTCAGGTGGAAAAGCAAGCCCCACAATGGGAATAGAGGAGATAAAAATGTAATGGTTTCGAGAGCTGTTATTACTTTGCTCCTTTCTCTAGTAATTTATCTGAACATGGAGAACTGTTTGAGTTCTAAATCCCACAAACCAGATCCAGCAAGACCAGGGAAAGGAAATCTCACACACACACACACACACACACACACACACAGGCACACACACACACACACCAGACACATACACACACACTCAAACTCCACAAAAGCCCTTATTCTTCTTCATAGTCTTTTTTTCATTGCTATAGTTGTCAGTACTGACAAACCAAAATCCAGAGGAAAATCGTCTGTAAGGTTTTTCACTTCATCCTTGCTAGTTAGGTACTAGTTTAGATACACGACGGCATCAGTTAGCATCATTCTCATTTGATCCAATAGTGATAAAAATAACTGACATGTAATTACACAACAGTTCCATTGTACTCCCATTACTGTATTGATTCACCATGTAAGATAAAAACAAACCAACTTTGTTTTTTACTTAAAATTGCTAAAATTTACCTTATCAGTTTTCAAAGTCACTTATGTAAACATTATACTACACAAGCACAACTTCGCAGCTGGAATGCACCAGAGGCCAATACCCCTTATATTACAGAGTTAACTTAATTCTGCAAATCAAGACTATCAGTGTTGCATTTCCATCTAAGGTAATGACTGAGGAGTGAAAATATAGTACAAGTCCCAAAGGAATTTGTTCTATGTTTAGTCATTTAGGGGATTCATAATGACTAAAATTGACTATATTTCAGAAGATGGCAAAAGTATATTTGAATAATAGGATAATATCAATAATAAATGATAATATAGGCGTGCAAGTTTCAAAGAACTTCATGAATGTTTAAAATGCTTATTAATTTATTTCAGACTGATCAGCTTTTCTTCCTTATTACTCTGTTTTTTCACAAAGAATAGGGAAATAAGGATATCAGAGAAAGATGAATATCACATGATCTCACTTATATATGGAATCTAAGGAACAAAATAAACTGACAAGAAAAATAGGACCACAGACATGGAAGCATGAAACAGACTGACAATCTCAGAAGGAAGGCGGGGAGGAGGGTGGGAAGAGATAATCAAAGAATTTATATGTATATATGCATAACCCATGGACACAGACAATAGACAGGTGAAGGTCTGGTGTCAGGTAGGAGCTGGGTGGAGAGGGCAAAGGGGGTAAAATGGAGGACATTTATAATACTCTCAACAATAAAATATTTTTTTAAAAAAAGAGAAAAACCTTCATGTGATCTGCTCAATGTCACATAAATCAATCAATAGTCATTGATTTATTAACATTTATTATTCATTCATTCATTAACAGATTTATTTATAGGTAACAGAATCACATTTTTAAAAAGAGAAATTGAAAGAAAGCATCAGGTGTTTTTTTTTCTTAATAACTGGAAGGCATCAAATAATAAATGAAAGAAGAGAGTCAGTATATATTTTTGGGGGAAACCACATTAGGAGCTAAAAATCATTCTGGTTAGGAAAGAATGTCAGGAATCTGCATGTCATATCTTTTTTTATTCATTTCATTTTAGGACTAAATCCTCAAATAGGGTGGGAAAAGAATGCAACAAAGAGCATTATTTGTATGTCCTTGTAGAATTCACAGTTTTAAAATCCAAAAGCTTCAGATGGTAGTTTCATTATATGACTTGTGCTATAAAGATGTGACGTTATTTTTGAAAAACAGATTTTTATTATTACCAAAATGGAAAGAGACTCAATAAACACACATCAGAAATGCCCAGCATATTGAAAGCCAAACTCAATTCTAAGAGCCTCGCCTCTACACATTCTTTCTCTTTTTTAGCAATATAAGGGAAATTAAGAAATGTATAAAAAATAAAATTTAAAAACCACAAGAGAGAACTGTGGCTAACATTATGATGTTTCTCCTTCTGGTCTTTGCACTAATTATATTTTACCAAAATCATAATCTTCTTGCATATATATTTTATATCCTGACTTTCTTCACCTAACATTTTATGATTACCAGTTCCGAATTTCATTCAATATATCAAAGAGGTATACAGATTTTGTTATCTTGATTTTTTTCTGAATTTTAGAAATAATATATGCTAATTTTGATGGGTAAAACAAATTATCTATAATAATAAAAGTGTAATGTGCTAATTAGACCAAACAGCCGAACGACCTTCCGGACGTCATTCCTGACGAAGCTGTGGCGGCGGGGCTGAGGCAGAGGTGGTTAGGGGCATTCAGGCAATCAGGCAGAGGGGTTAGGGGTGATCAAGCAGGCAGGTGAGTGGGTAGGGGCGATCAGGCAGGCAGGCAGAGGTGTTAGGGGCAATCTGCAAGCAGGCAAGTGGTTAGGGGAGATCAGGCAGGCAGACAGGTAAGTGGTTAGGGGCAGTCAGGCAGGCAGGCAGAGTGGTTAGGGGCGATCAGGCAGGCAGAGGCGGTCAGGGGTGATCAAGCAGGCAGGCGAGTGGTTAGGGGCAATCAGACAGGCAGGCGAGTGGTTAGGGGCAATCAGACAGGCAGGAGACTTACATAACATTCCAAGTCCAGGTTTATATTTTACTTAGGTACCCACCTACAGAATTATCACAAGGCCATCAGGGACATTTTTGGCATGAGCTCAGAGTTGCACATATCTGTACACATATGTCTGTGTCTGAATTTTAACATTAAAAATATATATGCCTGCAATGCAAAAGAAAACATAATTTAAGCACAGTACAAAATACATTTTGTTTAAATTGTTCTCAAGACTAGTTTATTTGAATACATGCAGGAATGGAGGGTCATCTTAAAAGTGATAAAAGTTAATAGTTTTTTAACTTCATGTGATCATGATTTTTTTCTTTTAATTGATCTTTATTGTTGAAAGTATTACAGATGTCCCTTTTTTTTTCTCCATTGACACCCTCTAACCCAGCCGTGGGCAAACTAAGGCCTGCGGGCCGGATCCGGCCCATTTGAAATGAATAAAACTAAAAAAAAAAAAAGGACCGTACCTTTTTATATAATGATGTTTACTTTGAATTTATATTAGTTCACACAAACACTCCATCCATGCTTTTGTTCCGGCCCTCCGGTCCAGTTTAAGATCCCATTGTGGCCCTCCAGTCAAAAAGTTTGCCCACCCCTGCTAACCTGTCCCCACCCTCCACCCCAGGCCTTCACCACCCTATTGTCTGTGTCCAAGGGTTATGCATATATGCATGCACGTTCTTTGGTTCATCTCTTCCCACCCACCCACCCTGCCTTCCCTCTGAGATTCCACAGTCTGTTCCACACTTCTTTGTCTCTGGATCTATTTTTGAACATAATTTTTAAAAGCATTTTAGTTCCTAAAACAGTAACATAACTTACTTTCAAGTGATGTCAGTCTCTTTTTAAAAAGCTGCCTATGAGGAAAAGACTAAATATCAGCACCTTAAAAAACACTCACTCTCATTTAAAGCTTTCCTCTGTGATTAGCAGGAGCACTCTGGAGTCCCAGCACCAGCGACACTGGGCGATGGTCTGTGAAGGCAGAGCATTCCCAAAGCGATCGCTCCCCTTTTACCTCAGTAGGAGTTGACGTGCAATTTTTGACTAAAAGTACCAAACATCAGACGCCAATACCAAAGTAAAATACAACAGTATAATGCAATGTTTCCAAAGGAAGCTTCCAGAAAGAGTTCTATAACATTTATAACCGTTTACCCAGTGGAAGGTAAAAAGATGAAGGTTTTTGGAGAAAGTTGCCAGCATGCCTCTCCTCAGATCTATGGGGCCCTTTGCCACTCACCTCAAGCACAGGTTAAGTGCTTCAAAGAACCACCCAGGAAGTTTGTTTCCTCATTACCCTCTGAGGTTTTTGTTTTTTTATTTTTCAATTACAGTTGACTTTCTTTCTTCCTTTTTTTTAATCTATTTTATTGATTTTTTACAGAGGAAGGGAAAGGGATAGAGAGTTAGAAACATCGATGAGAGAGAAACATTGATCAGCTGCCTCTTGCACACCTCCTACTGGGGATGTGCCCGCAACCTGTACATGTCCTTGACCGGAATCCAACCCGGGACCTTTCAGTCCACAGGCTGACACTCTATGCACTGAGCCAAACTGGTTAGGACTACAGTTGACTTTCAACACTATTTTATATTAGTTTCATGTGTATAGCATGGTTGTTAGACAATTATATAATTTTTGAAGTGACACCCCCATGATAATCCTAGTACCCACCTGACACCATAATAGTTATTACAATATTATTGACTATATTCCCTATGCTGCACTTTACATCTCCGTCACTCTTTTGAGACTACCAATTTGTACTTCTTACTCCCTTTTTTACCCAGCCCCCCAAAACTGCTTTCACCTGGCAACCTTCATTTTGTTCTTTGTATCTATGCGTCTGTTTTTTGGTTCATTTACGTTGTTCTTAAGATTCCACATACAAGTGAAATCATATGGTATTTGTCTTTTCTCTGTCTGGCTTATTTCACTAACATAATACCCTCTCTAGAGGGGACCCTCTGAGTTTTATAATGTAAAGTACATCCCTCGGACCAGATCTAAGCTACACAAGAGAGAGCTAGCTGTCTTGGGCTCTGTTCAAGAATCACCACTGGAAAGAAGATATCAGAGCACACAGAAGCAAGGAGTGTACTTCTGAAAAACTCCTACCTTCTGTGGAAGCCAAAATAAAAATGCACTTCTGTGTGTCAAGGGAGCGTTGGGAGAGACATCCCAATAATGAGAAGTCTCTCAAGAAGCACCTGCTAGAAAACGGGCCAGTTTGAAATGCAAGCTGAAACCCGAGGTGTAAACCAACACTCAATCATCAATAGCACCTGCCCAGTAAGAACTTTTTCTCCCCCACCTCTTCTGTTTATGAGCTCTAACCTGTAGTTAGCAAGATGAGGAAGGAGGATGGAGAGAGGGAGAGAAGGGAGGGGAGGGGAGGGGAGGGGAGGGGGAAATCCAGTATTCCCATTTTCTGTGGCTCCTTGCCTCCAGCACTCAAGCTAGGAGAGAGAAGACACGTAACTTTAACACAAGATTGAAATTTTGATTATTACGTGACTTGCAGATTATAAATCACGTGATTAATGTTCTCAATTAGAAGTGATCAGAGAATTGACTTTAATTAAAGTGACCAGAAAAGTCATGGGAACTCCTTGAATTTTCATTTTCAAAATGATCAGATCCTTTTACCAGCTGCCCTCTTCTTTTATTCTTCCTTGCCCTTGACTTCCAGGCTCCTGTCCTCCTCTTCGTGCTAGAGTTTAATAACAAACACCCACATTATTGAGTACTTTCTCTGTGCTAGGCACTCGCCTATGTATTTCATGCACATTTCTCTTCATCTTCATGCAGCCCTGAAATATTACCACCCCATTTCAGATATGAGGACACTGAGCCTTCTCCATGGTTGCACCATAGGAAGCAGAGGATCTGGGAATTTACCCACGTAACGTGACTCCACAGTCACCCTTCCACCAAAGGATGAGTGAAGTGTAGTCTTTTAGTTCAAAGGATAAAAAATGTCAGGCTTACTTTCTTTAATTAAACATATGTGGGTCTCCCTTATTTCATGAGAAAGTGGAAACATTCCACTGATGGAGAATTAGTAGAAAAGTCAACACAGCTATTTTTTTGTAATCATACAAGCTGCTGACACACGTATTCTACACTCCTGGGTGATGTCACTGTGTCAACAATCACACAGCCTCTCCAATCCGGACATAAAACAACAACAACATCTAAAATTTGTAATGTTTGACCTTTAGAAACTGCATTTTCATATTTTAATCCAATTTTATTCTCACAGGGATCCTCTGGGTGTGCATCATTCGTGCCGGGTTTTTTTATGAGGAAACTAAGATTAAAAGCTTTAAAAACCTGTCTTTTACTTAACATCACAAACTAATACATGGCAGAGCCAGAACTAAAAGGGGCAGATGTCAAAGGGAAGTTGAAAGATTAACCCATTTTTGTATCAACTTCTAAACCTCTCTTCACCATCAATATTTATATTAATCATGCTTGACCCTCATGCTTCGCATTTTTCCATGCTCAAAGTGCCGCGCAAATCCTCTAACATATATTGAAGCCCTCACTTCATCCCAATGAGATAATTCATGGAGAGTAACAACACACGTGGTTTTCAGATGTAGAGACTGCGGTTTCAAGGGGCCAACAAGTTCTCCTAGTCAATGCAATACAATAATCTTATAGAGTTTTAAAAACCTGAGTTGAATGTATTCTTTAATATGAAAAGACATGTCTTTTCTCACGAGAGAGATTATTCTAGAATTTCAGAGCTGTGCAAACATATTTTCCGTAACCTCGTCATCTGGATTGCCCTTCTCTGAGAAAGCAAAGGTTCATGCAAGCAATTAGTTCTGCTGATTATGTTCCAGGATTTCTCTTTGTTCTTTTTTGGAATTCTAAGATGTAAAATATTTTTTCTCTCTATTCTTCTTTTCCTTATAAGCAAAAACTCATCAGCATGCCCACTCTCCAACCTCTGTATTTTTCATACCCTCCCTGGCCACAAGCACTAACAGTTCATTAGCACAATGGTTCTCAGACTTTAGCATTCCTCAGAATCATCTGGAATCATCTTGTTAAAACGCAGATTGCTAGCAGCTCCCCCCCCCCCCCGCCCCCGCCCGGGGTTTCTGATTCAGTCCGTCTGAAGTGGGGAAGGATAGCTGGCATTTCTAACAAATGTCCAGGGGATGCTGCTGCCGAGCTGGTCTGGGGACCACACTTTGGGAACCACGGGACTAAGTACTTCCCCCACATGTTCCCTGTCCCCACAGAAAAGCTTCCAGCAGCTAAGGTTCATGAGCACAACCCGTGCTCAGTGCCTTGGCCGCACACTAAGGCTTCTATCTGGAGGGGAAAGAATGGTTGGCCTGACTCACGGTCTTTTCAAGCTTTGCCAGCCACAAAATTAAAAACAGAAAAGGGCTGCAGTGAAAGCAAAATGGAAACAGCCACAGTGACACTGTCTACATGGTGAGCCTTACAGCGTGACTTCTGGAGTCAGGACAAGAGATATCGGGATGATTCAGGTGCCCGGACGCGGAGCGCACTAGGAGCTGGCACCACAGGCCTCACAGGAAGCGACCCCAGGAGCCAGTCGGATGCTTGGCTCCCAGTTTTCTTCAACTGTCGACAGTACGTTCTTCCACTGACTTCTCCAAACACACATCGACCTAAAACGCTTTGGATGAACTAACTTCTTCCGCAACTTCTCTACTATTTTGTTAAGCCAATAAGCAAATACCGTTGGAGCATCAGGCAGGTAGACAGAAAATCTGGAGAGAGAAGCTGGCAAAGAAGTTTCCTTCCAGCTCCTTTATTTTTATAACCATCGCCTCTAGACAACTCTCAAAGGAGACTTGAATCCCATTTTTCATCTCTTTGAAACAAGTAAGGCATTTTAATGTAGTGGTATAAAGTACTTCAGTATTCTAGTTTATCAGAAGTGTGACTAGTATTTTAAATAACACAGATTAAATAACAAAATGAAACTGACAAGAAATATTATAAGACACAGCATTTCCGCTTAGAAAATAAGCTATTAACTCTACCTGTATTTAATTTAGCAATATTTTGCA
Source organism: Myotis lucifugus (assembly GCF_000147115.1). Taxonomy (NCBI): domain Eukaryota; kingdom Metazoa; phylum Chordata; class Mammalia; order Chiroptera; family Vespertilionidae; genus Myotis; species Myotis lucifugus. Next base: position 2,524,211 of record NW_005871169.1, on the reverse strand, counting down.
GAAACTACTGACCTTTTATTCTGATCACCATGAGTCCATTAAATTTCAAGATATGGGCCAGCCAGTGAATAATATGCTACTAAGTAATAAACCCATACCATCCAATGCACTTTTTCTGCCCTCGTCCAAAGAAAAAGAAGAGAGATGCATAATGGTAAGGTCCCTGAATGCACCAGTTTTGAAGGAAGGAAGCCACTCTGTAGGAGCATGAGTCACCAGAACTACTTCCTTAGTGATAAAAGTTGCCTAAGTAACCTAGATGCCTGGGCAGTCTGCTGGGTTTCAAACCACTAGTCATTTCCGTTACTTAATTGCTAACTGCTCTTCCCCACTGCAGCTTGGGGCCTGTGTTTTATGTAGTAACCCAGCAACTAGTTGTTATGTGATATTTTATCAAGGACAACAGAACAGGAAATTTTACATTTCCATGGATTTCAGAGTAAAAGTCGGTGTTATTTCATTCTAACTTTAAGGGGGGATAATTACGTTACTCACACTAGGTCTCCCTGCGGTAGAATGATTATGTAAGGCTTGGAGACAAAATGATTTAACAGAGAAGGGAGAAGTAGGCCAGATGCCCTCTGAGCCAAAGGAAGGTGCTGGATTCATTTCTGGGTCCTCAGCACCCAGCAGAGAACCAGGCACACACTAGGACTCCAAATACATTGACTGAAGGGGGGTCACTAATTCTCTGCAGAATAATCCAATCTGTTAAGTAATTGTGCCGCTACCCAGTTAGGATTTCATCAGGCTGTTTAACACTTTCATGCATTCTTTTATCCTTGAATCTACAAAGAACTGTCATATTTGTTACTCTTGCCCTTATACACATGTGAAGTACTCCCTCCCTTCCAAAGATGTGTTCCTATTGATTTAAGACAGAGAGAAGAGAGAGGAGAGAGAGAGAGAGAGAGAGAGAGAGAGAGAGAGAGAGAGAGAGAGATTGACTAGCTGCCTTCTGTAGGCACCCTGACCAGGGATGGAACCCACAACCTGCATATGTGCCCTCACCAGGAATCGAACCTGCAGGATGACACTCCAACTGAGCCACATTGGCTTGGGCACATGTGAAGTACTTTAAAGTATTTTAAATAGAATTGGTGTTGATGAGCATTACTTAAAAATAATCTTAAATGTATTGACAATAAGATTAGTATGGTGCAAGAAATTTTAAAAGCTGGATAGCAAGCTCATATGTGTTATCAGTAATGTTCCTTTAGCTTTGCCTTGAGAATCTTGGTTTTCCAGTAATTCACTGGACTTCTCATTTCACACAACTCTCTCATGATTCTTGAACGGTACAATATTAGTACCCCGCATGTTAATAAATCTCCCTAAAATTCAAACTAATGGAGAGTAAGTATGAGTTAGAGGTAGAGTTAGGGTTATGTGTTCCAAACATGTGGGCAGTTTATTTCTTTTCCACTAGCAAATGTGGTTAAGGGTTTTTATCCACTTAATTGTATGCAGGAGTCATATGTCATATATATCAAATTATTCTGGTGGTTGAGTCAGAATTAAGAAATGAGATCTCCATAGAAAACCCCTAAAACTGTCCAGAAATGTCTTGATGATTCATTAAGGACATCCTATTCTCTGAATTCAAAGGGGTCCTATTGCAACAGAACAGGAGAAAAAGAAGTCCAAAGAGATAAACTGATACTCTGATAAGAATGCCAAGGAGACCTGAGGATGTCACCAACAGCGGTACAACACCATGGCATGTGAGGTGCCACGGTACAGTGAAGTTAGAGTGTAGAGTCTAGAACCAAAAGTCCTGGGTTCAAATCCCAGGTCTGCCACTTCCTGGCTGTGTGAGCCTAAGTGAGTTACTTACTTTCTCTGAAATAACTTACTGTTACTTACTTTCTTCATATGTCTAATAGGGCTGTTGTGAGGATTAAATAAGTTAGCGCATGCTAAATAAGTTAACACGTGGCATACAGCAGGGGCTCAGTATATGCCAGCGATCCTTATGATTACCATTAGCTTTCCTACCTGGGCCAGACTCTGATTCTAGTAATGACATCACAGCATGCCTAGTTATCATGGACATGAAACTAACCCAGTGTTAGCAGAAGAAAAACCCTGACCTAGACATGCAAGGATCTCTGCACTGGATCGTCCTCACACATGTCTTAACCACTAAAGTTCTAGCCATGGCAGAGAGATAAATTACAATATTGTATCAGAATAATGTTTCATAATTTATGCTATGAAAAAAATGTATTGAGTCTACATTAAATTCAAGTTCCCTGATATTTTTTGCAGTTATTCCACATTTCCATGCGTCACTTTAGAGAGCATATTTCAGTACTTAGCTAATTAGAAATACAAAACCTCACACAATAGTTTAGACACCACTGCAATAGAATTATGAAGAGGGCTGTCAATCCCTTTATTCTGCTGCAGTTTACTCAGAATGGCTTTTTTTTACTTATTTCTTATGATTTTAATACATCTTGATTATATTTTGCCTTGCATAGTTTCATCATTATGCCATCTTATATAATTGTCACAATAGTACCTGGGATCCACAAGGACAAGCACACCAATACAGGAGACTTACATGACATTCCAAGTCCACATTCACATCTTACTTAGGCACCCACCTCCAGAACTATCCCAAGGCCATCGGGGATGTTTTAGGCATGAGCTCAGAGTTGCATTGCTCTGTACACATATGTCTGTGTCTGAATTTTCACATTTAAAAACTTATGCCTGCAATGCAAAAGCAAAGATAATTTAAACACAATACATAATATATTTCATTTAACTTGTCTCAAGTCTAGTATACGTGAATACAGGCGGGAATCCAGGATTATCTTACAACTGATAAAAGCTAACACTTTTTTTTAAACCTTATGTGAACATCATTTGAAAACATTTTAGCTCCCAAAGCCATAACATAAATTAGTCCCAAGTGATATATCAGTTGCTTTAAAAAAAAAAAAAAGCTTCCTACGAGGAAAAGATTAACTATCCATATCTAAAAAGCCACTCAGGCACATTTAAAGCTCTCCTCTGCAATTAGCACGGGTTTTCTGTCCGCCACAGGACATCACATAGTGTCACTTTGATGTATGTGTTTATTGTTTTTCACATACTTGGTCTTTGGATTTTCACTTCTAACCTCTTCAATGATCTCTGTCGGCATACATGGAGACCGAAGTTCGATGGGGTATATTTTAAACTGCGAAGTTATCGAACATATTTAAAAGTAAATTAAATATTCAAGATTCTAATGAATGTCATTTCACTGGCTAATGAATGTGGTAAACCAGAACTAAAGCGCCCCCAAAGTGTTGGGAAGATCGGCCCATTCATTACTCAGTTTTGAGATAAGGGAGACAGACTTCTTTCATTTTTCCCAAATTCACAGGAAAGAGATTTGGGCTATACACATAACGATATTTCCTTTCTAACTTCACAGGTTGTGATAAATACAAACCAGAAATTATTTTTTAATTTGTTCAGTTCTTTAAAAGAACCTGTGCTATTAAACCATTTTTATCATTAGACCCAATACCCGAATATCTCCTGAAGAAAACTTCCACCACTTGGGAACCAGATGATGACATCAAATAGGCAGAGCAAATTTCCAGGATGCCGAAGCACTTGGCAAAATGTCTCCAGTAACAGGACCTTCCTCTTTATCCTAAAAAATGGCAAAAACATTAAAGGTCAAGGGTCAGGTACCTGCATGCTTTTTGTGGTAGTCTCACTAAACTGTGATGGTATTGGTTAGGTCTCTTTCAAATAAGGTCCAGTTTTTATAACTGGTTTGTGTTTGTTTGGATCAGGTGAACCAACATTGAAAATGGAGCTTCATGTCTTGGGCTAAAATTGACTTGAATTTTTTTTTTGCACTAGGTTTTCCCTCTATATGTTAATTAACATCTTTTGATCCTTCTACATACTTTCTACCTTCTTTTTCCTTAATCATAAACTGTGCATTAGACTTTGAAGAAATTATAAACTACGCATAGTTCAATGGGAAATTCTAATCTTTTTTCCCAAGAAAAAGATTCAAAGAGATTTCTAGGAGTTTGTCTTTAAGCTTCTTTTTCTCTGAACTTTAAAAAACTGTTTTAGAGGAAACGGAAGTTCCTGATTTATCATTACCTGTGGAGACCAGACCAACACACTCACACCAGGTAAGGAACAATATAAGGCAATCGACATTCATTTATGTCAACAGACTAGAACTGCTGTAAAAGGTAAAACTGCATTATTCAGCTTTTACCTACCTTTCCCATAAAGTTAGACTTTATATAGACTAGAGAAGGGAAGACACTTCCAGGTAAAGGGATGTCAATGAATTATCTTTCACTTAAATTAATTTCCCACCGACATTATTTTTGTGTCTAATGCGTCCATTCGCTCAGAGCCCTGTGACTTGCCTGTCCTCTCTAACCTCACAGCCTTCATCATCATTGTATCCCCCAAGGTCACCTCCTTTTTCCCATTCACCTGATCTACTGCCAACAGCCATTTAATTGGCCTCCCCCGCTCCTCCTCCAGCATGCCAGCACCATCGTCCTCAAACGCAGCTACAAGCATGCCTTTCTCCTAGTCACAAAGGCAGTGAATTCCCACTGCCCACCACATGAATTATACACTCCCCTCTCTGGCATTTTGTCCTCCAATGCATGGTCCCATGTTAGCGTTCAATGCCCTCTCTCCCCTACAGCTGCTCCATCGTCCAGCCACCCTGGGATTCTTGCTACTGCCGGAATGTGCCCGGAACTCTGTCATCTATGCGATCTTTGCGTATACTGCCTCATCTGTCTTAACCATCCTTTCTCTACCATGGTAAGCTGTAAAAATCATACCCATGCCCCCAAATACTACCTCTCCAAACTACATTTTCTAATCTCCCTCAAATGGACATGATCATGTCTCCATCAAAACCCTCCCATATTTCCTTCATGTCTCCATCAGGTCTCTCACTCACCACGTCCTGCTGGGTATGACAGCACTGCCGGTGGTTCCTAATCCTTTCACAAGCGTGGGAGCTCCCCAGAGGCATGCAAAGTGCATATACAGAGAAGCATGGCAGGCAGTGCAGAAAATGGGAAACACCTACCTGTTGAATGGAATGTGAGGAAGGACCTGAGGCGGGGAAAATGTGGTGTATTAGTGGAGCAGAGAGAAGCGTAGGGCCCCCCCTGAAATTGTTGCCTGGTGGGCAGCAGTGGCAATAAGGATGGACGTGATACCTAGCACGGCTTTCAAAGGCCACAGTTGAGCTGTGCTCTTCAGCCTCCAGCTGCAGCAAAGTCTCTGGTTCCTTCATCATCTTTATTACAAATTGTAGCTACTTTGTTCTTTTACTTGAGTATTGTCTCTCTGAGCCACACATGCGCACACATTCCGAGAGTGCACGCATTAAGCCTGCCTTGTTGACCTTTCTCAGTGTCTAGAAGAGTGTCTGGCATGTGACAATATTCAATAAAGGTGTTTTGAGTAAGTTAATAGAATTTGTGGATCATAATAGCCTGTAAAGATGAAATGAAGTCACATGCAAAGTAACTAGCACAATGCTTGAACATAATAAGCACTAGAAAATATTAGTTGCCTCCCTCCCTTCCTTCTTCCTTCCCTCCCTCTTTTCTTCCCTCCCTCCCTTCCTCTCTGACTACTCCTGCATCAGTCCATACATTAAAAACAATGTATCAGGTTTCTCTCTAGGCACTGAAAATAGGATAGTGAACAAAAGAGAGAAAAAACCCTGCCCTCGTGGAGCTTAATGAGGGAATGACTGGTTCACTTTGGATCTTCAGGGGATCTTACGAATGCAATTATTAAGAAAAGGGGATTGCGGTTTGGCTCAGTGGATAGAGTGTCAGCCTGTGAACTGAAGGGTCCCGGGTTTGATTCTGGTGCCCGGGTTGCGGGCTTGGTCCCCAGTAGGGAGCGTGCAGGAGGCAGTCAATCAATGATTCTCTCTCACCATTGATGTTTCTAACTCTCTCTCCCTCTCCCTTCCTCTCCGAAATCAATAAATATATCTCTTTTTTTTAAGAAAAGGGGGTTGTGGCTTGAAGACAGACACACTGGTAGGGGTAAGGAGAGCATAGAGGAAGGGAAGCCAGTTACAGTGTTGCAGGATGAGGTATAAAGGCTTGGATAAGTGACAGCAACACAACAGGAGAGGATACAGGAAGTAATGGGGTAGGACACTCATTGGTCTAAGATCCCCAAGTAAGGAAGTGGCAATGATGGTGAAAGTTTCCAATCTTGTTAGTTTGCTGTGCTGCCCTGAATAGACAGGGAAGTCGGGAGGGGAAATAGCTGTGGTTGGTGGGTTTTAGGGTGTAGGATGAGCTACAGCCAATTTTGGATACGCTGCCTCTGAAGAAACGGAAAGGAATCTAGGTGAGAATGTTTAACTCTCAAAGTAAGGATTTAGGGTGCAGGTGAAAACCAAACTCCCTTCTTATCACTGTTACATCATCTGAATAACGTACACATGGTATTCTAAGGACCTGCCGAGCTCCTCTGGGAATCTGCTCCTTTACAACAGAATCTGCGAGTTCTCCTGTCTTTTCAGTTCCTGGAACACGGTAGGGCCCTGAATAATATTTATGAACTGAGTTGGTTGACAGTAAGTAAAATGTTATCATTGGGCCAAAGAGACAAGTATGTTTGGAGTCAGAAAGGCCTCAATTCAAATTCTTGCCTCCTCCCTCCCTCTCCTACTATTTATACGACCATGAGCAAATTGATAGCCTGCATCTCAGACTTCTCACCTGCAAAATGAATGATCAAATCTATCTTGCAGTACTCTATGAGAGCAATTAAGTTAAGTTCCAGTAGGCACAAGAATCAAAGCATTTACCATAGTACTGATTATTATGTTTATTACCAGGGCCTTTTAGGTTTTGCCATGCCTTTCGCCTCCTCATTTAACCCATCTTCTCTTTCGTTACATTCCATCCAGGCGGTCCTGCCGGAAGCTGTCCTCTTGGGGTGGCCACCGGCCAGCCAGCTCTCCTAAAGCCGCCACTAAGCTCCTCTCCACATGGGTGGCTGGTCCGTCAGCTCAAATCACCCAATTCAACCGACGTCATCCGAGCTTGCAAATTCCAAAATCACTGTTAGTGCTTTAGATTTGGTCGTGTTTACGCCTGGCTTACAAACAGTATCACTGTCCTTATTTATACACAACTTGCATCGCGCAGTGTTTGAAGCAGCTTCCCCAACCAGCATTTAACAATACTCCTGAGATAGCTTTTCACAGCAAATCAAAAACTAAATACACCGAGAAAGCTGTATCTACATACAGTTTACTCCCAAAAGGTAAGTAAGAACCTGTGTTGCAGATACAGCAGGATTAGTTATGATACTCAAGGATGTTAGTTCAGAGAGAGTGATTTCCCTCAGTGGTGACTAGCACCCATTGGCTCCAGCACTGTGCTAGGCACTGTATAATTTACCTTGGGAGGGAATTAAATTTTTTCAAAAGACTCATACATTCTACATAAATGAGTAAAAGAGCTTTTGTGACCTTCGTTCTTCTATACTCTACAGTCGACCCCAAGCTATGGCAATGTCTAATAGCAAAGACACATGGAACATTGCCTATCTGTGTGTGTCTGCATGCGCACGTATGTGCTCTATGGCAAGTGCTAGGGAATGAATGTTTGTGTCCCTCTTCTCCTTCCAAATTCATAGGTTGGAGACCTAATCTCCAGTGTGATGGTATTTGGAGGTGGGGCCTTTGGGAGGTACATAGGTTTAGATGTGGATGGTAGAGCCCCCACGATGGGATAAATGTCCTTATAAGAAAAGGGAGAGAACAGAGCTTGCTCTCTCTTCCATGTGAAGGCGGCCGCCTGCCAACCAGGAAGCAGGTCCTCATCAGACAGCAAATCTGCCTTGCACCTTGATCTTGAACTTCCTGCCTCCAGAACTGTGAAAAATAAGTGTCTGTTGTTTAAGTCACCCAGTCTGTGGTATTTTGTTACAGCAGCCTGAGCTACAACAGCAAGTGAGCATAGCACAGTCCTGAGGACACAGAGTGGGCACAGTTTCGAAAAGAGAAGGAATCCCTGGGATGATGAGGAGGGCCGGAGTCATCCCCGAGGAAGTCACCACAGCCCTGAGGAATTTGCTGTGGTCACCAGCAGAGCACACTGCCGCACCACACCACAGCCTTGCCCTCCTTTTCCATAGTGAGTCAGTCAGCAAGCGTCCCGACAGCATTGCCCTGGGATCGGCATTTTAGGTGGGAGGAAGGTCTTCCCCCAGATTGAGATGGCTTTTCTCATCCTGAGGGTTCCAGGCACTTCACAATGGTGACATTTGCTGGGCTTGAATAAAGGGCTCTCAGAGAGCAAGATGATAACATGGAGCACAGCTAGTCTGCCAGGGCACAGAGCCCAAGGAATGCTCCTTGGGAGGGACCCACAGCCTCCAGTGACCAAGAGAATTAAAAAAAACACCCCACAGCAGGAGAGCTGTGCAGCAAAGGGTCCTGCAGCTCGACCTTGATGCACCATCAGCCAGAACTAACTGAAATGAGGTAAACAAAATATTGCCTCAAAGAGGTTTGTACAAAGAAGCTAGAATAAACCCTCCTTTTGATTCTAAACTACTTTTTTAAAATGCCAGGTAACCTTCAGTACCCCATCCCCCCCACAAAAAAAAAAAAAACGGAGGAAAGAATTTTACTCCCCCCACCCCATCTGTTCACTATAGTATCAAGATGTTTCCATCTTCACAAAGGTTTTGGCCTTCGGTACTCCTCAAGTCCTCTAAACATTATTAAAAAAACACCCTGTGATTTTTGAATTACTACTTAAATAACAAAGTCTGGCTTCCCTTTCCTGTTTTCATCTCCCTTTAAAGGTAAGCATTCGGTTCTCCATGTTACTAACACTGCAATAACAGCCGTTGAGCGACTCACCTAGGAAGGTTTTGGTGGCGGGTCGATGGAATCTGAACACTGCCTTGGTGCCCTGGACCAAAAGTTTGTTGCTTTGCAGTTTTATCTGCATGAATTCTGAAAAACAGGCCAGAATGACCTGTGGTATTTTCTAGTGGAGTCACCAGAATCCTGCAGTGTGCATTGCTGAACTGCAATGAACACATAAATCTATTACCAGAAAACATTCTGGCATTTGAGCTTTATAATTGCCATTTATGAATCAAATTGGAGTTTTAAAGCAACACCTAATTATCTCCATAATTGGCACAGGTTATACCTTTAATGACTCCCACTGGAGTGTGCGTGTGCACACACACACGCACACACACACACACGCACGAACACAAAACAGTGATCACTTAATTTGATTTTGAAACTGGATTTTGAGTTTCCTCTTTCACCCAGAACTTTCAGATGGTGTTCAAAGTCGGGTGTGGTTCCACTGGGTGTGTGTGTGCAGGGGGGGGCGGGGCGGGGGTGAGGGGAGGATGAAAAGAGGCCGGAAGGAAGGATGGGAGGGAACTTGGCAAGAAAAACCCTTTAGGGACGCCTATGGAAGGTCTGCAGAAATTTCTTGCTAAGGAGAAATCCGCACGTTGGAGTAAAAACGGGCTTTGGCGAGTTCTTGAGAACTTCGAGGCGCTCTAGTCTCCCCTACAGGCGAACCGCAAACAAGAAATCTGAGGCCCAGCTTAAAGTTGGGTAAAACTTTGGGACAAACTGAGCGCGGGCCCCGGGGAGCTCTGAGTCAGTCCCGTCTAACGGTTCACAAAAACCGCTAGGAGCCCGCAATCTCGGCGGGCAAAGGGCGCGGTGACTCACAGCCAGTGACTCAGCGACCCCACCCCATGCCCCTGAGCTGTCTTCGGCCGCCGCCCAGCAGCTCCAGAGGTCCAAAGCCGAACCTCGCCTGCTAGGTCTCTGAACAGCAACCCCAAAACCAGAGGGTGAAAAAGATGCGGGCCCAAGCTGTACCCCTTTCGAATCGCACGGTGCACACGGCTGCGCGGGGCCGAGCTCTGAGTGCGTCCTGGGCGTGCGCCCACCACCTCGCGCTCCAATCTCAGGCGCTCTTTGTTTCTTCTCAGCGCCTTCCGATACGCTGGAACCTTCCTCCCCCTTCCTGCTCCTTTGCTCGGGGTCTCCCCACCCACTCGCCCGCTCCCAGCCCGCGACCGCTGCCCGCTGCCCGCGTGCCCCTCCCACCCGCGGGCCTCCTCCCACGCCTATTTGGCGCGGTGCTCAGGACCCCTTTGATCTGGTTCTGGGTGCGTTCCCCCACCACTGGACGCCGCCGCCTTTTTCAGGACCCAGGGGTGAGCAGAGCTCGCTCGGGCCATCATTAGGAAAGCCCCCAAAAGTCCTAATCCAGCTAAGAAGTAACGGGACTGTGCTTAGTTCCGAGGAGCAGAGCTAACGAGAGGAGGAAGGCTCCAGGGAACCCCCGCCCCAACCCCCTGCCCACCCTTCCCGCTACTTGCCGAGTCCCCATTGGCTGGGACGGTAGTGGGAGGGAAGGTAACAGGTTATAAAAACTGCGCCCTGGGCGGGGTCCGATCCTCTGCTACTCTCGCTCCGGGGTCACCGCGCCAGAGACGCAGCAGCGCTCCCACCGCCCACATCCACCGCGCCCTCGCTCGCCTCTCCGCCCGGAGCCGTCCACGCCGCCCAGCTCACCGTACCCTCCGCAGTCATGTCCAGCAGATCCATGTCCTCGTCCTCCTACCGCAGGATGTTCGGCGGCCCCGGCACCGGCATTCGGCCGAGCTCCAGCCGGAGCTTTGTGACCTCGTCCACTCGCGCCTACAGCCTGGGCAGCTCGCTGCGCCCCAGCACCAGCCGCAGCGTCTACTCCTCGTCCCCGGGCGGCGTGTACGCCACGCGCTCCTCGGCCACGCGCCTGCGGAGCAGTGGCCCCAGTATGCGGCTGCTGCAGGACTCCATAGACTTCTCGTTGGCCGACGCCATCAATACCGAGTTCAAGAATACCCGCACCAACGAGAAGGTGGAGCTGCAGGAGCTGAATGACCGCTTCGCCAACTACATCGACAAGGTGCGCTTCCTGGAGCAGCAGAACAAGATCCTGCTGGCCGAGCTCGAGCAGCTCAAGGGCCAGGGCAAGTCGCGCCTGGGCGACCTCTACGAGGAAGAGATGCGGGAGCTGCGCCGGCAGGTGGACCAGGTCACCAACGACAAGGCCCGCGTCGAGGTGGAGCGCGACAACCTGGCCGAGGACCTAATGCGGCTCCGGGAAAAGTAAGGCTGCGCCCACGCGGGGCCGAGGGAGGGAGGGAGGGAGATGGGAACGCTCCTTCTACCCGCAGGGGCTGCCACACCCTGGGGGATGTAGTCCGCAGCGGCTGAGGGAGGTGGGGGTGGGGGGTGGCCGGGAACGGAGCTGTGCTTGCGGTGGCGCAGCCCCACCCAGAGCCCAGCAGTTGCAACTAGCGTTTCCCCTCTCCCCCTCCCCCTCATTGCCTAAGAGCGCCCTTTTCAAGTTACAGATTTCTTGAAACTACCACTTTAGAGTGGATGGCCCTTGCAAACTGTGAGCGTGACATCTGCAAACTTTTGGAGTTCCCTGGCCCCTTCTGGCGGGCTGCCAGCCCTGGGCGGAGGTGGGAGGAAGGGATGGCTGTGCAGCAAGAGAAACAAAGGGCTGCCCAGGCTTCTCGGGGGGTGGAGGGGCGGCATTCTACTGGCAGGTCCGTGCGGCGACCGTGATTGCTTTGCCGCGCCGCGGTCCAAGTCCCGCTAAGCTTGCGGAGAATGGCAGTTCTCACACCGCAGTCGCTCGCTGGCAGCCTGCGGAGGTGGCGCACCAACTTTTGTCTGGCGGAGCCGCGACGCGGTGGTTGGGTGTGGCCGCCCCGCCCCTCGCGGTTTCCCAGTTCCCCTTTGGTTAATGTGCAACTGTTTCAGGTTGCAGGAGGAGATGCTTCAGAGAGAGGAAGCCGAGGGCACCCTCCAGTCTTTCCGACAGGTTTGTAAATCCTCTCCCACTCGCAACTACCGGACACCCCCCCCCCCCCCCAAGAACCCACGGCCGCGGGCAATTCTAAAAGTTAATTACCCCAAGTCTAAATAATGCAAACCTTCACACGTCTGTGCGCAAGGCCCCCTAGTGGCAGAAAGGCCAGATTGGTGCCTCCAGATAAAAACCCTTGGAGAATTTAAACCGTCCCTTAGGACATAAAAAAGTCTTTAAATTTTTACTTTGTTTCCAAATTTCTTACAAAAATAGGTTTTTTTTGCCGTTTCAATTTTTGGAACACGTAGATATTCTGATTTCGAACAGTTACAAGTTGAGTTAGATTGCTGTTTGCTAAGTTAGCTAACTTTACAAGGCCACAAAAATCGCAATTCTGCCCTGTAGTTAAAAATGTAACCGTGTTGGAGCATAAGAAACTTAGTTAAACTGGCATTAAACCAACAAGTTTTAGGTTCTTTTGTGGCAGTAAAGTTAGATGGAAGTATCGCTATGCACAACTATTTTGTGATCTAATAAGGGTGAAAAGGAGCCATCTGTGCCCTGGCTGAAAGGTATTAATGGTTTCTCTGGGCTGCCCTATGGAATGTAGAAAGAGACCTTCTGGCTAGTGTGGTGGTTCTGAAGAGAAATAATAGGAGTCTTTGTGTTCCTAAGAGAAGCTTTGCAACAGGCTACATTCTTATTGAATATGTAATGATGTAAGCACAGTTCTAATTGGACACAAGTATTTGCTAACATCCGTTATCTAATATCTGGCCCAGACTTGTGAAGTATGTGATGTGAAAAGTTCTTAAAGCTACAGTCATGCCTCACGTTTGGAAAGGCCTTTTTTTATTGAGTCCTTGTATTATTGGGTCCTTAGTATTCTCTTTATAAATAAAAATTAACCCTAAAGCTGAAGAATGGAAGTTTAATTAAAGGGTGATTTTTTTTCCTCCAAATTAAGATGGACTTAAAGAATTTTTTAACTTAAAATTGAAATCCAAAAGCAGAAAGAGTTGCCAGCACAGTTTTATTCCCCTGAACACTTATTGGGATTGGGTATAACAGCGCTCTCACATGCAAAGTCTAGAATAACATTTGAAGCAGAAATACATTTGCCAAATTAACTTACATACATCAGTGTGTGATCATTACATCTGTTAAAGTTTTCCTCAGAGAAGCGAGTTAATATAAAACAATATTAGTATAAAAGGTCTATTTAGGGATCAGGTAACATTTCCCATATTCTCTTTAATGAAGTGTCACGTTGCCCTTTTTTATAGAGGCTAGTAAAATTATCTTTTATATCATCTTTTAGAGTTTAACAACAAGCAAAAAAGAATATTTTTCCCCAGCCTCATTTTTTTTTTATCATCACCTATTCCTCATTCACTTTTCATGAAGGTGATAGAAGTGTCTCAACATTTTAAGAATGTAAGGCTATAAACTGTACTGCAAATAGAATTGTTTGTAAGACAAGAGGTATAAAAAATCCTCATGACATTCCCTTGAGGGGAAATAAAATCTGAGTTGCAAAATTATACATTCTGATTTGGAATGTAGCACTTAACAAATGGTGAAAAGTCAGGTGGAGAGCCAGAGCAGCAAGAATTCTACACAGACAGTAGTTTCGTTATAGGTAAGCGCTTTGACTAGTCATTCTGAAACAAGCTAAGCAACTGAATTGACAGGCAGGGTGCTAAGTGAAAAGGATGGATACACCCTTATAGGAGGAGACGGGGGAGTTTCAGGAAAAGAAGGTCCAGCAGAGAAAGCAAAGCAAATACAGTTCAGAGTTACATTTCTTTCCTGATTTGCCTGTCCTGCATCTCTGCAATTGCCCATCTAAATTGGAGTATAAATCTAGCCTTGTAACCTGAATGTCAAATGACTACACATTTGCTTTGGATCATAATGATGTTTTAGGTGATTTGAGTGGAGGAAAAAAGAGCTCAGGTATACACTAAAACTTTTGAAGCAGGAATTTCTGTTCTGTATGGACTCATGTATTAAAGTATGAGACCTGGTGAACACTTGTCTTGATGTTATTCCATAATATTAATACGATGGCATTGCTCTTTCTAGATTAAAAAAAAAAAACACTTCACTGGTATAATGTAGATTCAGTAACAATTCATGGAATACAGTTTACCATGTTGGCATACATTTATTTATTTTTAAATTGTCTATTAGCTAGTGGGTCCCAGTTCAAATTTGTTAATGAGAAGAAAATATAATATATTGGTATTCGAAGGTCATAAGTTTGTCAATGCCATTTTTATGATAAAGACAATAAGCTCATGTGATTAATAAGAATGAATAAATTAGATAAGCCATAGACTTTATCATGCGCCATGTCCCATCTTTCCTCTTTGAAATAGGATGTGGACAATGCTTCTTTGGCACGTCTTGACCTTGAGCGTAAAGTGGAATCCTTGCAAGAAGAGATTGCCTTTTTGAAGAAACTCCACGATGAGGTAAGTGGAGTCGCTTTCCGTGAATGAACATGAGGGAAGCTGTTCCCATCCTCCACATGGCTGACCTGCTGTCTGTTCTTTTTGCTTTTCCTTAGGAGATCCATGAGCTTCAGGCCCAGATTCAGGAGCAGCATGTCCAGATCGATGTGGATGTCTCCAAGCCTGACCTCACCGCTGCCCTGCGCGACGTCCGGCAGCAGTATGAAAGCGTAGCTGCCAAGAACCTTCAGGAGGCTGAGGAATGGTACAAGTCCAAGGTATGGAACAGAAGAAACGCACTGTGTTCACGCCCTGCAGCTCCAGTCAGGAAGCAGGCCCTAACTTCAAGGCCAAGGAGTATTTGTTGCTCCAGCCTCTCCGCCCACAGCAGACTCCCTTCCCTTTACTCTTCTCTGATTCTAATTCTGAGTAAACCCTACAGCACGCCCTTGACCTCCACACTTTTAAAATGAGGGTAATAGCATGAATTTCTACTTGAAACTATCGACGTCAGCATTCCATTACTTTTTCTCTGGTTTCCAAGACGTAATTATTCTTTTCATTTTTAAATATATTTTTTTATTGTTGACAGTATTATAGATATCTCCCATCCCCCCCCCTTCCCCTCTCCTCCCAACCCCACATCAAAGTATGTCATTCTCACATGGTCTCACTTATTTGTGGAATCTAATGAACAAAATGAATGGTCCAAAACAGAAATTTAGACATATTTTGGCAGACACTGAGGTTTGAACTTAAAATAGAAAAATTGGTTTGTGTTATGCCTTTGTTTGTTTGCGACATTTAAGCTTTCTCATTTGCTCAGGTAAGGTGGAATCTTAGAATCGAGTCGCCTGGGTGATCTACATTTCTCTTTCCTTCCTGACAGTTTGCTGACCTCTCCGAGGCTGCTAACCGGAACAATGATGCCCTGCGCCAGGCGAAGCAGGAGTCAAATGAGTACCGGAGACAGGTGCAGTCCCTCACCTGCGAAGTGGATGCCCTTAAAGGAACTGTGAGTATCACACACAATAAAAGAGGGGAAATGGCCCATTTGGACCCATTCAATTGACCAAGCTCATAGTGACATCTGAACAAAACTCCCAACGAAGAAAAATACATATTTTCATCCAAAGAAAATGAGTTGTTAAGACAGATCCAAAAAGCACTTGAGATCTGTAAGTTTTAGCTTACGTTATGACTGCTATTAAGGAGGGACTTGGTACTTGTATGCTTTACCTAACATCGAAGTGTTCGCCATTTGCCACTAAGGGAAATGGTTGCAAGTGGTCTGCAAATGGTTCTGGGAACAGCAGGGTTTTTCTGGAAAGTAACAGTGGAAGCCTTTCTCACCTCCTGCAGAACGAGTCTCTGGAACGCCAGATGCGTGAGATGGAAGAGAACTTTGCTGTTGAAGCTGCTAACTACCAAGACACTATTGGCCGCCTGCAGGATGAGATCCAGAACATGAAGGAAGAAATGGCTCGTCACCTTCGTGAATACCAAGACCTGCTGAATGTTAAGATGGCTCTGGACATTGAGATTGCCACCTACAGGAAGCTGCTGGAAGGCGAGGAGAGCAGGTATGGAACAAGGTCGAGTGCGTGTGAATTAGCAGCTGCCATTTGCTCGGTTGTATGCCACTCGCTTTACATATTGTATCTCATATCCTCTTTAGAGCATTTCTTCAAGGTGGCTGTTTACCTACCACTTTTTATAAATAAAGAACCTTAGGTTCAAAGAGATTGAGCAACTCGCCCTAGTCAGTAGCAGAGCTGGGATTTGAAGCTATGATTCTCTGAAAGCCAATGCTTTCCCCACTCTGTAAGGCCTCCAGCTCACACCCCTGTGCAGAAAATGCTTGGGGTAAAACGTTTAAATGTACCAATGAGATCAATCAGGGGTAAATGCTTCTGAAGCAAATCCCTCAGGAACACATGAGTACATTTTCTTATTTGATGAAAACTACAAGTGTATAAATTTATTCCTTGTCATTTGAGTTATTTTTCAAACATTTCACTGTATTTCTCTGCCTCTTCCCACTTTTGCTTCCCTGAACCTGAGAGGTAAGCATTTGATTGCTATTTATGAGTAATTTCAGTAGCTTGTAACCATTCTCTTTATAAAGCACTTGTTTTAAAAATGATACTTGAAAAATGCCATACCAGAGAAAGTTCTAGAAAACATCCCATTTTCAAACCCAACTACTGTCTTACCTTCTGTGCAAACTCTGCTGAGTTGCCCCTGCTGGCGAATACACTGCAGTAGTTTATCTCATCCTGACGCTCCAGTGCTGTCAGACTGGGTTTTAAAATAGGTGATCGTCTTTAGAATTATTTTGGGAGTAGTGCTTTAAACAGTTGTGAACAAAAACCATAATTCTTTGGGGAAAATGGTTACTTGTCTTGCTAAAATTTAATTTTTACTCATTTGGGCCAATTTTTCTTATTCAGAAACCAATCTGGATTCACTCCCTCTGGTGGACACCCACTCAAAAAGGACACTTCTGATTAAGACAGTTGAAACTAGAGATGGACAGGTTGGTATCTTCAAATCAAAATTGGAGTAATCTCAGGCGCTGATCTTCTTTTAAATCAATAAGTCTAGCTCAGATACAGCCAGCTGATTTGGGAGGTTTCTGTTTCACTGGTGCCAACTAGAAAGAGAATTGACCCCTTCTTCCAGCACTATATACAGCCAACTAAGTATTTGGCTCCTGGATGTGAAAGGCAGATAACAGTCTTCCAATTAGTGATTTTTCTATGGTCCTTAATTTAAAATGGGAGTAAAGCTTCCTTAAGTCACTTCCTAGACTAGCTTTATGAACTGTTGCATTAGATTACCATGTCGTGATCCTGGACACACCGCCTTCCCTAAACACTCCTAGGCCCTCTTACACAACACAAGGGCATGCCATGTGATCAAGTCCTTTTCATGTCAGCTCTGTGCCAGGAAAAAAATGGTCCAAAGTGATTGTAATCCTCATATAATCTTCCCTTGCACACAAACTTAAAATATAATTGTTTTTAAACTTTGCTGCATAGAATTATTACAGCATCCTTCCTCATAAACACAGGCCTTTTTAAAATGTTGTTTTTCAGTCTTGATATTCCATTGGCTACTTAGTTTGCTTATGGGTGAAGAGCGGTTTACATAGTATCTGTCCCCCTGCACCCCCCCAGCTGTAACCCTGGTCATGCAGAACCAACATAACCTTCCAGCTTCCCCAATAAATTACATATAATTAGTAGGGTTTTTCTTTGTCATGCTTAATGGAGTAATTTAATCTTTGGCATGTAGTATTATATTTTATTTGAATTTTATTTTTTTTAACAGGTCATCAATGAAACTCAGCATCACGATGATCTGGAGTGAATATTGCATGCACTCAGTGCTGCAACATATTACCAGCAAGAATAAAAAGGAAATCCATATCTTAAAGAAACAGCTTTCAAGTGCCTTTCTGCAGTTTTTCAGGAGCGCAAGATAGATTTGGAATAAGAATAAGCTCTAGTTCTTAAGAACCAACACTTCTAAGAGAATTAGAAAAAAGTTTACAACATAACCTAGTTTATGAAGAAGGCTTGTGCTAGAATACTTTTTAAGAAGTATTTTTGAATACCATTAAAACTGCTTTTTTCCAACAAGTTATCTGACCAATCTGTTTCTGCTTCAATAAATCTTTGAAAAACTCTTTTGGTGTCTTATTTAATAATAGCTTCTCTCAATTTTATGAGACTATGTTTTAGTTAAAAAATATTTGGTCCTATTGGTTAATTTGACACAAAAATCAAGTTTACGTTAACTCAATAAATTCAACTTATTTATGCTTGAGATGTAGCCCTTAATTGGTTATTTAGGTAGACTTCACTTCATTTTTTTTTTTTCTAAATAAACTAGAGGCCTGGCCTGAGGGGATCAGGCCTCCAATATCCCTGAGGGGTCCTGGATTAAGAGGGCAGCCAGGCTAAGGGACCCCACTGGTGCCAGGTTGATTGGGGCCGGGGAGGAACCGAGGGAGGGCTCCAGGCATGTCTGGCTCATTTCGCCCGCTTAGTCCCAGTCCTGATCGGCCGGACCCCAGCAGCAAGCTAACCTACCAGTTGGAGCATCTGTCCCCTGGTGGTCTGCATCATAGTGACTGGTCAAATGGTCAGATACTTAGCATATTAGGCTTTTATATATATAGACTAGAGGCCTGATGCATGGAAATTTGTGCAAGAGTAGGCCTTCCTTCCCCCAGCTGCTGGTACCTGCTTCTCTCTGGCCCTGATCCGGAAGACGTCCAGTCTACTTAGCATATTACCCTTTTATTATTATAGATGATACATCCTATCTAATAAAGGGAATATGCTAAGTGACCATCATGCTCTCACAAGATGGTGGTGCCCACAGCCAATAAAGAGGGAATATGCTAATTGACTGCCACACCCTCACAAGATGGTGGCGCCCACAGCCACAAGATGGCGGCACCCAGTCCCCTCAGCCCTGCCTCATCCAGCCGGAGTTGCCCAGTCCCCTCAGCCCCACAAGGGAAAGGCAGTTGGGGGCAATCAAGCTGGCAGGGGAGGGCAGTTGGAGGCAATTGGGCTGGTAGGGGAGGGCCAGTTGGGGACAATCATGCCGGCAGGGCAGCAGTTAGGCATCAATCAGGCTGGCAGGGGAGCAGTTAGGGGGCTATCAGGCTGGCAGGCAGAGTAGTTAGTAGTAGTCAGGCAGGCAGGCAAGTGGTTAGGAGCCAGCAGTCAGACATCCCCCAAGGGGTCCCACATTGGAGAGGGTGCAGGCTGGGCTGAGGGACCCCTCCTCCCCCATGCACGAATTTTGTGCACCAGGCCTCTAGTAATAAAATAACGTACAAAATTTACAACAGCTCTTTTCATAGTATGATTCCAGCTGGGTCCATACCCTTGCGTAATTTCAGTTCTAACAAATAGACTTCCTAAAATTGAAAACTTTGACTAAAATGAAAATCTTTTTTTCGTATATGTAGCAAATGAGTAGCACAAATTCCACTTGCAGGAGTTAAAGCATAGGACATTAGGCAGGATACTGGGGCTTCATCTTCCATTAGCAAGATGCAAAGAAAGGGGACAAGTTCAAGTTTCCACATGAAACTGCCCACCTTTTCTGTGTGTGCATCTATATAAAGGATACCTAAATCTATATTTACCTATAGGTGGATATTCTTAAAGACCTTTGCAGGTGGGGAACAATGCTGACACAAAATAAGGGAAAATCCTTACCTTTTCATCTGGGAGATGAGACTAATCCATGTTAGTCAGATGGTGAAATGATGCTAACTGTAAGTGTAATAAACTTTCACCCCTTGAAGCAAGGACAATGAAGTACGGTCATGACAATCTGTCGCAAGACCATGCAACGTGAGCAGGCTATAGGAACGGGTACAGTTTAGGGGGGCCCTGGCCAGGTAGCACAGTTGGTGAGAGTGTTGTCTCAGGTCCAGTCTCCAGTCAGGGCACATACAAGAATCAACCAAGGCATGCATCAATGAGTGGAACAACAAATTGATGTCTCTCTCCTCCCTCTCTCTCTCTCTCCATTCCTCTCTCTAAAAAAATCAATACATTTAAATAAAAATTAAAAAAGAAGAGCCCTAACCAGTTTGGCTCAATGGATAGAGTGTCGACCTGCGGACTCAAGGGTCCCAGGTTCGATTCCGGTCAAGGGCATGTACCTTGGTTGCGGGCACATCCCCAGTAGGGGGTGTGCAAGAGGCAGCTGATCAATGTTTCTCTCTCATCGATGTTTCTAACTCTCTATCCCTCTCCCTTTCTCTCTGTAAAAAAAAATAAAATAAAAAAATAAAAATAAAAAAGAAGAGGGGAGGATATTACCTGAGAGCAATGAAGTTGTAAAGGCAGATTGTGTTTTTCTGAAGGGAAACTCCTTCGGGAAATTTTCTGGATGCTCCAAGTCCCAATTTACTATATTACTATTATGCCCCCTCCTCCAGGAATGATGTGGTCGGCACTTGTAGTTTTTAGGTGTTTATGTCTATCTTTCTCAGGAGTCAATGAGGGAAATAGTGAAATAGTTCGCGCAAAGCCCACCTACGTGCCAGGCATTGTGCTCAGTGATGTTAGCTGCGTGTTTCATGGTTTTTGTTACTGCAGACACTGGGTGAGTAAAGAAAGGATGGGCCTGGTAGTGACCCCTGGTGGGTGACTTCCCATCCTAGTTCCCTTAGGGTGGTCAGGGTCTATGCTTGCTTAGTAACAGTGTCCCCTTCCAGACTCACACGTGTACCAGCTTGGTCAATAGCTCTCCGGTCATCCTACCCTTGCAGGGAAGGAGAGTCATCCTGGCAGTCCTTAGTGTGTCCCCCCAGCCACTCACCCTCCATCTGTGAACAACTGACATGTTGAAAGGCATGAGCAGCATCGCTAGAGCAAATATCCAGGTCTTTGGGCCCTTACGGTACTTTTTCTATTTGGTTTTGTTTTCTGTTCTCTAGCTATTCTCACCATATTCCCCTCCATCTCCTCACCTCACTTACCCCATCTCTTCTTCCATTTCTACGTGCCTTTGGCTTAGGAGGCTCATCCAGGGAAGACACCAGCCTGTGTTGGTTTTCTTCAAGCACGTGACCTTTGTTAATTATTATTTTCAATTGAAGCTATAGGGTTTTGTTTTTTGGTGTGTTTTTCTCAGGGCAAATGAACCAGGATGACCAGTTCTGCCTATATATTTGGAGTGGGCTCCCCACCCTTAAAAAAAAATCTTGCAGCTCTTTCTAAATCGGCCTCCCTGAAATGGAAAGGATGAGCTGGCCTCCCTTATCTGTGACTCTCAGAAATTAGCCCTTAATGAGGAGCCTCAAAGTGGCCCAGCTCATAGGAATTCAAATCTATTTAAGTCTTTTTTTATTTTTATCTTTAATTATACTATTAGCATTTTCCTTATCTTCTGTTTAGAAAAACAAATAAAAAGAAATTATGTTCTCACCACCTATGGTGAAGCAAAGATTGATGCTCGGTTCTTTTATGTAAAACATTAGCTAAGATTAAAGGAGATAAAATAAAGTAGGGGATGGGGAGAAGGAAATGATGACATACAGTATAAGTCTGAAAGAAGTTACCAAGGGGACCATGAAGTCCATGGAAATAATGTGAAAATTGAGTCTTGCTATGTTTTCTCACAGTAGTGACAGCTGGAAGAGGTGGCTGGTGAGTGAGACAAGTGTCTGTTTTAGTTATAACATGCTTACTTAAGATCCACCTTCCCATGACCAGCCTCTGACAAAGGCACCAGGAAACTAAATCTCTTTTCTGAGGTTGTGAGACTGAGGGAGGAAATGTGTTCAGTGAAGGGGGATGGGTGAGGAGAGGGAGGGGGGGAGCTGGGAGGACACCAGCTTTTACTCCTTCTTGCAAGCAAGGATAGAGCAGACACTATGCCTGCAAGAAGGCTCTCCCTCTCTCCAACCCGCTGGACTTCAGTTAAGGTGTCTGCCTTCTTCCTCTTGGGCTGCCATACAAAATGCTACAAACTGGGTAGTGCAAACAACAAACATTCATTTTTCTCACAGTTCTGGAGGCTAGAAGTCCAAGATCAACGAGTCTAGCAGGGACGGTTTCTTGTAAGGTTTCTTTCCTTATCTAATCTCTTCTTATGAGGAAACCAGCTACAGTCATACGTCGCTCAGTGATGGGGATTCATTCTGAGATATGTGTCCTTAGGCTATTTTGTCATTTTGTGAACATCGCAGAGTAACTTATGCAAACCTAGATGGCATAGGCTACCACACCTAGGCCACATGTTACAGCCTATTTCTCCCAGGCTACAAACCTGTACATCATGTTACTGTACTGAATGCTGTAGGCAATTGTAACACAAGAGTATTTTTTTATCTGAACATATCAAACATAGGGAAGGTACAGTAAAAATATGACATAAAGTGGTACACCTGTAAGGGCAGTTACCAGGAATGGAACTTGCTCTGGATGAGTCTGAATGTGAGTGAATGTGAAGGCTCAGGACATCGCTGTACAGCTCCCTCTGCTTCCTTCTCACGGGGTCAGAAATAAAATATAGAAGCTGCCCTTGCTGCTCCGTGAACAGGGATGTGGGCTGGAGTGACTGGAAATACTGAGGAGAACCTGGCTGGGTAAGGCATAGATCACCAGGGGAGTGACTGTCAGGAGGGAGTGAAAGCGGGTGGCCTGTGGATCAGTAAGAATAAAAAATCAAGATGGAGAGATAAAGGAGCACAGGGGATTGTCATAGCAATGTGGTTTTGGCTATTGCATGCTGGAGCAGTGGTCAGATTAAGGAACTTTCTGCTGTACATTTAAAGGGAAAAAAAGGAGAAAGAGTGTTTAACATGGAGAAGGTATAGAACTGAGGACTCGATGTTGCAGATCAGTTTTGGTTCCATTGACTGTGTCTGGTACAGAGGGCTCTCTCTGACATTGGATTGACAGAGGAAATAAATTTTATATATGCTTTACATCATTACAACCTGAAAATATGTCCAAAGTCCAGGGACAGGCTGGCTCCCCACTACCACAGACAGCTTTTATTAAAGCGGCAGAGGCACTTCATACTTGTTGAGGTAGCTCCTGTGGACCTGTGTCCTTGGACAGGATCTTGGGTCCTTGACAAAGAACTTACAGCAATGTACTCTGAAGACCACCAAGCTAGATCTGGGAGACTGTAGCACCCTCTGAGTATGTACCTCTGGGCTGAAACAAGTCAGTGGCCAACTAGGAAGTGATCTGTGCACTCAAAATTGAAGTGGTGTGAGTGAGATGAAATCTACTGCAAAGCCCCATAGGTATTCCTCCATCAGTTGGGGCTGTCGGTCAATTATGCTCCTTGAAACAGGAGATGCAAGTGATGTATTTTCCTTACTGCTACGCAAATCTAGTGAAAGGTTTTGAAAGCATAAATATGAATTATCTATACTAATAAAAGCATAATAGGCTAATTAGACCAGACAGTCGAATGACCTTCCGGACATCATTCCAGACGTCCTTCCAGATGAAGCTGCGGTGGCGGGAGCCAAGGCAGAGGTGGTTAGGGGCAATCAGGCAGGCAGGCAGGTAAAAGGGTTAGGGAAGATCAGGCAGGCAGAGGTGGTTAGGGGCGATCAGGCAAGCAGGCAGGCAAGTGGTTAGAAGCCAGTGGTCCCAGATTGTGAGTCGGATATCCCCTGAGGGGTCCCGAATTCCAAGAGAGTCCAGGCCAGGCTAAGCCCCCTCCTTTTCCCCCTGCATGAATTTTGTGCACCAGGCCTCTAGTAAATATATAAAAATAATAAATCTTGGGCATGGCTCAGGGATACATGATTATTTTTTATTATAGTTAATTAACATAGTTTAACATTTTAACATTTTAAAGAAGAAAATCACATGATCTGCTTGATATAGAAAAAACATTACATAAAAGTCAGCATTTTATCATTATAAAAACTTTTAGAAAAATAGGAATATAAGGGACCTTTCTTTTTCTTTTTTTTCTTAATCCTCTCTTGAGGATATTTTTCCATTGGTTTTTTTTAGAGAGAGTGGAAGACAGATGGAAAGACAGAGAGAAACATTGATGTGAGAGAAACACATTGATTGGTTGCCTCCTGCATGAGCCCTCACCAGGGCCTGGGCCAGGGAGGAGCCTGCAACCAAGGTATGTGCCCTTGACCAGAATCAAACCTAGGACCCTTCATTCCATAGACTGACACTCTATCCACTGAGCCACACTAGCTGGCCTAAGGGTCGAAACCAGCAGCCCAACATCCTGGATTGCAAGAGGGCGCAGGCCAAGCTGAGGGACCCCACCAGTGCACGATCGGGAAGGAACTGTGGGAGTGCTCCAGAGCATGTCTGGCCCATGTCCCCCAGTTCCAATTGGCCATACCCCAGCAGCAAACTAACCTACCAGTTGGAGCGTCTGCTCCCTGGTGGTCAGTGTGCGTCATAGAGACTGGTTGAACACAGCATATTAGGCTTTTATTATATAGGATGGGTGCAGAGAGAGACATCAAGAGAATATGATGGAGTACTCTCAAAATAAACTCGAGTATCTTAGTTAGTTTGGGCTGTTATAACAAAATACCACAGACTGGGTTGCTTAACCAACAAACATTTATTTCTCACAGTTCTGGAGAGTAATAGTCCAAGATCAAGGTCCTGGCAGATTTGGTGTCTTATGAGAGCCTACTTTTTGGTTTTCAGACAGCCATCTTTTTGCTCTGTCCTCACATGGGGGAGAGAAAGAGCAAGAGGTTGCTCTCTGGTCTCTTATAAAGGTACTAATTCCATCATGAGGACCCACTCTCATCACTTCATCTAGCTCTAATTACCTCAAAGGTCCCACAATACCAAAATCCTCTCCAAATACCATCACATTGGGGGTTAGGCTTTTCAACATATAAATTTTGAGGGGGCACAAATATTCAGTGCATAACACCATGTACATGAAAACATGCTTTATGATAGTGTGAGCATTGTTCTAATATTAATTGAAAAATCATTTTGAAAAGGACCCTTAAACCTTTTTCAGGAGGCTTTCTATAATATGGGCCTAATATTCTCCTTCTGGCCACTTTCTTCTTGCACTTGAAGACATATGTGCCTCCTTGAGGAAAAGAGATGATGACTGAATGGTTTTAAGGTCCCTTTAAGAGTTGACAAAGATTTCTTTGAGAACATACAAATTTCATGCCTAATTGTTCACCATCTATGAGCAAGGCTAAATTTATATAAATATACTAGAGGCCTGATGCATGGAGGGGGGTTCCCTCAGCCCAACCTGCACCCACTCCAATCAGGGACCCCTTGGGGATATTCGACTGGGACACCCCTCTCACAACCTGGGACTGCTGGCTCCTAACCACTCACCTGCCTGCCTGCCTGATTGCCCCTAACTCCTCTGCCTGCCTGATTGCCTCTAAGTGCCTCTGCCTGACTGATAGCCCCTAACTGCCCTTCCCTGCCAGTCTGGTTGCCCCCAAAGGCCCTCCTCTGTGGCCAATTTGGTTCTGATTGGTCAGTTTCTATGCCAGTCAGTGTCAAAAGCTCCAACTCCTAGGCAGCCATTGGCTCCTCACAGTTGACACAGATTTGGTTCTGATTGGTCAGTTTCTATGCCAGTCAGTGTCTCTGGGCCTATAAATGGAGCCTGATCAGAAAGGCAGGGCTGATCAGCAGCCCTGGTGGAGGCCTGGAGGAAATGGACAGGCGGCTGTTAGCCAGGCTGGGAGAGAAAGAGAGGCAAGTTCTGATCAACAGCTGCCACAGAGGCTACGGATCAGATCCTGCCTCTCTCTCTGCAGGCCTCTCTCCGGGCCTGATCCACAGCCCCCTAGGCAGTCAGTACTGGTTTGGGGTGCAGGCAGTGGCCCCAGTCAGTGCTGGGTCACCAAGGCAACCCAGTGTGGTTGAGCCTTTAGTAGTAATCAGTAATCTGTCATTAAGACCCTGGCTCTTTATTATATAGACTAGTGGCCCATTGCATGAAATTCATGCACGGGTAGGGTCCCTAGGCCTGGTGGGTGATCAGGGCTGATCTGTGGGGCCTGTGGGCTAGCGGCAGCTCCTGCATTGAGCATCTGCTCCCTGGTGGTCAGTGCACATCATAGCGACTAGTCATTCCACCAGTCATTCTGCTGTTCAGTTGATTTGCATATTAGGTTTTTATTATATAGGACTAGAGGCCCAGTGCACAAAATTTTGTGCACTTGGGGGGGGGTCCCCCAGCCCGGCCTGTGCCCTCTCGCAGTCTGGGACGCCTCGGGAGATAATGACCTGCTGGCTTAGGCCTGCTCTCGGGTGGCAGAGGGCAGGCCCAATCCCTAGGTGCAGCCCCTGGTCAGGCTCAGAGCAGGACCGATTGGGGAATGGGGCACCGCCCTGTCATGCACAGAGCAGGGCGGATCGGGAGGTTGTGATGCCACCCCTAGTCACGCTCAGGGTAGGGCCAATTGGGGGGTTGGGGCACCGCCCCCTGTCACACTCAAGGCAGGGTCCATGGGGAGGTTGCGGTGCCACCCCCTGTCATGCACAGAGCAGGGCCCATCAGGGGGTTGGGGAGTTCCCCCCTGTCACTCACAGAGCAGGGCCCATCAGGGGGTTGGGGAGCTCCCCCCTGTCACGCACAGAGCAGGGCCGATCAGGGGATTGAGGAGCTCCCCCCTGTCACTCACAGAGTAGGGCCAATAGGGGAGCTGGGGCACCGCCCCCTGTCACACACAGAGCAGGGTGGATCAGGAGGTTGGGGCGCTGCACCCTGTCACACTCAGGGCAGGGCCAATGGGGAGGTTATGGCTCTACCCTGTCACACACAGAGCAAGGCCCGTGGAGGGGGGTTGGGGCGCCACCTTCTATCACCCACAGAGCAGGGCCGATTAGGGGGTTGGGGTGGCGCCACTGTCACACTCAGGGCAGGGCCGATGGAGAGGTTATGGCTCTACCCTGTCACACACAGAGCAGGGCCGATCAGGGGGTTGGTGCGCCGCACCCTGTCAAACACAGAGCCACAGGGCAATCAGGGGATTGGGGAGCTCCACCCTATCAGGCACAGAGCAGGGCTGATCAGGGGGTTGGGGTGCCTTCCCCTGTCACGAACAGAGCAGGGCAGATAGGGAGGTTGTGGCCCCGCCCCCTGTCACACACAGAGCCGCAGGGCGATCAGGGGGTTTGGGCACTGCCCCATCATGCTGATCCCGGTGCTGGGAGCCTCGCTGCTCCACTGATCCCAGTGCCGGGAGGCATATTCCCCTTTTACTATATAGAATAGAGGCCTGGTGCACGGGTAGGGGCCGGCTGGTTTGCCCTGAAGGGTGTCCTGGATCAGGGTGGGGGTCCCCACTGGGGTGCTTGGCCAGTCTGGCTGAGGGGCTGAGGGCTGTTTTCTGGCTGGCAAGTGACTGAAGCTCCCAACCGCTCCTTGTTTTCTTTTTTTTTTTTATTCTGGGCCAGCTTTAGCTCTGAGGCCTCGCTGCTGAAAACATTGATACAATGTTGCGGTCTGGCTGGCTTTCAGTCCGGCTGGTTTCTGGGGTTTTGTTTAGCTTCTTATTTGCAACATAGTACATAGTTGCTTAGAGTTGCAGCTGAGAGGCCGGCAAGTTAGGCGGGGAACGTTGGAGTCTGCAGTCACTGAAGCAAGCAAGCCTCCATGCTCGCTTCAGTGCATGGCTGCTGGCCGCCATCTTGGCTGACAGTTAATTTGCATAAGGATATGCTGATTAGCCAATGGGAAGGGTAGCGGTCGTACGTTAATTACCATGTTTCTCTTTTATTAGTGTAGATAGTCTAACATTAACTCTAGGAAGCCTGCACCCTGTTCATTAATCACAAAACCTTCCTCTTCCCATGAATTACCTATTTCAAAAGCACCACAATATATTCCATCTTCCAATTCCATTTAAATATGGATAATATAAACTATCTTTGTATATAGTTTGGTATGTGTGGGGTTGTGGGAATAGTCAACTAATCAAATGATCTCCTCACCACCTCCAGGTAAACTCTTCCCCTCTGTGATCCACTGATCATAAATTGGTTTACTGCAAGAAGAAAAAACGGAAGCTGTCTCAGGTGGTAGACGGATGAACTGCCTATGAAACAGTACAATCAGCTCCAGGAGGAATACATTTAAAATGTTTCTCCCTATAGGGTTTGACGGAAACAGACCATTTTGTTCCAATTGCCATGTGCTTCAGCAAATCATTCTGGCTGTTCTGAGTAGTTGCCTTGCAAGCCCATGAGCTACCGTCTGAGATTTTACTTCACACTGACAGGGCAAAGCTGAAGCAGAATGGCATCCATGCAGTTCCAATCTGTTCTATTCAAGAGTTTGACAGATTCAGACCCAGGCCTGGCTTTCAGTACCATGGAGCAATGACATTTCCTGGCTTGATCATAAAGTTCTCTTGGCAATACTGTGTTGAGTTTTTATGGTTCATCTAAAATCAACAAGTGAGAGTTTATGATGAGAACAACCTTCTAAAATGTTTGATCAGAAAAACTACCAGGTAACCTATTCCACAGCAATTCTGCCTTCACATAATTTATCTAATGGACCTTATTAAAAATAGGTTTCTGTACATAAATTTGAGGCCATCAGAATGACATAAATTTAAGTTTCAAATACTGTTTTATTCGTGTGTATGTTCTAAAAATATGTTGTAAATATGTTCCTGCCAAGGATGGACTACTGTCTTTAGGCCAGAGCTTGAGGAGGTGCAGTATAACATCCAACCAGCTGCCCAGAGAGAGAGAGGCATGCATTTTAAGGTCAAGAGACCCCCCCCTCCAAAACTGTAACATAGACCCGCAGTCAGCAGACTTTCTCAAACATACTAATCAGAGTTGGCAGTAGCTAGATTGCCTTGGGAAGTGAGTGTCCATGCCATCAGGCCCCTGTGTAGCCTCTGAGCCTGCCACTGAGGCCACTCCACTCACATGTCCATTGCTCCAGTTCCAGTGTGACCATAACAGTGGCTGCCTAACATCAATTGGCCGAGTCGTTTTGTCTAAACTTCGCTGGTTGGTGCCCCTTCTGTGGCAGGATGCTTTCTAATGAGCATTAATATGTGATATAAAAATCTTCATACTTTGTGCATATGCCTCTACTCCAGCCCTCCTGTGTCTAGCAACCCAGTCTCTTTCTTTATAGACCCTTGGCCAGCCAGCCGTTCTATTGGACTCAGCCCAAGACTCTATATAGCTTCACCTCAGGCTATTTCTCCACTTGCATTCCTACTCTTTACACATAGATTTTTTTTCCTTCTCAATATCTTTCAAGGCCACCTCTGAAAGTGGCTACAGTAGACCCACTAGGCATTCCAGCTTTTTATACCCACAAACTGAGCCAATCCCTCTGTAAACCAAGTGCAAGTTCTGGCTGGTTGTATGACACTTCGCCCCCCACATGGCAACAGGTGTGAGCCTGGGAAGGAATGCTAATACCACCACACACAATGACATGGGTGTCTGAGCTACCTTCTCCAGCAGCTTACCTGTGCTCTCTAGTCCTGCTCAGATGCAATTTCGGATGTACCATTTCCATCTTTACTGGGGCTCATAATGGGAACCGTTCCTCAAAAGACAAATAGTTCTCCACTGCAGACGATAGAACCTTCTGTTAGAACCCAGGGCATTTCTCCTACCAGGGCGTTCCATGAACTACATACACGCTGTATCTTCACTCATCACAAACCCCTCCAACACTGTGGAGTCAGCAGGATTGCATGGCCACAGCATCAGGGCTCTTGTACAACAGCCTGGGCCGGCCTCTTCCTATAGGGCCCCTTCCTGCAGGGCCCCTTCCTGCAGGGCCTCTTCCTATAGGGCCTCTTCTTGCAGGGCCTCTTCCTATAGGGCCTCTTCCTGCAGGGCCTCTTCCTGCTCTGGGCTGCACAAAGCAGGCAGCCTTCTGTGTTACCTGGCATTTGGATCACAGCGGCTTCCACAGCCCAAAGAAATCTAGCAGGTTTTGATTGTATTCTCTTTATTAGAGAAAAGGATGTGAGCTGCAGTAATTGTTTTTCACATTGGAGGGAATATCCAGGCACGCTCCTGACCCCTGGGCCCCAAAACTTTGCTGAAGTGACTCTCACAGGAGTTCTGTTCCACCCTCTGGAGTGTGTGTTCTTTATCAAGGCCTCCAGGGTACCAGCCACCTCTTCCCTCAGTCCCACAGCATGGCAGCATTGGTGTGGGGGTCCATGGGATGGCCTGTGGGATAGCTGGGTTACACCATGACTGATGGTGGGAGAGTTAACAGAAGCCTGGAGCAAAACTGTAAACCAGCGATTTTCAACCTTTTTCATCAAATGGCACAAATAAAATAATTACTAAAATTCTGCAGCACACCAAAAATATATTTTTTGCCGATCTGACAAAAAAAAATAGGTATGATTTTGATTCATTCAAACTGGATGGCTATTGTTATGCTGACTATTGTCATTTTATTTGTTTATTTTTTTTTATTTGACAACCTAAGGTCAGTACCCCTGACGAAATAATCAGGTGTTGCATGTTTTAAAAATTCTTGCAGCATACCAGTTGAAAATCGCTGCTGTAAATGAATGTTCCTGTCCATTCCATGTGAATGCAAACTATTTCTGATCAGACTGGAAAAACATCCCCAGCCCCACACTTGCCAAATCAATGGCTGCACATCATTTACCCGAGGCATTGTTAACCTGCTTTAGCAATAATGCCCCAGCCAGCACAGCAGCTGAAATCGGGGTTAATACTTGTCTGAGAGTGCAAGTCAGTCACAGCCGTTTCCTGGATGCAGTTGGTTTCTGCAAGGCTCAGACTAGAGAATTAAACGAAGATATGATAGAGAACATCACCCTTGCATGCCTTGGTTTTTAATGGTGGCATTGATCTTTGCCATGCCCCTGGGATGAGATATTGTTTGTGATTTACTATCTTGAATGGGAGGGTTCACAGACTTCCACTTGGTCTCCCCCAGCTCTTAGTCTGTAGGCCACGGGCTCAACGTGGGGATACTCCAACAGTCAACATATCCATTTTAATTATATTCTCAGGGTCTGGGGAAATGACCAGTGGTGAGTCTGTGGACCCCCTGTGAACTGGACCTGGTTCAGAATTCTGTTTATTTCCTGGCCCCATAAATCTCCCCTCCAGCGGGGCCATGACAATGCTTTCATCTCTGGGTACCATTGTCAATTCAGGACCTGTGTCCAAAAGTCCTCAAGAGGTCTGGGTATTCTTCTTTATAGTCATTCAGGTAAGTAACTGCAGGTCCCTTTGGAGGAAGGACTTACAATAATTACAGGAATTATTGCTGCAGCATTTCAGGGTTCTTTCTCCTCGGGCCCCAGCCACCTCTTCGGTCAATGTGTTCTAGATCTCAAAATTGGCTCAAGTCTGAGATCTGAGCAAGGAATCAAAGCTGCATTGGGTGATGCCATTAGCCCTCTGCTCCTCCATTCCTGCCTTCTCTGGTTTGTAGAATTGAAGAAGCATCCCTGTTGGCTGGCTGGCTATTTTGCTCCTAAGAAAGCCAGGGTCTATTAACCGTTCCACAATTTCCTGTGGCTCAAGCCTCTTTGGCGTCTCTTCCAGCCTTGCCAGTCATCATGGAAATTGTGGCTCCCTGGCTTCCGATGGTTAAGGGACACCTCATGGCTTTATCCTCAGGTCTGAACATAAGCCCAGCTCCGTGTCTGTGTCACCTACCATCAGCCCTGGCCCAAAGACCTTATCTTAACCACTGTTTTCCTGACCACTCTTGGTCCTAACTGTGTCTGGTCAGGTCTTCCAAGAAGTAAAAGTCAAGACAGGATTAAATGAACAAAAGATTTATTGGATGAAATCCCTGTGAAGGATAAAAAGGGCTGGAGAAGAAGTAGAAAGGAAGAACCTTCAGTCTACAGTGCTGGTCCAAGATCTGTGAAAGGACCGAGGGAAGGGAGAATGGGTTAAGAGGAGCTTCAGATGACAGTGCTGCTCTAAAAAAACGTCTTGGCTAGGCCAGTGGGAAGTCTTGGACGAAAGTTGTCCATTAGAGGTATCTTGCCTCTGTCAAATCGTCCTGTCGCAGCACACACCATGCTCAGTCATCGGCTGGGAGTGGCCTGGTGGTAGCATTGGCTGAGAGTGGACTCGGAGGTGCATCCTGAGTGTCACAGCTGAGTGTCATCAGCTACGCTCCAGTCAGTTCTTGTGAAGGGAGTTCTGAAGCTCCACTGTCACCTTTCCCAGGACCACACGATAATTCTTGCTAAAGAAGAAAATCTGGAGCATAATCTGCAAAGAGTCCTCTGAGCTTGCGATGAGGAAAAAATATTACATTATCAGACAGAGCAGTGTCTGCTGCTTTTTAATTCTCTATTTTATTAGACTATGCCTGGCTCTGTGTTTGAAGAAAGAAATCCATTAACTTACCCATTTATCTTTTGATGGCCTCCTTTTAGCTACATGAAGGCCCTGCTAAAGTTTTGAAATGGTCATTTTTCTTTAATATCATCATATCATCTCAAAGACATTTTCCTTGACTTTCTTCTTCACTTTCTATTCCCTTACTCTATTTTTCCCCAATACACTTATTATTGTCAATCATGTTATTACATATATGGGTGTTTGTTTACCTGATCACTTTTCTGTGTAACTTCCACAAAAGCAGGAACCTCCTTTGTCTTGTTCACAGTCATATCTTCAGTATTCAGCACACACACGCTTGACACAGTATGTACTTAATACAGTAGGTCCTTGGGTTACGTCGGAGATCCAATCCTACGGCGTGATTTTCGCCGTAAGTCGGAACCCACCTACATAAGCACCTACGTCACTCACATGGAGCACATACACAGCAGTAATGAAGTGAAACAGTAAAAAAAATTTAAAAGAAAGATAACAATTCCTGACCTTTACTTGTGGTAAGTAAATAATAAAAAAATAAAGTACATGTGTACATACGTCGAAATGATGGAACTTTTTTTTTATATAAATAAATGGGAGATGGCGACATAACCACGAAACGACGTATGTCGAGTCTGATGTAAGCCGAGGACTGTCTGCATATGATTATTGAATATATACATCAAATCCTACCAGGCCAGCCCTGGCTGGGTGGCTCAGTTGGTTAGAGCATTTATCGAGTGTCCCAAAAGGCGGTGGGTTCAATTCCCTGTGAGAGCACATACCTAGGTTGTGGGTTTGATCCTCAGTTGGGGAACGTACAGGAGCCAACCAATAGATCTCTCTCTCTCTCTCTCTCTCTTTCTCTGTGTGTGTGTGTGTGTGTGTGTCTACCTTCCTTTTTCTAAAAAAAATAATTGCATACTCAGTGAGGATTTTAAAAAAATAAACTTACCAGGCCAGCCTCTCCCACACATATCTAAAACCAGTCCATGGGTTAGGAAATGCAATAGAGAAAAGATGTTCTCCTGGTTATGTTATAACTCATAATAATCCTACAAATCAAGCAAAATGTCCCCGTTTTACAGATAAGAAACAGGTAATATTCACAAAGTCATCCAGCTAGCAAATTAGGAAGCTGTGACTTGACATCAAATCCAAAGTGTGTGCTCTCAAGCATTATAGGATACCAACAGCAACAACCCCCCAAACCTCGCTTGCAAATAGATGAGTTCCAAGAAACACTCACTCCATTTCCAAACTTCTTGAACAGAATGAATCTCACCATCAATCGACATAATTGCTAAATTACAAAACAGGCGTTGCGAGTAACCCTAAAGCACTTCTAAATTTTCTCGCTAACAACCGATTACATCCTCTTTTGCAAAGTAAGTAAAATTGTTTGCTATTCAGGCCTCCGAAGAGCTTAAATGTTCCATACAAAATATATGAGATCTAGAGAACCATTAAGTCATTACCTAGTGCCAGATTGAATGTTACAGTGTATTTTTCTGGTATTTTAACCTGTCTAGCAGCTAATGACTCGGAAAGTGTTCCTCTTATTTAATCCCTCTCAAAATTTTTTCCTCACCAAGAAGCTACTAATAACTTCCCTTGTCAGGGAAGTTAGTCTCTTCAGATACCTGTCAAATGATTTTATGTGATTAATCTAAAGCAAAGGTTTTTTTTAAAGAAGTAGCAGAATCATTCTGGAAAGCAAACAAGAAAAAGCACTCAGCTGGGAAGTGTCGTTATTACACATCCACTACTGCCAGGAGCACGAAAAAGGCACACAAATCATACACCAGCATCTAAAATCAAATGCACGTCAACTTACATTCTAGTCTTCTGTTAAGCTGATAAATTATTCAGCCTTCTTACACATTTAATAACTCTCTGAAACAGGTCCCAGAAAGTATTTGCATATAAAATATAATTTGAGAATTAAACAAAGCTTTGGTAGAAGGCTACAGTCTTATCCAAGCTAACTCTGACAAAAATATTCAAAGCAAGCTGTCCATCCTGATGATTCATTCCCCAGTCACTTACCTCAAAGGACAATTCTTTCTGGATGGGCCTTGACCATCCTGGTACTTGCCTAATTCCTGGAGAGTGAGGTGGGCTTGATTGACCAGCAAGAGGGCTTGATGAAATCTGCCTTTAATATCCTCAAATGTTTTTTTCCCAACCTCTGCACAGAAAGATCTTCTTGGGAGGAGATCCTTCATTTGGATCTTTCCCATAAATGTGTGTGTGTGTGTGTGTGTGTGTGTGTGTGTGAGAAAGAGAGAGAGAGAGAGAGAGAGAGAGAGAGAGAGAGAGAGAGAGAGAGAGGAGTTGCTTTTGGGTCGTTAACACCTTTGAAGATATTTATCTCAGAAGATTGTGCCAACAAAATGAAAATGTAGAAGAAACCACTGCCCATTCTTCCATTCTTCACAGACAGTTAACAACAGGCAGAATGGCAGGGCAAAAACCAAGCGGTCTTTGTGGTGCGCAAAGAAATACTGACATCTGCTGGTGGGTCTGGAAGGCACAGGCCTCTCCCAAGGGTCCCCTTTAGCTGTTCGGAATTAGAGGGATTAAAATCCAACAGACAAAATCCAGAACTATTCTAAGAAAAAAAAAATGAACTTATTATTAATATTGACTATTTCTATTATTTATTATACTTGTTTTATCTACGAGATAGATAATCATTGACTAAATCCCTACACCCCAAATAGTTAGCCAGCAAGACCCACGGTCAAGGCAAGAGTAAAATGAACCAAATTCCCTACTAACTTTTTATGATCTCAACACATACATCTTCAAAATCAGTGCTTCTAAAAGCAGCAAGAACAATGGGACGTGATGGTGCTTGGTCAGAAGATGGACCTTTGTTCAAATCCAGGGACCTCCACTTGGCTAAGTCATTTCTGCCAGTTTAGTTAATTTCCCAATATTCCCAGTTGAAAAAGAGGATTAAGAATACTCACATTATGCATATAAATAAGCCTAACCAATGGACACAGACACCAGGGGGGTGAGAGCATGAATGGGTGTGTGTGTGGGGGGGCGGTGTAGGGGCAATGGGGGGATAAGGACACATATGTAATACCTTAATCAATAAAGAAAAATTTTAAAAAATACTCACATTAAATACTCAATAATGGTGTTGTTCTATTTAAAGGACAGGAACCATCCTGGGACCATTTGGTTCTTGACTGACCAAGCTGGGACTGAGGAGAGTGCTTCTCAAACTTTGGCACACAAACCACCAGGGAACCTGATTAAAATGATGATTCTGACTCAGGTACCTAGAGGCCAACTCTCCACGGAGCTCCTGGTGCTGCCTTGGCTGGAGGGGACAGCCCTGGGGAGCCTCCCACGCCCTCAGGTGCTCAGGAGGGTTGAAAAGTTTCAAATGAACGTAAACAGTTCTTAACACTTCAGTCATTCTAATTCATGGATGAAGAGTCATAAGAAAGCTCTGGGAGAAGAAGAATTTGGAGGATGTAGAAAAATTGAAAACTTCATCCTCAGCCTTAGGAAGTCTTATGGATTCCACTTCTCATGAGAGACACGAGGAGTTTCGGTTCTGAATCAAAACTGCCCCCAGAAGAGGGTGTAAGCACAGCAGTTAATTTCAACGCTAAGCTTTCTGTGGCCTCCGCACGGTGAGCAGTGAAGATCCTGGAGTTTGGAGGCACAAGCCAGTTTGCACCCTGGCTTTGCCACCCACCATCTGCAAGGCCTTGAGCAAGTTGTGGTTCTTTTTTAACTTGTCAAGGTCTTAGACTTCGCAGAGAATATTGTGCAAGTTAAACAAGATACTACAGATAAGACTCTAGCTAGCACATAGCTTGCTCAATAGATGGTAGCATTATTATTGTTTTCGTGATGATATAGCAGAGCTGCTGTTTTCCTTCTTTCTTAAATATAGTGCTGCAATTGGGTAGCACATGTTAGAGCAGGTTGTGGACATCCAGAACAAGGTTTTGGAGGAAGCAAGACGGTAGCTTTAAACCAATGTCCACCAACAGGCAAAATGATATAAATCTCTGGGCCTCAGGGTCCATCAGCACGACAGGGAAAGTATGACCTACTTGGATCGTGTGGGGATTAGAAGTGTCAGTTGAGCTCCTGATGGATCATAAGCCCTCACAATCAGTAGCTGTTAGTATCAATGGGAAAACCATTATACTGTGAGTCAGGAGACGTGTTCTAAAGCTCCTCATTCTTCTGACTTTTCAACCTGGATACATGACATTTTAGGTAAGTCAGTTAATATCCTTGGACTAGTAAACTGCCAAATGGAGACAGGAAGTTTTGGTCACAGCATTACTGTGTGAGTCAGGTTTTAAAAAATTATCATTATTGAAGCCAGTTAAATTATATTATAAAGTATTTTTACATGCATGTGGTTTTTAAAGTATAGAGAGTGCTTTATGCATTATCACAGTTATTGTGTACAACAAGGTCATAGGGTAGAAAGAATGGGGTTGCCATTCAAGGGGTTGTCCAACATTCAAACTACCCCTGTGTTAGCACCCTGTTCTCCGCTTTAGGAAATCTATTTCTGTGGCCATCTTTCTATGTGACCAGACCTTCTGTCTACGCACCACAAAGCGTCAGGGAGCCAAGGCTCTCCTTGGACCTCAGCTCCTCGGTGAGTGTTAGGATAGCAGAGGGATGGCAAGTTCATAGTCACGGCCTCTCGTGATGACTGTGGCTAGACTCCAGCGTGCCCTCCTGCACAGTTCCTGCTGTCTAGTGTTCCCATGCTTCCGTGTTTCTTGGCTGTTTTCCATGTCTGATCCCCCAGCTCTCCTACCATTCCAATAAATTCCCTTTATGTTTAAGAGGGCCACAGCTGGACTCTGTTGCTTGCCACTAAGACCCTGACTAACTGCACACGCATCTGCTTTGCATTTTCTTTGCTAAAGCTACTGCCAACGTTCTTGTAATGAGCTGAGCCAACACAATTCAAACCGTAGTTTATAACTGTGCCATGTACACGAGGCGCCAGCAAAGGCAGAGGAAGGAATTAAAAAGTGGTTATCCTCCTTTAAAAATTTTTAATTTGAATGTCACTTCATTTTCTGTGAATCAGGCATTCACGTCCCTTTCTAAAAATGTGCCACCACACCAATAAATGAAAATCTTCATGATCAGATGTATTTACGTACGGGACTGGTACCATACAATACTGTGAGCATAGTTGGAAAGTGCTATGTGCTTCGTAAATTTAGAACTTCATTTCCTAAATGTCAAGTGTTTATTACCTACAACAAAAAAGGAAAAACAACTCTACATTTAAACGTGTTCTGTAGCTTTTTTGATGAGACATTTTAAGGATCATTAGTTGTCTAAATAGAAATGATATTTTAGAGAGGGGAAGAATATGAAAGATTGTTCTCTAGTTTAAGATTATGCCCTCTAACTTGCAATAAAGCTGTAAACTCAAGTAGGCAGTTTGCATGCTGGGTATTCCAAGTTATATCTCCTTGTGCTCTCCCCCTCTAAGGTTCCTTCTTCATTTTAAAGACAAATGCATACGAAAGCAGCCAGCACATGCCCTGGCCGGGTGGCTCAGTCAGTTGGAATGTAGTCCCATGCACTAAAAGGTTGTGTGTTCGTTCCCTAGTCAGGCCCATTTAGGGGATAGATGTTTCCCTCTCACATTGATGTTTCTCTCTGGTAAAATGAAAAAAAAAAAAAAGCACTCCAGTGAGGGCTTAAAAATAAGATTACCTTCCTTTCTTCTTTCACTTAATAGACAAAGTAAACTCTACATATGTAATCTGAGGGTTAAAAAAAAGTTCATCTCTGGATTTCATGAACTTGCTGTATCTTGTGCTGTGGTTTCCGGAAATGAATTTTGTCAGAAGGGAATAATCATTTTGAAAATAAATAAATAAATAAATAAATAGAACTTCTCATGATTTCCAGAAAGGATAATAAAATAAAAATATATTGGTTTTCTATCTCTGGCAAACAGTTCTTCGTCTGATTTCTTTTGCATCTGCTCTGCTTTAATTTGGGTCTCTAGGGAATACATGTCTAATTGTCTAGAGGTCAGCTTCAGAGCGTTCAGGCCTCAGAGAAGTTCCGTTGGATTTTTTACATGATGGTTTATGATGTGGATCATTCAAGGGACTCTTTCCTCAATTGTCTCCTTCGTTTTTCCTTTTGTTTGGCTCTGTGGCATCTGGGGTATAGTCGGGCTCAGAGCTGACATTTGCCAGAAATTAATGTCAGGTATGAATGCTGGGAGGTGTGCTGTCACAAGTGGGAACCGTCGAGGAGAGCCATCTGTCATGGGTGCAGGCCCCGCAGTAAGAACGCTCACGGGGAAGGAAACATAATTCTCCCGGAAGAAGCAAGCAGTTTGCACCTGCTTCTCTTGACCTCATTTTCGTAGACTGCAGAATTGATTTCAGGGTGGTCCCTCTAAATCTCTGCAACTTTTCATAAATTGGTGCTTGCTACAAGCAGCTTCAAAATCTCAAATAACTGCCTCTCCACCCGCCCCCATGTATTACACACACTATCTGTGAAGAGCAACTGAGTAGGGCGGGAAACTGCAATGGCAGTACATCTTTTCAAAAAATGTGCATGCGTCACAACAATCTAGGCATTATCGATCCCTTAGAAGAGAGAGTTTAGTGGCTGGAGATAGGCAGTCCCTTTTATGGGACTATTAAGCGCAAAGGGACACAGAATGAGGGTCAGTGGAGCAGTCAGCAGTGTTCCCAGAGAGGAAATGGTCCAACCTGTACTAAGAGAAATGCACTCTTGAAGCAGGCAAATGGCAATCAGACAACTGGTAGAGCCTCAGTCTCCAATTTACAGCATGACGCTGGAGCCTTCATTAGCTGAACACCTGGCTTGCTAATGTGATACTTGGAAAGTCAGCAAATTGTGGGCTTTTCCTTCTCCATCAAATGAATCTCTCCAGTGGTGAGTTGGCTCTCCTGAGGACAGCTTTTCTGTGGTTTAAAGAATTTAGGATCTTCTGGAGAACCTCTAAGATGAAGACGTCTAGCTCTTGGATGACACTGAAAGATGAACTAGAACCCTAATGCGTGATGCCACAGTCCTTCACAGGAAATGCATCTAGAAAGGTGAAGCTTCAGCCCAACATTCACAAGGATGACCATGGAGTATCATTGCTGGCTTTTATACAGTGGGCATCTTAAAAACTCAGTGCACGGAATGGACAGTTCTCTGGGCCTCCAGGCCAGAAGTTCCACACTGGCCCTGGCTTTGCCATCCATCAGCTACAGGATTGATGTGGGGGTCACCCAACCTCACTGAGCTTCAGCTTCCCTTTACAAAATGGAGATGAGCATCCTGATGGGCTGTATGAGGCAGTGATATATGTAAAATCACTATGAATACAATGTTCCGCCCACCTATCAGTGTCTCATTATTATTGATGACCGGTGAATTGGGGGGTGAAAAGACTCTGATTTATGATCCACAGAAGAGTGAAAACTCGCAAAAGGAAATTAATGAGGAATAGAGATTTAAATAATTAAGGATGAAGAGATTTGCCAGCACAGGCCAACTTTTATGTCCCTTTCAAGTTCATGTGATCAGGGTACATAAAGTGTCCCAGAAATAAGCTAAAATCATTTAGCTGAGGTGATGTGCAGGGAGGGCGATTATATCCTATCAAATGCACATGACAAAGATGGGCAGCCTCATTTCCCATAAGAACATACTGCGGCTCAATTAGCTGCATAATTAAAGGCATTTTTCTATCAAAACTCTCCCAATATAAAAGAATGAAGCAAGCATGTTATATATGATGGTGCAAGGTTTATGGATGAGTAAAGAAGGATCAATATGATAAATTTTTCTTCCTTCAAGAATAAAAAGAGTTTCATTTTAACCTGAGAAATAAAAACCATTATACCATGATATAATCTATAGTTAGCAAATCAAGAACTCCATAAAAATATTCAATATTTTGAGGAAGCCTTAAAGCGTACTGCATAATAAACCACATTGCCAGAAGATTAAATCCAAATTATGGCATTATTCAGAAAGAAATTGGCTCAGTCAAAATAGCTATTTCCTGGCCTGTCCTCCAAACCCTCTAATTGTTTTCTTAACCTTGAGCTCTATTCGATTTACAATGATATTTTTTTAAGTTTGAATGAGATTCCTTTACAGTTCTTTCAAACTCCTTATTCTGCAGATGGAGAAAACCCAGTATCGTGATAAGACTTTGATAAGACTTTAATTCCCACTTTATTTTGATACCCTAAAAGGAGTTGAGTTGGAGATGATCAAACAAACAAAACTCCAAGTAAATACAACATCACCCTCATTATTTAGAAATGTAAGCATTTACAACTTGTTTTATTAAAGAAAATGAAAATTTGTATTGTGTTCCTTAAAATTCAACCCGGTCTCCAATTTAATGTTAACACCACATTATTACTCTTTTTGTTTATTTTAAAATCTGAGATCATACTCATCCATTGGTCTAAACATAAGTCAGTTACCCCGTATTTACCTCCATGTTTTTGTTGATTTGTGTCTTTTCCTTCTATCTTGAACTGTAAATATAAAAATCTCAGGTTCGTAGGTGTCTCAAATTTGGAGGTAAACTAACACTATAAATGACTATGAAAGAATTTTGCTTCTGTCGGCTTAGCCGTGGTATATATCAATCCTCCTATAGAACCCTAAATTACCTATTACTGCCATAGATCAAAATTATGAAGTCCATTTACATTTTTGCACTTATTTCCAAAATTTCCAAAAAAAACTTTAAAAATGTGAAAGCTTGTCCTATTTCTCTCTTACCAAACAGATGGGGTCATAATACTCCTAAAATACTAGCCTCATTATAGCTTCTACTTTTATATATTTATTTCCTATGAAAGCGGGGAAAATGAGGCAGAGAAAAGATTCCTTGGAAGCCTGAGAAAATTACTTTTTAGGACCTCGTCCCCACGACTTATATCAGTGCCCTCAGGTATTTTACATACTCTCTTTACAAACCAGATTCCTGGCCTGTAAATTAAGGAATATGTAATATGTTGTGGTGGTTGTTGCTTGCTTTTCCCTAAATAAGCAATAACCGTGCAAACCTCATGGGCTTTCCTGTGAAAATAAACACTGGAAACGATGACTCTGAATTGATAAAGCAAAATGAATAAAAATAAGATGAAACATAATA
The DNA here is from genome assembly GCF_000147115.1 of Myotis lucifugus. Classification (NCBI taxonomy): domain Eukaryota; kingdom Metazoa; phylum Chordata; class Mammalia; order Chiroptera; family Vespertilionidae; genus Myotis; species Myotis lucifugus. Next base: position 2,482,801 of record NW_005871169.1, on the reverse strand, counting down.
AAGCCAGGAAGTAAATGAAAGCTTTATGAGAAATCAAATATATAGAGTCTCCTCCATTTTTGTTTTTATTAGCATCTGAAATTTGATATACATGTTAATATCTAGTAAGGAATTCTTTGTGGTTGCAGGAAGACATTTGAAATATCAAAATATATGACTCAAAATGTTAAAGCTATAGCAAGAAAATCACAAGAAAAAAATCCATGGGTATAATTCAAAAAATACTCAGTCCCTACTGTGTTCCAGGAAATACACAGTGAACAGAAACCCTGCCCTCTGGGGTCACTTCGAATATTGCTAACATGAACTGAGAAAGATATATTGGATTCTTTTTCTTTTCTTAGACTATAAGCTTAAGGGAAAATTTGAAGCAATACATTCACGGAGGTGAACACAAAATATATACCTCATAAAGGAAGTATTAACCCCTCCGCCCCCACCTTCTCCAGAAATGAAATCTTTTCTCTGTATTAACCATCTGGACCAGATGACTCACAGGGTAAATGATCATTTGTGAAACTCTTGTGATTAATGGCAATTAACTAATTTATTGAGTGCCATATGAAAGATGCGGTCAGGCACTAGGACAGATACAGTTAAGGTGAGATAGGATAGAATACCTAGCCTTTCAGGCAGCTGGAATTTACATATTTGAAAAACAAACATATAAGATAAAGTTGATAAAATATCTTCCTAAGCCATGTAAAGCAGAAGATCTGCTTTATAGATGAATAACATATTTTGACTTAAAGTTTCTCTTTGCCCTGGTCCAGTTGAAAGTAAATAGGCCAGCAGTTCATAAAATCATTGTTTCAAAAATTCCCATCCTTGGACCCCATCTATGCCTTCAGCATCTTCCCATTTCTGCCACAGGAAAACTTCATGATATGCTCCTTTTGGGCATCCAGTATACTGCTATTCCTTTTGTTCCCTCTCTGTTACCAAATTGGGAAGGTTCCAAGACAGTCTGACAAAAAAACAATTCATTCTAAAATGTTTGTTCAACATGACATTGCATTTTCTTTAAACGCCTCATCTTATGCTCTTCTCCACCCTGCATCTCTCTACAACCCTCATTACCCAAAACTTCCCACAAAAAGGTTTGAACATTTTCAGGATCCAGGGGACCCCTGAGATCACATTAGATCTTTTCAACTGGTCCAGTGGATTACAAGGCAAAGGGAAGTCAAACAGGCAATCATGGGATGTGCTCCCATCATGGCTGAAGGAGGCAGGAGGTGTTGGGAGAGTCTTATTCCAGGTTGCATTGCTAAATGAGAAAGATGCTAGGTCTCCTCATCACTGACAAATTTTTTTGGGGGAGGGGGGGGGATTTTTGTAAGTTTATTTGAGCCAAACTGATGACATATGCCAGGGAGCAAGATCTCAAATGTTCCTGGACATTTTTAAATAGCATAATTTTTTTATTTCAAGACTCTAAGGTTTGTGTTGTGTTTTTAAAAATAATATAGAAGTTTTTCCTTGGAAATTAAAATTCTTTCCCAAATAGAAATTGAATTCACTAAACATTTAATTTTATAAGTGGAGAAATTGCCAATTATAATATCTCCATCTTTCGCCTTGGCTGGTGTGGCTTATTTGGTTGGAATGTCGTCCCATATACGAAAAGGTGGCAAGTTTGATTCCCTGTTTTGGGCTTGATACTCCCCGACACACACACACACACACACACACACACACACACACACACACACACACTGTCAGGGCTCATGTGGCAGGCAACCAATTGCTGTTCCTCTCTCAAATCAATGTTTCTCTTTCTTCCTCTCTCTAAAATCAATAACAATTGTTAAAATATATCTCCCTTCTTCAAATCTTTCCACCAACCTGCCCATTCCTTAAGCTAATCTTCTATTAGAACTGTCTTTAAAAATAAACAAACCTAGCCCAGCCGTATTATTCAGTGGCTGAGCATTAACCCATGGACCAAGAGGTCACCAACTGATTCTCAGTCAGGGCACATGCCGGGATTTCCAGTTAATTCCCAGTGGATACGTGTGGGAGACAGCCAATGGATGTTGATGTTTCTCTCTCCCTCTCCCTTCTTCTCTCTCTAAAAATCAATTAAAAATATTAAAAGAAAACCTGTTTATAAAAGTGTGTATAAATATGATTATTGTACCTGCAGAATATAACTCATCTCAGGAACACAAAAAGGCAAATAATTATCTCCTTTACTTCTTCCCAGAATTTCTGCAAAGAATTATAGTATTTTACTTTATCCTCCCTATAAAAATCAGACCATTCTAGATAATGTGTTTTCTAGATCAATCTCTCTGTTGAACACGTGAGATAACTTGGTTCTTTTTTTTTAATATCTCAAGAAAAACAATTTTAAATATGATAATGTTACATGCAATAAACACCAATTATTCAAGAAAAATGATCTTACATATAATATTACATGCAATAAACATTAATATTTCAAGAATAAAAGTATTTTAAGTATAATAATATTACCAAAACTGTACTGACATAGTATATCACAAAAGTTGTAGGAAATATTAAAAATCTGAAAATAATAGGATTACTTCTATTATATTCCAGTATATTTTTCCCTGCTCTGGCTCTATTTTTGTTCATCAGTTTATGTTGTTCATTATATTCCACAAATGAGTGAGATCATGTGATATTTATCTTTCTCTGACTGGCTTATTTCACTTAGCATGATGCTCTCCAGGTCTATCCATGCTTTTGAAAATGGGAAGAGTTCCTTCTTTTTTACTGCAGCATAGTTTTCCATTGTGTAGATGTACCACAGTTTTCTAATCCATTCATCTGCTGATGGGCACTTAGGCTGTTTCCAAATCTTAGCTATTGTAAATTGTGCTGCTATGAACTTAGGGGTGCATATATCCTTTCTCATTCAAGTTTCTGATTTCTTGGGATATATTCCTAGAAGTGGGATTATTGGGTCAAATAGGAGTTCCATTTTTAATTTTTTGAGGAAACTCCATTCTTTTGTGTGCACTTAAGAAGAATGTACATTCTGCTGCATTGGGGTGAAATGTTCTATAAAGGTCTATTAAATCCATCTGATTCAGTGTGTCCTTTAGAGTCTCTGTTTCCTTGTTAAGTTTTTGTCAGGAAATCTGTCCAGGGAAGTCAGAGGGGTGTTACTATTACTGTATTGTTGTTGATCTCTCTGTTAAAGTCCTCTAGAAGTTATATATATATGTAGGTGTTCCTATATTGGGTGCATATATGTTTACCAGGATTATATCTTCTTGTTGGATCAATCCCTTTAGTATTATGTAGTGGCCTTTGCTGTCTCTTGTGATGGCCTTCATTTTGAAGTCTATTTTGTTGGATATGAGTATTGCTACTCCAGCTTTTTTTTTTCTTTTCCATTTGCATGGAAAAATGTTTACCATCCCTTTACTTTCATCCTATGTGTGTCTTTTGTTTTAAGGTGGGTCTCTTGTAGACAACATATAGTTGGGTCATGTTTTTGTATCCATTCAGCTACCCTACACATTTTGATTGGAGCATTTAATCTATTTACAATTAGGGTTATTATTGAGATGCACTTATTTATAGCCATTTTAATTCTGTTTGGCTAGGTTTCTCTCTGTGTTTCTTCTTCTCAGCAACCCCTTACAGCAATCCCTTTAGCATTTCTTGTAACGCTGGCTTGGTGGTGATAAACTCCTTTAGCCTTTTTTTTTGTCTGGGAAGCTCTTTATTTGACTATTTTGAATGATAGCCTTGCTTGATATAGTAATCTTGGCCTCAGATCCTTGCTTTCCATTACTTTGAATACTTCATGCCATTTCCTTCTGGCCTGTAGAGTTTCTGATGAGAAATCAGGTGTCAGCCTTATGGAAACTCCTTTGTAGGCAACAGTTTTCTTTTCTCTTGCTGCCTTTAAGATTCTCTCTTTGTCTTTAATTTTTGGCATTTTAATTATGATGTGTCTGGGCCTGGGTCTGTTTGAGTTCTTCTTGTTTGGGGTTCTCTGTGCCTCCTGAACTTGTGTGACTTTTTTCTTTACCAGGTTAGGAAAGTTTTCTACCATTATTTCTTCAAACACCTCCTCTATTCCTTTCTCCCTCTCTGCCTCTTCTGGCACACTAACTATTCTAATATTGTTATGTTTCACTTTGTCCCACAACTCCCTTAAGCTGTCCTCCTGTTTTTTAATTGTTTTTTCTTTTTGGTTCTCTAATTGAGTGATATTTTTAACTCTGTCTTCTAATTCACTGATTCGATCCTCAGCTTCCTCTAATTTGCTCTGTATTCCTTCCAATGTGTTATTTATTTGTGTCATGTCATTCTTTATCTCAGACTGTTCTTTTTTCACAGTTACTATATCTTTTTTTCATACTGTTGAGCATTTTTCACATCATTATTCTGAACTCTGTTTCAGATAAATTTCTTATCTCTGCTTCATTTATCTCTTCTTCTGGAGAATTTTCTAGTTCTTTCATTTGGGTGTTGTTTCTTTGTTTCCTCATTTTGGTTGTCTGTTTGGGTTTGTGACTATGTTTTAGGTAGATCCTCTATACCTCTCAATCTCTAGTGCAGGACAGTATTAAAGGCTGTTTCTGACTAATTGGATCAGGCAAAGACTCAAAGCCTCCAGAGATCGCCTCTGTCTACAGACTAATAGGATTCTGACTTGAATTTCCCCCAGGCAATCGTCCTCAGGTATGGCAAGAGTTTTTTCAACAGCCTGGGGCAGTTGCTTCTGCCTGGAGGCTAATTATTACTTTTAATCTCTTAAGTGGCCTCAGGACAAGGTGTTTTCCAATAGGGTGTGTCAACTGTCTTCCCCCAGACAAGGCAGATGTCTATGTGGGAAAGATGTCCTCTGCTGTGTGAGGGAATGACTCAGCCCAGGAAACTTGGGGTGTCTGCCTTCTGAGCTCTATTCCTCGAGTCCCCAGTGCTGGGTTCTGCTCTCACAGCTCCAGTCCACTTCACCCTCCCTCTGCCAGAGCACAAGGTGGGTGGCTTCACAGGGAGTTTTGTGCATTGGCCCTATAAGAGGGTGCCCGAACTTTCAGCTGCCACTCCCTGGCAGACAGCACCCCACTGCTTTTCACAGCTAGATGTTATGTGGGTACCCTCCTCAGATTTGGTGCTCTCTGCTGGGGAGCCCAGCTTCGGGATTAGATACCAGAGTTCTCAGTGGCACCCCCCCCCCCACCATAGTTGAGATATCTCTCAGGGACTTCAGTTGCCATTGTGGGTGCCCGGCTAGCTCTTTCGTACCAGTTTCTATGCGGTCTCCACCTTCGGTTCTTGGATATCAGGGTTCTTTCCTGTGAGTTTTCCATTGATTATTCAGAAAGTCTTTCTGTATTTCAGTTGTACTTCCAGGTTGTTCTCATCACTGACATCTTTAAAACATTTTTTAAATCCCCAAAAACCCTTACCACAGGCTTCTCTAGGTGAGCAGTTTTCAATTTTGTCTCAATTGGTATTCGTGAAAGATGTGAGTCTAGTCTACCATGCGACTCACTCTGAGCTACCCAGGAAACACGCAACCTTGCTCAGTAGCTGTAACTATCTTTCTTCCCCAAAGAAAGCACGCCAGAGCTGTTCATAGAGATAACCTTGAATTCATTACATTTTATTATTGTTAAGTAAATCATTTACAAACATGGGCAATTTAACTCTTACTAGTTATAACGTACTCAGCATGTACCTCACAGCTCATCCTGCTATTTCTATTGAGAGCTACCACCAGAGACCTTCCTATAACCAAGGGGCCAGCAAACTTCCTTTGTAAAGGGCCAGATCATAGATATTTTCAATTTTGTGGGCCATACAGAGTTTGTGGCAACTATTAAATTCTGTCACTATAGCCCATAAATGATTCTTAAGTGAATGAATGAGCTGTGTTTCAATAAAACTTTCTTTACAACAGCAAGCAAGCTGGATTAGACCCATGGGCCACAGTTTGCTGACTCCCCTCCAACCAGCTTTCTCCCTCTTCTCAGGCTCAGACAAGGCCCCTCCCAGCTCATCTAGTCTTGAGCCATCTCTGGTGATCTCTCCTTTTATTCAATACACCATCCTCTCCCCTCCAAACAAGACCTCCCCAGTATGTATTTTATGCTTTCCTGATGTTATTTTACTTGCATTTCTTAACCTGCTGTTTCCCTTCAGCCTGATATCTTGAAACACATTCCTACGCCTTCTCTTATTCTGCCCATTGTAATACATATTTTTGATAGAGAAATGCATTTTCCTCATTAAGTAGGAGTGCACTTCCTCCATTAAAAAGAGTAACTACTGCATTTATAAATTTTCCAGTCAGCAGTAATTATTGCCAGAGACAGCAAGACTTCTAATTAACAAGCAAATTCCAAATTCTAAATGGTGTGCTAGAATGCTTCATTCGATCTGTTGCTTTTAAATTCCCCAGCAGAAGTTTCAGGCTTGACTTTAGCTCCATGCAGTCAGTTTTGTTCTTTACCTTCATCTTGGGTGTACTCTGGGTCATGTTAATTATTCCCACTAACATGTCCACTTACCTTAGGTAGAGGACCTCTGAGCCCCTAGACTTCAGGGAATGTCAAAATCTCCCTGACCCGTAGTTATACTAGTTTCACCTCACACAACAAAAGCAATTCCTGACTGTGGCTTTGTCTATTTTTCAGGCCTAACTCTTTTTCTCTCTCTCTTTCTTTTTTGCCCGCAACCTTTACCTTTATAACCTAATTGAACATTAACATTCAAACAAATAACACAAAAACCTTTCTCAGTTTTACTAGAGAAATAAAATCCAGAGATAAAGTGAAGATACTGGGTTAAAGAATGGCAGGTACAAGGTTGAAAAAGTAAGAATATGAAGATTAGAAATTAGAGACTTAACTTTTTGACCTTAGTTATAGAAATCTAATTTGCAATTTTAATTGATGGGAAACCTTGAGAAGAAACTAGTCTTGATGATATACATCTTCAAGTTTTGTGTTGACATTGCTTTTTTTTTAGCAAGACAAGAAAGAGGATGATGAAATATGTTTATATCCTGGAGACTACTAGAGCACTCTAAACACACACAAAATGAACAAACAAACAAACAAAACAAGCAGTGCTGGAAACTACACAGAAAGTCCATCAGATTAAATTTACTCAGGGATGCCATTCTTAAACTTACTGAGAGTTACGAGAAAAAAAATAAGACTTCTTGAGAAACATAAATACTTGACAATCAGGCTTGTAAATATGATGGTTTAACCACAAAGCTTGAAAACATTGTTGTAGAAAATTGATTTTGTTCACTTCAGCTGTAAATTAACTCATCAGACTTGTGATAAATACCCCACCACTCAGAATGTGAACTTTCTGGCCTTGTGATAATGAGTCTGCCACACTGCACCTTCTGTTTTTCAGAAAGCTCTCATTTATTTTTGTCTCTTCCCAACAGCTACAGATTTTCATACACAAACCTCATCCATATACAGCCCAAAGTTTCTTTCTTCCACACGCTGTGCTTGAAATGCTAATAATCTTGTACTAAAAAGTATAAACTCAGCAACCTTAGGAGGTAAGGGAATGGGAGAGGGTAAAGTCAAATGAAAAGCATTCTAAATATATCTTCTCTCTGATGCAGAGGGAGAAGCAGTGGAGAAACGGAATATCTAAGTGTAAAGAAATAATATCTTGTTTCACATAATAGTAAAATAATGATATTTGATTATGAATGTACTTGTTCACAAAGAGAAAACAATGAACACATTTTTAAAAACTGGAATTTTAAAGACCATGTTCTCCCATCACTATCTAAATAAAATTAGATACAAAATAAAAATATGCCTCTATTACTCAGAAAATAAGGAATTCACCTCTAAATATATCTTGGATAGAAGAGAATAGTCGAAATGAAATGATGAACTGTAGGAAAAGTAATGAAAGGAAGACCAATGCACTCCCAAGCCTCTGGAACACAGTGAAAACTATACTCAGTGGAAAACTGTAACGTGAATGCTGTGCCTGGGGTCCTCAAGACCACCCTCGGGCTGGATGATGCACCAGAAGGACTCACCGGACTCAGAAAAGCTATTATACTCATAGCTACAGTTTATTGCAAGAAAAGATATGGATTAGAACCAGCAAAGGGAAAACGGACATGGGATGATTGATGTCCAGGGAAACCCAGGTGCCAGCTTTCACACAACTTCTCCCAGTGGAGAAACACAGATGCACGTCATTCTCTCAGCAACGTGTTGCCAACCAGGGAAGCTCACCTGAGCTTTGGTGTCCAGGGGTTTTTCCTGCAGGTCAGAAACATAGCCACACAGTGTCTGGGTGACCAGCTTCAGCGATTCAGACTCCAGCGTCTCAAAAGCAAGAAATAGACATTCGCAAAGAATCACATACACTCTGATGAAACTGGTACCACGTGGCCCAGGCCTCAGGCATGCAAAAAGACTCTGGTCAAGTAGAATATTCTAAGGGCTCAGAGCTCATCTCCCAGGAGCCAGGCAAGGGCCAGTCCTGAAGACAGATCTTTCTAGGAAATGTGCAAAGCTTGAGCAGCCAGACCTGCTTTGTTAGCACTTTCCTGCACAAATACCTTCATGGTTATAAAACAAATAGTTAAGGAATTGTAATAATAGATTTAAGAAATTATAAACAAAACTAAAAACAAAATAGCAGAAAAGGGAATTAAGATAACAAAAAGAAATTTAAAAAAACATAATAGGTTAAATGTATCCCAAAGCCAGTTATTCCAAAAGACCAATAAAATAGACAAACTCTCATGAGCTTAATCAAGAAAGAAAGAAAACAGAGGTTATAATTGATGCCACAGAAATAAAAAGGATTCTAAGAGACTATTATAAACAAGTATATGCCAAAAAAAAAATAAATAACAGAAAAAAATGAATTCCTAGAAACGTAAAATCTGCCCAGGTTGAATCATGAAGAAATATAAAACTTGAACAGGTATATATATATATATATATATATATATATATATATATATATATATAAAGCCAGAAACTGGAATGCTATAACGACCAGAACAACCGGTTGCTATGATCTGGGGGTGGGGCCGGCTGGCCAACCTCCTATGGCCCCTCCCCCCAGCCACCCCACCCCTGATAGGCCTCTCCCACCCAGATCGGCCCAAAGCCCCTCCCCCCCCATGGCCCCGCCCCTGATCACCCCCCTACCCCAATAGGGGACAGGGCCAGCCAGCCAACCTCCTGCAGCCACTCCCCCAACCTGGCCCCACCCCAGATCAGCCCCTCCACCCCATCAAGGGCAGGACCGGCCCCCAGCCAGATCCACCCCGATTGGCCCCCCACCCCAATCAGGGGTGGGGCCTGCTGGCCAATCACCTGAAGCCCCTCCCTCCAGCCAGCCTGGGCCCTGATCGGCCCTGATAGGGGCAGGCTGCCCAGCCAACCTCTTGATGTCTCCTCCTCCTGACAGGCCCAGCCCCGATCCACCCCAATTGGGGCCAGGCCAGCCGGACCCCATCCACACACAAATTCCTGCACTGGGCCTCTAGTAATCAATAATGAGATTAGATCAGTAATCAAAAGTCTTCCAACAAAGAAAAAGCCCAGGACCAGGTGGCTTCACTGGTGAATTCTATCAAACATGTAAAGAAGGATTAACATCAATCCTTTTTAAGCTCTTTCAAAAGAATTGAAGAAGAAGAAATACTTCCAAACATATTTGATAAAGCCAGCAAGACACCAGAGTCAGACACTACAACAAAAGAAAACTACAGATCAATGTCCCTGATAGTGAACATAAATGCAAAAATCCTCAATAAAATCTAACTGAATTCAATAGCACATTAAAAGGATCATTTACCATGAGCAAGTGGGATTTATCCCTGAGATGCAAGGATGAATCAACATATGCAAATCAATCAGTGTATAGACTACATTAACAAATTGAAAGATAAAAATCAGATGATCGCATAATCAGAAACAGAAAAAAACATTTGAAAAAATTCAACATTCTTTCATGATAAAAACTATCAACAAACTAGGCATAGAAGAAATATATCTAAACACAATAAAGGTCATATGTAAAAAGTCCACAGCTAATATCATACTCAACAGTGAAAAATTATATGATCCAGCAATCCCATTTGTGGGTATTTATCCAAAAGAATTGAAATCATTATTATAATGAAGAGATATTAACATCTTCATGTTCATTGTAGCATTATTCACAACTAGAGGCCTGATGCACGAAATTCATGGATTTGGCAGGGAGGGCCCTTAGCCTGGCCTGTGCCCTCTCGCAGTCTAGGAGCCCTCGGGGGATGTCCAACTACTGGCTTAGGCCCGCTCCCAGTCAGACATCCTTAGCCCTGCTTCGGAGGCGGGAGAGGCTCCTGCCACGGCCCACTGCACTCACCAGCCATGAGCCCAGCTTCTGGCTGAGCAGCACTCCCCCTGTGGGAGTGCACTGACCACCAGGGGGCAGATCCTGCATTGAGTGTCTTCCCCCTGGTGATCAGTGTGCATCATAGTGACCAGTCGTTCTGCCATTTGATCGATTTGCATATTACCCTTTTATTATGTAGGATAGCCAAGAAATAACCTTGGGGGATGAATGAATAAAGAAAATGTGATATGTACTTAAAATAGAATGTTATTCAGTCTAAAAAAAAAAAAGGAGGGAATCCTGCCAAATGCAACAACATGGATAAACTTAGACATTATGCTAAATGAAATAAGACAATTACGGAAAGACAGATACTGTAGAAGCCTATTTCTATGAGGTATATAAATAGTCAAACTCATAGAAACAGAATAGATTGGTGGTTACCAGGGCCTGGAGGCTGGGGGAAATGGATAGTTGTTCAATGGATATAAAGTTTCGGTTATATAAGATGAATAAGTTTTAGAGATCTGCAGTACAACATAATGCCTGCAGTTAACAACACTGTATTTTGTACACTGATGAGTTTGATAAGATGGGTCTAAAGTTAAGTGTTTTATCACAAAAAGGGTGGGATAGAAGGAAATTTTTGAAGGTGATGAATATGTTTATTACTTTGACTCTGGTGGTGGTTTCCCAGGTATATGTTTATGTTGAAACTCATCAAATGTGCACATTAAATACATGTGGCTTTTTGTATATCAATTACACCTCTATAAAGCTCTTAAAAATAAAACAAAGAGCTTCCAAAAATAAAAGAGAACAAAAATATATAGATTAGGACTGAGAAAGAAAACATAAAAAACAGATAAGACATTAAAATCATTTTAAGCCCTAGCCTGTTTGGCTCAGTGGCTAGAACATCAGCTAATCGACTGAAGGGTACCAGGTTGGATTCTGGTCAAGGGCACATTCCTGGGTTGTAGGCTCAATCCCTGGCCCTGGTCAGGATACAGAGGTGTGTGGAGGCAACCAGTCTCATGTCTCTCTCACCACGATGTTTCTCTCTCTCTCACTCTCTCTCTCCCTTTCTGCCAGGGCTGACCAGCAGCCCCTGAATGATGGATGAACAGATTATTATGACACAGTTTCAATGGGAAAGAGAGGGCTAAGGCGTTGCCTGGCTCAAGAGACTAAGCAGCCTCGATTGCCTGTCTTGTTAGGCTTTTATTGTACCAGCGGTTTGAGATAAAGTTTATCTTTTAGATATAATCAGCAGGGTAAGTAATCTTGGGAGGACACATGTGTTTGTAGTGTCTTTTAAACAAGGACACCCAAAAATTAAGTATAAGGGTTCCAGTAAACACCCGGGGGTCTGCACGTGCATAGACTTGTTTGGAAAGATCAAGGAATTATTTGGGGCACGGCCTTCGACACTCCCCTAAGTCAGAATTCCCATAAACAGGGCAGGTGGCCTTCCACACACTTCCCTTCTCGCAGAATGTCCTCCTTACAAACTTTCCAACCAAGTCTCCTGTGCTCCCCAACACCTTCTACTCTCTCTAAAAATCAATGGAAAAATATCCTCAGGTGAGGATTAACAACAACAAAAATCATTTTAAGAAAATTTTAGATATAATTCATAACAATAAAGTTCAAAACCTAGAGGAAATGTATATTTTTTGAGCAAAATATAAACTTCCAAAATTGATCCCAGATCAAGCACAGTTGAGTTCTAACAACAAAAAGTGTAATTTTGGTGTCATTTATACAATTCTGGACTCTAAAAAATATTAAAAGCTTCCAAATTCATCTTATGAAATCATCATAACTTCTTTTTTAAATGGATAAAAGAGGAATAAAAGGAAAAAGAAACAGACCAATTTCACATAAATATAAATGCATAACATTCTATTACCAAATAGAATCCAGCAATATATCAAAGGAATAATACATTATGATCAATTAATTCATTATATTAACAACTGAAAGAGTAAAAGCATGACAATGGATGGTGAAAGTCAGTTGATAAAACTAAACAGCTTGGTCTAATAAAATTCTAAGTAATAAGAATAGAAGAGAGGTACATAAGTAAGATAAATTCTGCTTATAAAAAGCAATATCAAACATCATTCTAAATTGTATAGCACAAAGCCATTTTCACTAAAACCAGAAATAAGGCAAGGATACCTGTTATTCACATTAAGGTGCAATACTGCTTTAGAAAATAGGGTAGAATAACATGGGGCAGGGGGAATGGTGATGTATTTGAAGAGGAAAAAGTTTTGTTTTTTAAAATTTCTTTATTGATTAAGTTATTACATATGTGTCCTTATCCCCACATTTAGCCCCCATCCCCCCCACTCATGCCCTCACCCCCCTGTTGTTTGTGTCCATTGGTTAGGCCTATATGCATGCATATAAGTCCTTTGGTTGATCTTTCCCCCTTACCCCCACTCTCCCCTACCTTCCCTCTGAAATTTGACGGTCTGATCGATGTTTATGTTGTTCATTATATTTCACAAATGAGTGAGATCATGTGACATTTATCTTTCTCTGACTGGCTTATTTCGCTTAGCATAATGCTCTCCAGTTCCATCCATGCTGTTGCAAATGGTAAGAACTCCTTCTTTTTTTTTTTTTTAAGAACTCCTTCTTTTTTTTTTTTAACCTCATCATAGGAGGGAAAAGTTTTTGCTACATATAATATTGTCTACCTAGAAAACCCCAAAGCCCTAAGTTAAAACAAAAAACTATTACCTTAATACAGAAATTATTTATGGTGTATAGATACAAGAAAAATATACAAAATTCATGCAGTAATAATTGTCTCCATATCATAATAACCAGCTAGAAATTGAGGTAGGAAAAGTTGCATTTTCAATTGTATCAAAAATTGAAAATATACAGAATAGAATTATTGTAGCAAAGGACCTATAATAATAACTATAAAGTTTTAAGGAAGGACATAAAGGTAAACAGAACAAAGTAAATGATATACTATGGGAAGACATAAAGTTATAATATCTCAAACAATTTATAAATGCAATTCTCATATGAATATACTTTTTTCTATATTTAATTTAGATAAATAATCCAGTTTATATGAAAGAACAAGTGTTTGAGATTAGTCAAAAAATTATAAAAACAAATAATGAAAGGAAACTTGACTTACCAAGTATTTTAAAGTCATTGTAATCAAAATAGTATGTTACTTGCATTTGAATGAAAAATATATTTGGGAAGTAGATTCTCCTAGATACATATCTCATTACGTAGAACATATATCTCATTATGTAAGATAACATTCAATTCACTGGAGGGAAAAGATAATTATATTTAATAAATGGTGCTGACATAACTGTGTCTGTCTGGGTCTGTTTGGTCTCAGATTCATTCATTGTCCTTCTGCCACTGGCCTCTGAGTAAGGGGAGCTGAGCCCTGCAGGCTGCACTCTCCTGTCTCCCTTGACAAATGGTCTGTCTGGGTTCAGTCAGTAGTAGGTTATGGAGGATATCTGGATAGCAGGAGGAAAGGAAAAGACAAGGTGTTCCTCTGCCTCGGGTGGCATCTCTACCAGCTGCTGCACCTTTTCATCTTAGGAAGCTTCAGCTCCTATACATCAGGTCTTCTGGGGAATCCAGCTTCAATCAAGAAAACACATCAGTAGACAATTCCTAGAAAACAATAAAATGACTATTCTTTTGGGCTAGATTCCCCAAGACACAGACTCAGAGACAAGGATTCAAGTGTATTTGGGAGTGGGAAAGTAAGACAGGAAGTTAAGGAGCCAGTAAAAGGTGTATCCTTAAGTAAATCACATTGTTAGGAACTGGAGCTGAATGTGGGTGGGAACTCTGGGAGACAGTGCAGACACGTACTTCAGAGGGATTGCGTTATCCCACTCACGAGGTGAGAGAGCTCCCATCACTCACCCGTGGAGGACGCTCCCAGTATTAACTCCCCAGCATCTGGGCTTGTCATGTGTATGGGCAAAGTGGATCCCAGCAGCAAAACAAAACCCTCTCCAAAAGAAATACAGGTGCTGGAATCTGGAAGTCCAGCTGACATTCACAGAAAAGGTTAAAAGTGAGGAGATGTGGCAGGATATTAATATTATCTGTTACAACTAATTTTTAAAATATTTTTAAATTGATTTTGAGAGAGCGAGGGAGAGCGAGTAGAAACATCGATGGGTGAGAGTCAACATCTATTGGCTGCTTTCTGCACCCCCCCCCTACTCCGCCTGCCACCAGGGGATTGAACCTGAAACCCTGGACATGTGCCCTGACCTGGAATCAACCCGGTGACCTCTTGTTGCATGGATTGATGCTCGACTATTGAGCCACACTGTCGAGGCTGCTACAACTATTAAACTCAAATACAAGTTCAATTGCTGGTAGATAGAAAATTAAAATTAAAATAACAAATATGATTTAACCCATATTATTGGCAATTACAAAATGGAATAACAGATCACTGGTGGTCCACAGGGAAAACAGTTCTTTTACTGTATACTTGGTGCGCACACACACACACACACACACACTCCCAATTCTGGAATCCATCTCAGAAATAAGTATAAAAATCTATAGGAATACATGTTCATGATGATTTTTTAAAAATATATTTTTTGCCCTGACCAGTTGGCTCAGTGTTGGCCTGTGGACTGAAGGGTCCCAGGTTCAATTCCGACCAAGGGCACATGCCCGGGTTGCGGGCTCGACCCCAGTAGGGGGCATGCAGGAGACAGCCGATCAATGATTCTCTCTCACAATTGATGTTTCTATCTCTCTCCCTCTCCCTTCCTCTCTGAAATCAATAAAAAATATTTTTTTAAATAGATTTTTATTGATTTCAGAGAGGAAGGGAGAGGGAGAGAGATAGAAACATCAATAATGAGAGAGAACCATCGATCGGCTGCCTATTGCAAGCCCCCCACAGTGGGGATCAAGCCTGCAACCCAGGCATGTGCCCTGACTCCCACTGAGCCACACCAGCTGGTCATTCATGATGAGATATATATATATAATTGATTTCAGATAGGAAGGGAGAGAGAGAAACATTAATGATGAGAGAGAATCATTGATTGGCTGCCTCCTGAACACCCCCCACTGGGGATTGAGTCTGCAACCTAGGCATGTGCCCGGACTGGAATTGAATCTGGGATCCTTCAGTCTGCAGGCTGATGCTCTATCCACTGAGCCAAACCAGCTAAGGCATTCATGATGATTGTAAAGCAACATTGTAGAGGTTTTTTTTAAAAAAAATGTAAATGCACATCAATAGGATTTTGGATAAAGAAATATTGACACCTTCATATCATCTACAGTTTTGCAGCCATTTAAAAACAACCAACCCAGACCCTGAACAGGGAGCTTATTTTGTTAGACTGTCATCCCAATATGCCAAGGTTACAGGCTTAATCCCTCATCAGAGCACATAAAGAATCAACCAATGAATGCATAAGTGGAACAACAAGTTTCTCTCTCTCTCTCTCCCTCTCCCCCTTTCTCTCTCTCTTTCTCAAATCAATAAATTAAGATAATAAATAAATCAATAAAAACAACCAACTCAGAAATATAAGTGTACATTATATGAATCTCCATCTTAGTAAAAAAAATTTAATTATATTTGTGTTTATGCAAAAGTATGAGAAAGGTATAGAAGATTACTCAGCAGCTTATAACACTTGTTACCCTGCTGGTGGTAGGGAGAGATGAGAGCAATGCCAGTATTTGGAAAGGACAGAGAGAGAGGAATAGAGAGGTACCCATGATTAAATAATATGCATGATATTGATATTTCTGTATAATTCTATATGTGTGACTATAAAGAGATATATGAAAGGAAGGTCTCCAGACCTAAATGGTGTGGGGTGATGAATGGCAGGAGATGATTTAATGCATATCCTAATATATAAAAACCTAGGGTCTGTAACATCCAAAACAATGGAAAGCTCGACCAACTAGAAGTCAGTACTGCAGTCAGTGCTGGGTTGCCGTCGTGACCCAGCATTGACTGCTGAGGGAGCTTCGGATCAGGCCCGGAGAGAGGCCAGGAGAGAGAAGCAGGGTCTGATCCATAGCCTCTGTGGCAGCTGTTGATCATCCCTTGTCTCTCTCTCTGGACCTGACCAGCAGCCGGGCCTCTCTTTCTCTCCGGGCCTCCATGGGGGCTGCTGATCAGCCCTGCCTCTCTAATTAGGCCCGGAGATAGGCCCAGAGATGCTGACTGGCATAGATACCGACCAATCAGAACCAAATCTGAGTGAACTGTGAGGAGCCAATGACTGCCTAGTAGGCATAGCTTTTGACACAGACTGGCATAGAAACCGAACAAACAAAACCTAATCTGGGTGAACTGCGCAGGCAGGACCTAAGGTGGGGGCTGAGGAGGGGTTTTAAGGGCAACAGCTGTTTGGTGTAAGGTGTAAGAAAGTGGTTCAATTTTTTTAATGACCGGTTTGGCAGTATAGTGCATATGGCTGGCTATCAGTCCAGATATAGGGATTATGTATTTTTGTCTTGCCAAGAGCATCTCCTACTGCTGAAAAAGGCTCCCCTTCCCCATTTAAGCAATCCTATCCTATATAATCTATCTATACTAATAAAAGGGTAATATGCTAATTAGACCAGGTCGACCAGCCATCTTCTGGACGTCCAACTTCCTTCCGGACAAAGCCATGGTGGTGGAGGCCAAGGCAGAGGCAGTTAGGGCCAATCAGGCTGGCAGGGGAGGGCAGTTGGGGGCAAGATCAGGCCGGCAGAGAGGTTAGGGGTGATCAGGCAGAGGGGTAAGGGGCAATCAGGCAGGCAGGCAGAGGCAGTTAGAGGTGATCAGGCAGGCAGGTGAGTGGTTAGGAGCCCAGCATGTGAAATTGCGTGGCCTGCGCACCCACCCGCCGCCCTGCCTTGACACCCGAACCTCTCCACAGAGAGCTCCAGCTTGCCTGGCCCAGCTCCTTGACACCTCTGGCCTGTTCTGGCTGCTTCAAGCCCCACCCTCAGTCCCTTGAGTTGCCTGGGGCTGGTCCTGCCTTCTCTGGGCGCCTCCCCGCTTCTGCCCGGTCTCTGGAGCAATGCGGTGGTTCCACCCCTTCATGGCGCTGGAGGAGAGCATGAAAACCTCCTGCCTGCTGCGCTGTGCTCCTTCCCCAGGCATGTGAGTGGCAGGGTGCTCTGAGTGCCAGCAGTGGGTGGCGAAGGACTGGTGAGGGGGGCGCTATGGTCTCTCACCCCTGCCCTCCCAGGCATGGGCCTCCTCTGGGCGCCTCCCCACTTCCACCCCATCTCCGGGAGCAACACCCCGCTGCGCACGCACAGGCAGCCTCCTCCTTAGTCGTCATGACTGTGACACCAATAGGAACAATTAGCATATTACCTCTTTATATATATATATATTTATAGATATATATGCATGCAGTACATTTTATTTTCTTTTATTAGTTGTACCTAAATTAAGAGCTCTGTCATCAAGTAACTTTAAGAAATACTGAAATAAATGAAATGAAGTAATTTTTACTTTGGATCTTTAAAGCCTCCCATGTGCTGATGTGCATGGTCGGTCCCTCAGAATAGGATGTGGTACAAATGTTTCTTGACCTTATTTAACCATCGAACTCCCCAGCCTGTGTCTTTTTGGGGAAATGAGGAGCACTTTGAGACTCTAATATTCCCTGGACAGTCTCTAAGGAAGGGAAAGCCACTGAAGCCTTTTGAGCAAGTAAGTAAATGTTTTAGGAAAATAATGTAGAGCAATGTGCTAGACTAGCACTTTTCAACCTTTTTATTCTCATGGCACACATAAACTAATTACTAAAATTCTTCAGCCCACCAAAATGTATATTACAATTTTTGCATATCTGATAAAAATAGGTATAATTTTGATTTATGTAAAATAATAATAATTACCTACTTTTTTGCCTTGAAGTGACTTTTTTAAAAATCAGGTGCCTATGGGGGTGGGCTAGAAGGGGTCAATGGGAAAAAAGGAGGGCATATGTAATACTTTCAACAATAAAGACTTTTTAAAATAATAAATAAATCAATCAGGTACCTATGCTTGTATATAAAGATTTCTGGTACAAAGAATCAGTCAGATTCAACCTTATTATGTGAAGTAACCAATAAGATGCAACTCTATTTTTTTTAAATTTATCAATCTAAGGGAAAAGAGGTCAATGCCCCTGACTAAATAGTCAGGTACTGCATGTTTTAAAAATTCTTGCAGCACACCAATTGAAAATCGCTGTACTAGACACTAATGGGTTATCTTTGTGAAGACATAAATTCCCGTCTGGCAGGAGTGTTTCACAGGCTCAGATCACCAAAGGAACATTTTTTTCCGCTTGTCACTTGGATGCCCTTAGTAATATATATAACTTTGCAACTTTGTAGTTTCTTTATCTATGGAATAGGAAAAGGAGGAGAAAAGAGGCTAATGTAAACTATATTCTAGAATACCTGGTGGAAAGAGACCTCATGAAATCTCACTGATGAATTTTGCTATGATTGGTGTTAAAAGAAATAGCGTAGCACTATACCCATCTTAATAAATATTACCATTCTTCTTTTAATTTTATTTTTAATCATTTTTTATCTTCAATTATAGTAGACATGTCCTATATAATAAAAGGCTAATATGCATATCAACCAAACAGCAGAACAACTGGTCACTATGACATGCACTGACCTCTAGGGGGCAGACGCTCAATGCAGGAGCTGTCCCCTGGTGGTCAGTGCACTCCCACAGGGGAGCACCGCTCAGTCACAAGCCAGGCTGATGGCTGGGGAATGCAATGGCCTGCCTCCACGGCAGCGCTAAGGATGTCTGACTGTGGCTTGTGATTAGACATTACATAGCTTAAATAATAACCCCAATAAATCTCACACCCTTCTGGCACCACACATAGTTATTAGAGTATTATTGACTATATTCTCTATGCTGTACACCATGATTATTCTGTAACAACTAGTTTGTACTTCCTTAATCCCTTCACCTTTTTTACCCATCTTCCCAACCCCCCTTCCATCTGTCAAAATGTTCTCTGTATCTATGAATCTTTTTCTGTTCTGCTTGCTCATTTTGTTATTAGATTCAGTTGCTGATAGATATGTATTTATTACCATTTTAATTTTGATCTTTTTTTCTTCTTATAAAGATGACTCTTTAACATTTCATATAATACTGGTTTGGTAGTGATGAACTCCTTTAGCTTTTCCTTGTCTGGGAAGTTCTTTATCTGTCCTTTGATCTAAATATAGCTCTACAGGGTAAAGTACTATAATCTTGTTTGTAGATCCTTGCTTCTCATCATTTTTTGTAAAAATTTATCTTTATTATTGAAAGTATTACAGATGTCCCCTTTGTTGTATGAAGCTGTACAGGTTTCTCATATATTTTGGAAATTAACCCCTTATCAAATGTATCATTGGCAAATATGTTCTCCCATGCAGTGAGCTCACTTTTCATTTTGTTGATGGTTTCTTTTGCTTGTAGAAGCTTTTTATTTTGATGTAGTTTCATTTGTTTATTTTCCCCTTAGTTTTCCTTGCCCTAGGAGATGTATCAGCAAACATATTGCTTTCTCTCTCTCTTCTCCTTCCAGCATCCCCATGATACAAATGTTGGTATGCTTAAAGTTGTCCCAGGGGCTTCTTACGCTATCCTCATTTTTTTGGATTCTTTCTTCTTGTTGTTCTGATTAAGTGTTTTTTGCTTCCTTATATTCCAAATCACTGACTTGATTCTCTGCTTCATCTACTCTACTGTTGATTCTCTGTAAATTATTCTTTATTTCAATTAGTGTATCCTTCACTTCTGACTGGTTCTATTCCATTTGTTGAAATCCTCACTAAGTTCCCGAGCCTTATTTTTTAAAAAAATAAATATATTTTATTGATTTTTTACAGAGAGGAAGGGAGAGGGATAGAGAGCTAGAAACATCGATCAGCTGCCTCCTGCACACCCCCTACTGGGGATGTGCCAGCAACCAAGGTACATCATGCCCTTGACTGGAATCGAACCTGGGACCTTTCAGTCTGCAGGCCGACGCTCTATCTACTGAGCCAAACAGGTTACAGCCTGAGCATTCTTATAACCAGTATTTTAATCTCTGCATCCAATAGGTTGCTTATCTCCATTTTATTTAGTTCTTTTTCTGGAGTTTTGTTCTGTTCTTTCATTAGGGCCAAGTTTCTTTGTCTCTTCATTTTGGCAGCCTCCCTATGTTTGTTTCTATGTATTGGGTAGAGCTTCTATGTCTCCCAGGCTTGTAGAGTGGCCTAATGTAGTAGGTGTCCTGTAAGGTCCAATGACATAACCTCCCCAATCACCTAAGTTGGGTACTTGAAGTGCACCCCACATGTTGTCTGTGCACACCCTCCTTTTGTAGTTGAGCCATGATTACTGTTGGCACATTAGTGAGAGGGATTTACTCAGGCCAATCAGATGCAAGGACTGGCTGTGACCACCAACCTCCGACCACTTGGAGGATCAGCTGTGCAGAGGCCCACACCACGGAGCCAGACTTACTTCAGCAGGGATCTGGTACCTGCTGAGTCCCCCCTTTGAGGTAGGACTTATGGAGGTGGGTGGGTGGTGGTGTTGCTTGTGGAGGTGAGTGGCTAGCAGTGCTTCAATGTGGCTTGAAACTATCCGCTGGGTACACTGGCTCTGGGGCCTCCCAGTAGGTGCAGGCCAAGGTCATCCACCACATGTGTTCTGCCCAGGGCCCCCAGCATAAGCTACAGAGTGATCTGCAGATGGCTGCTTCTTGTGCTGGGGTTGGCATTTCCCAGGCAAGGCCATGCTGTGAACCAAGGCTAGCTGCTGCCTGTGCCAGGCCTGGGGCCACTTAGCAAGAGGTATGGGGCTTGCTGAAGCCAGATGCTTCTTGCTTGAGAGATTTTAAGAAAGTCTGAAGCCTGAGCCAAGACAGGCTATTTGTATAGAAAAACCACTGGAAACAGCTTGGGTGGGCCTACAAGTTGGGTGAGGCAGGGCCTCAGGAAATCACAGGGCAGGGTCAACAGTGATAGCCAGCTTGATAGAGTCCGAGATGTAGCACCCGCCTTTCAGCTCTGTGGGGGAAGGGCTCATCAAAGGAACCATGGCTTTTGCCAGCACTTGTGTCTGGGAGAAATCTGCCCCTCCAGCTCTCGCCCTGATGCCAAACAATTCAGTTGCTCCTCATATGTCTCTGATGCCTTTCAAGCTGCTACCCCTGTGCTATACCTCAGAGTGAGTGAGTCAGAGTAATTCCATGTGCAGGATCTTTAAAGAGGAGCTGCATTGGACTCCAACAGCCTCAGCTTCCTTCAGCCACAATCCCGGCTGATTTTTACAGCCTGAATTTATGGGGACTTCTCTTCCTGGCACTGGGACCCTGGGCTGGGGGTCCTGGTGTGGGGCTGGGACCAGCTGAGATATCTCCCAATTTTTATCTTCCACATGTGAGTGTGGGAGAAGCCCATTCCACTGCTCCTTTGGCCAGTCTTGATGTGGCTTCTTCTCTAATTTCCTGGTTGTAGGACTTCCATTCAAGTTGATTTCAGGCAGTTCCAAATGATGGTTGTTCTGTAATTTAGTTGTAATTTTGATGTGGTTGTGGGAGGAAGCAAGTATCATGTTTAATTACGCTGCCATCTTGGCCAGAATTATTTGGCATTTATTATTTAAACCATTTCATACTTATTTTTAAATGTGCCAAGACTTTGTTTTATTATTACTCTTATCCACCTCAGAGAGAGCCCCAGCTCAAATGGCCCCTTATCTGTGCAGTCTTTCCTAATTCCTAATTAGCTTGTAAGCTTCTTGAGCATAAAAGATCCATATCTCATTTATTCTTGGAAAGGTGCTAAGTTGTGACAGAGTTGAAGGGACCTGGAAAGTCATGACAGAAAACATATCATCAGTAATTTCTTTCTGCAGTAATTATCTCTCCCCAATAAATAATGCCTCATGTGTGAAGCATGTCCTCAACTTCTGCAATTATTTAGTTGATTGTCCTTAGCACCTTCACCTTCTGAGTACTGTACAAGAGTTGAATGTCCTGACAGTGATCTCTTATTTATGAGGGAGTTAGATTTCACCTGCTTCCTAAATATTGTTTCTTCTTTGATAGTGGCAGGAAGTTAAGCGAGTCCAATAATATGTAGTACTCTGTACTTAATCGAATACATTTCCCAACCCACTCAGAGAAACATTCTATCTGACATTATGCAAGTATAACATTAATTTCAGACATTTATTAAAATTTAACCATATGCCTGGTAAGAGTTCAGGTTAGGTGAATAGTTGACACAGACTATAGAAGGCATTCAGTAAATATTTCTAGTTTGAATAAACCTAATTCAACTCTTCCTTCTACTTATGGTAGGTGCATAAGTCAAATAGGCAAACAAAGACTGCTGCTATGTACACTAGGACAAGTCTAAATGATCTGCCTTCTCAGTAATCCTTTAAAAAATAACCCTCACGCCCTCATAAGATGGCTGCCTATGACCAGGCCAGCAGGGGTGTTAGTGAGGGGCGACCAAATGACTGAGCAGCAGGCTGCGTGAGGCGGCCAGGCTGTCAGGGGGAGCCATGAGGGGCGACCAAACGACCGAACAGCAGGCTGCATGGGGCAACCAGGCCAGCAGGGGGGGCAGTTGGGGGTGATCAGGCCAGCAGGGGGGCAGTTAGGGACAACGGGGCTATCAGTCTAGCAGGAAGAGGGGTGATCAGGCTGGCAGGGGGAGCAGTTAGGGGCGATCAGGTAGGTAGTGATCAGGCCAGCAGGGGGGCAGTTAGGGACAACCAGGCTGACGGGGCAGAGGCGGTAAGGGGTGATCAGGCTGGCAGGGGGAGCAGTTAGGGGCGATCAGGTAGGTAGGCAGGCAGTGAGCAGTTAAGAACCATCGGTTCAGGATTGTGAGAGGGATGTCTGACTACAGTCGGACATCCCCTGAGGGGTTCTGGATTGGAGAGAGTGCAGGTTGGGATGAGGGGACCCTCCCCCACCCCGTGCATGAATTTCGTGCACTGGGCCTCTAGTATATACATAAAAAGCAAGAAACATTTCCTTTGAACTGATGTATTTCAGAATGACAGGATAACTATTCTAGTTTGAGAAAGTTGGGAAGGAGAACTAGCTTTTTATTGAGTTGGATTTTATTTAAAAAGTAATACTTATTATTTCATTTCCACCAGTCACTTGCACTATATTATAATTATATGAATCAATAAATATTTTTTCATTCCCATTAAATCATTTATAAAACAGAAGATTCACTTTATCTAATAAATCCAGGCTAGAATTTTTCAAATTGTCTACAAGAGAGATCCCACGAATTGAAATTTATGAGTGCTGGAGGCTTTACAAGCCAAAGCCAGAGCAAGTGAATTGAAGAATTCCTCTATTGCACTTTTATTCGAGGGTGTAAAATTGTTCCCACATCCAGGAGGTGAGAATTTTATTTCCCCATGAAACAAAAAGAAGTGTTGAGCACTGAGTAAACCGAAGTATCCTTAGAAACTTTGGAAGTCAGACACTGCAGATTCCTATCACTATTGAAAAATCTGGAGAGCTTGGTTTAATTCTTAATGAGTCCCATTGTGGTGATCTAAGAAGTAGCAGTTCCAATTTTTGACTATCCAGAGTTAATAGCTTGTTAGCATCATTCTGTGTATACACAAGAGAAAATCATCTATTAGAGCAAATCCATTTCCAATGGCTGTCAGCATTCTGCATTTTACTGTACACCTTTGTGTTCCATTCAGCACCAACTACTCTTGCCTCTCAAACTGCAGAAAATAGAAGCTTACATCAAATTGACATTTCAGCACCTGCAATTCCACTAATCTCTCATTTCAGCAGGAACAGAAATCTGATTTTGCCACAGTGCAAGTTATTAGGAGATAGTGGTGATTATGAGACTTCTGTCCCCTGACAGCTACTCTTAGCTAATAATAATAATAATAATAATAATAATCCTTTAAGAAAATATGACTATTCCCTTCCTCCATCCCACATTTGTTTTGCACTCAGTGAATGAAGTCAAATAACACATTGAAGAAAATCTCTTGACGGCAAGATTGAGCTGAAGACTTACGTGACCTGAAACATTATCATTTCACCTCTCGTTCTGGGGTCTGATTAAAATGAGCTTTGGAGATTGTGGTGCAGTCTCTAGGGCCCTACAGGATAGTAAATCTATATCAAAAAGCCACTGTATGTGTGAATTTGTACTGATTTGATGGGACAGCTTATTTCCATTAAGACAGGTTCAAGCACCACAGAACAGAATCACTTCTCTCCTTCTTTTGAGACTAAAAATGGAACCATTTTTTAACAGAATCCTTTGCCTGGTAGTCCACTTAATTATTTCTGTTTTCCCAGAATCATAAAATCTTTGTCTCCTGATGACAGTAAACATTTCACCCTCTGTTCACCTTCATTTCTCCTTATAGAACAGAAGAAGTACCGTAAGTAGGAAGCCAGCTGGTTTAAAATGCATTCCTTCATTTTGGTTATGAAGGAGAATTATAAGGCTTCAACAGCCAATAACCAGCCTCCAGAATTAAAAAGTGTCACTTCATGGGGAGGGAACCATATCTACTCAATGGGTCTCACATTTCTGCCTATTGATGAATTAAACATTTTTAAAAATACCTTTATTGATTTCATAGAGAAAGGGAGGGGGAGAGAAATATAAACATCAATGATGAGAGAGAATCATTGATCAGCTACCTCCTGCATGTCTCCTATTGGGGATCGAGCCTGCAACCTGGGCATGTGCTCTGACCAGATATCAGACTGTGACCTCCTGATTCATAAGTCGATGCTCAACCACTGAGCCAAGGTGGCCAGGCTAAACACTTTTGATATTTAATTTTTTGGGAAATGCAAATGGATTTAGAGAGAAAATAAATTAACAGAAAGGCTTTTAAGTCTTATTTTTTTTCTTATTTTTATTTCTTCAGCATAGAATAATGTTGGAAAAATCTTAAGGGAGAAGACTAGTTCCTTGAAAATTTATTAAAATCTCTAATAAGAGTTGTTATGACCATAATGGCCTATCTATTCATTTAGGATTTATACACACCTGAACCCAGACAGTGAAAGCAGAAGATAGTGAGTCAAAGGGCTGCCAATTAATACTCTACACAGTGAGCAGAGTAAAAATTCAATAATAGGAGCTTTGGATTCATACAGACCAAAGTTAAAATCCTGCTGGTTCTCTCCTTATTAGCAACTGTAGCTAAATTACTTATCTTCACAATGTCTCAGTTCCCATATTTTTAGAATGGTGGTTGTAGTACATATATTTTTAGGGTGTCTGTTTAGCTCAGGATACACATACAGCACCTATTCTCTGAGTAAGGTCCCTCAGGTCCCCTCCTCTCACCGAGGCGTCAGTGGCCATGTGTTGGGCTGTGTGACTTTTACCTGAAATGGACACTTGACCCACACTAGGACCCTCAGGCTTCCTCTCCAGAAGTTATCATTGAAATGGAGTAGCTGTCACTGAGTGTCTGCCTGGGGCTGGAACCGGAGAATAGTAGAGGTTCCCTGTGCAAGGAGAGGAGGAGCAAGACAGCAAAGAGAAAGGAAACTAAGAGTCAGATGTAGAGATAAAAATCAAGGTGGTTCAGAAAAAGGGAGTACGACTGAAGTGGCTGTCGTGGTTCCCAATGACTTTCCATTTCTTGGCATAAATCACACTTGAGGCCAAATTGCTCATTAGCAAGATAGCAAACTTTAGTCAATCTCCTCTTTTGTTTGTTTTTAGATAGTTTAAAGTGTATTTCCTGCTGATAGAAATCAAAATAACCATGACTACTAGAGAAATAATAGTATGTATATGAGAGAAATTGAGAACGTTAAATGATACAAGTAAAATGTTAGCTCAGTTGCATTCAATAAATGGTGACTATTATTATGTCACTTTTCTTAGAATAAAATGGGAATACACTTGCAATAAAGACAAAAATTAGAGATTTAAAGTATTGGCAGAAAGCACAATTGTTATAATTTATGCTAACATGCTTTTTTAGTAATGCAGACATGAAGTTTCTGTAATGTCTTTCTCAGTAGCATTGTTAATGGGTCACAGGACTCTTATTTGGGTGCATGTGTGTGTCTATGCGTGTGGTTGCTTGTGAATGTGTAAGTGTGTGTGTGTGCGCATCTGTATTTATAGATGAAGATAATACATTTTCATCACTTATTGAAGTCAGATAACTATTATAATAAGGACAATTGAATAGCATCTAATGAAGATTACATTAGATTTCATTAAATGCTTATACCATTTATGAAATCACTAAATAAGCTGATAATTACAAGTAATATTTTTGAATACTAAAGTTTCAACTAAAACTAAGTAGGTTGCAGCAGCACTTAATACTATAAAATCATAATGTTTGGTCAGTGGCAACCTTAGAAAAAAATTGCTCTTATTTCCTCACAAGGGTTCTCAAGCAAGGGCTTTCCCATCTTTCCAGTCACCAGATTCATTGTCTCCCTCTATTCTCTTCAATCATCTCTGCCTCAAACCAGCCGCCTCTCTCTTGCGATACTTCACTAAATACGATAACAACTAATTAACATTCCTAATATTTTGTGTTCCAAGTTTTTGCCTCAGAGCTAGAGTTTCAGTAGGCACTTGGTCTGCTCTCTAAGTAGTTACAGTGTCAGCTTGGCCAACTGTTTGGTTCAGCCTACCAAGCCTTTCCAGCCTTTTAGGCTGCTGGACCTGCTTCACCTGGCTGTGAGGCAACCAAAACATAAGTGAAGAGAAAGAGGCAAGAGAGGAAGCCAAAAAATTAGTCTTGTTGACTATATTGAGGAAAAAACATGGACTTTGATAGTAGCATAAAAAATCAACTAGAAATAAAAAAATTTCTGAGTCTTCTTAAGATTTTGAAGGAATCACATTACCAGAGAAGTCATGAACCTAGAATAAGAGAAATGCCTTTGACTGTTCACTCCTTAAAACATTCCTTAGTCTCCCAAATTTACACAACTAGGAAGTAGACTATATAGCCTCCAAAGAGGGACACACACACACACACACACACACACACACACACACACACACACACACAATTGTGGAAGGAAATTGGATGAGGAAAAACCTCCTAGAAGGCCATGCTAGAGTCATTAACAGGGGAATTCTCCAACAAGATGCATCAGAGACTAACATAAAATTCATGTCTTTCAAAGAAAAGGACCTCACTCTGCCTGCCCAGTCCCCATAGGATCTCATCATTGTGTTGGAATAGTGACTGTCCTATGTGTCTCATGCTTCTCTTTTCTCTTACAGATTATTTACTATGGTTATCCTGACCATGACGGCAAGAGGTGCAGATAACTGGCCCTTTAACCCCTTCCCCCAAAAGTGTCGGGAACACTATCAAAGCTTCGAAATGGCGTCCAGTTCTAAGTCTGCTTTTATTAGTGATGATGACATTGCTAAATATGTCAATGTAGTAAAGGTTTCCTTAAGTTTTTGAATATGTAACTTCATTTACTTGCGATTCATAATTTTTTTCCTAAACTGCTGTAAAATCAGCAAAAATGCCTTGGCAATGTTAGCATAGTTCCTAGGATATTGGTTGGCACTCAAAGGGTTAATTCGTAGATCTTCAAAATGACAAGAGCCACATGTAGCTAGGCCTTATGGAGAAGATTGCTCATGAACCAGAGACTCTGGTCTTTGAGGTTGATTCAGGAACTGGATGATATTTTGGGTTGTCCTCCTTTGGGGAGAGAGTAGGTGTATTGTATATGTGGAGGAAAAGTGTACAAAAAAGATGTCTAATTTCAAGAGATTTCCAGCTGCTCACCCAAACCTGTTCTTTCTCCTTCCTACACAAATAGATGACTTTTCTTACCCTTCTGTGTAGTATGTGTGGCCGTGTGACTCTGCCAGTGACATGTGAGTAGAAGTGTTGGGCACCATATTCAGATCTGGCCCCTAAAGAGCACTCAAACCTGTACTCCATGTTTGTTCCCTTCTGGTGGGTAGATGTGGATGGGAAAATTTAGAAATCATGTGTTGAAGATGGCAGAACACAAAAAGCAAAGAGTCAGAGTCTTATCATTTCTACTTGGTACTGAGTTGCTTATCTATTATTTACTTTACAAAAATTAGAAATGAACATCAATATTGTTTGAAACATTGCATATCTTGAGGTTTGTTTGGTTATGCTTGCTTGCCTTACCCTACATCACATGCCTAATATTTTTAATTCATTTAAATGTTTGGTATAATTTGCTGATCAAAGTGATTGTGCTGCATGTCAGAAATTTCTTGAAATGCAAATAATAAGAGAGTATGCATATTCTACTTAGCAATAGTCCATGAAATTAAATATCTGAAGAAATCTATTAGACAAATACTCTTTTAGAATTTACATGAGTGAAGGCACAAAACTATGTATAGCACACTCTTATTATTATGAAACATAAATACTAAAGTATCAATAATAGATATTGAGTTCTAAAGAAATGGCCAATAATGAACCAAATGGATTTTTATAGCTCTTCAAGGATTTAAGCACCAAGCAAAACTACTGAAATAACACTAGATTTATACTTTAAAAGCAAACACAAATGCATTAATTTTGCCACTTTCAAATATTAATTAATATTTTAAAACTCCACTTTAACATATCTTAGAAGCCAGTTACTATTGACTTATTTTGAAAAAATAACAATTCAAGTTTAGGTTTCTGAAACCTATAAGAAGTTGCTATGATAGGGTCAATTACACTGCAACAAAAATAATGTAGGAGAAATGCAAGGTACTTACTAAAATTCCTCCACTCAAAAATAAAAAATAAAAGACAATAATTTACTTACCACAAGAAAAAAAGGTATAAGACACTTTACAGTATATTGTCTTGATTAATTGAAATATAAATATAATTGCAGAGAAGTCTCTTTAAATATATCATATTGACTTTATTTAGTTAGAAGTTACATTTGCATATCATTCACTTTTAGGATTTTTCTCATTGACACATCTATGATGCACATTTTAAAAAATATAAAAGGAATGTATGTGAGATGATGATGATAATGATGATGATGATAGCAATGGCTGTATGTATTGAACCCTTATATACTGAACACTGTGTTTACCATTTTACATGTATCATTTAATCTTCCCCAAAGCCTTATGGGTAGGTACTGTTAATGACTGCACAACTCCAGGGGGTGCCACTCATGTAATAATGTATGTAAATGGTGCCTCTTGGAGCTGTGAGTGCACAGATTCCAAAGCCACATATGGCAGTCCTGACTTTTATTAATCCCATATTAAAAATGAGGAAACAGAGAGTCATAAAGGGAGAGGACAAACATTTTTTTAAAAAGTAAAACCTATAGCAGAGGCTCTCTTTGCTTGAGGAGTAGGCTTTAAATTAATTCATTTTGAAAAGATCAGTAACACTCATGCAGCTAATAGGTATTAAAGTAATGAAATTAAGTTTGGCAAGAGTCTAGAATCCCTGGCTAGTAATCCGAATCTTCCTTTAAATGGATGGTAAAATCTTTATCTACCAACCTGCAACCAGGCATAGTTAGGGCACCTCTTCTGTATTCCTATAGCTTTGCAGGCATTTATATCTGATTAGATCACTGCATTATATTATATTTTTTTAACATGCTCGTCTTCTTCTTAGACTCTTGGTTCCTTAAAGGCAGACTGTCCCATATTTGTCTCCCTAGGAACCACATAATAGACATTATATTCATTTTAGGAGATTTAATGAAAGGGGCATTAGTTTTCATATAAAACAGAATGCTAGATATTAACATTGGTTTTCTATCAATCACATTTGAGAACCAAAGCCTCAACACAATCCAGAAGTCAAGCTGGAAAGAAATAAAGAAAAATGTTATAACAATCAAAGGCAGCTTTCTAAAAGAATTTCCTTATTGTGAAATCCAATGAGTTGAACTATGTATGGTTATTTGGCAAAAATCAATATCATATATTTCATATTAAGACAAATTTAGCAGTAACAATATGTGATTTCTTATTATAGTTCCAACAGTTCATTCCCTGAAATTTGAATTAATTTGAGCTCTTAAATTATTTAATGTTGAAAAAAAATATTTATAGTTCAGAGCTAACCACTTCCAAAGTTTTTAAGGCCACTTGAAGAAATAATTAGCTGTATCTAAAATTATTTGAAGTGCTATTTTGCTTCAAAAATGTCCTCTTTTTTTGCATGTTTGTTTGTTTTTAATCCTGAACAAAACACTCTCTACTGGTTTGTTTATTTCTTTTTAATAAAGTAAAAAGCTTTGGAGATGAGGACAAGGAAGCCTCTAAGAACATGCATACAGAGACCTTTGTTGGGACCTGGCAGACTGTTATGCAGAGGGACGGAGTCATGCTCATAAATTCAGTGGATCTGATACAGGGTGAAACCATTGGAAACATAGAATATGACAGATTTACGCTATGAGGCCTTGGATATATGGAAAATAAAGTTAGAATATCACTGTCTCCTCAGAAATCTACCTTATCTGAAGTGTCTAAGGCAAGACAGATGTTACGTTTAGTGTCAGCAATGCCACTGCACACTGCTCATTATTAAACAAAGGTGCTTTGCAATCCCATTTATCTCAGGAAGTGACAAGTCATACCTCCATGTGTCTAATTTTAGTGTATATCTACTGAGAAGCTTGACTTAAAAATAAAATTCATCATTTGTGATGGAATAATGTGGGGACTGGGTTGAGCTTTGTGCCTTGCCTGGCCACAGTGCCAATGTTGAGAGATCACAAAGTGCTGGCTCAACACAGAAAATGGAAATGAGGATCAGAATTCATTGGTTCCAACACATGTAATGGAGAGGAAAGGAAAACATCCTCAGGATGCATGCCATAGGAACTTCAGAGTTCCCTGCTCAAGGAAATACTCAAAGCAGGCTCACTGTTCTGCTGGTAGAGGAATGGAAGATGGGGGAACCACAAAACCTCCCAGTCTTTAGTCATAACCCTCAGGAAGCCCATGACAAGATGACCAACTTTACCGTTTTCTTAGGGCATTGGAACAGAAGTCAGAGACTTTTGAAGACCCAAGGGTTCTGTTTTGTTTGATTCACTACAGTAACTTGATTGAATAATATTGCGGAAGAGGAAAACTGCTGACTCTCATCTCTTACTCAGTTTCCTAATTTGCAACCAGAGGCTATATAGGGTGTTTTAAAGCTGGCTAAGAGTCAGTTATAATAATAAGAATTTTGTGAACAGTTTCAGACTGAAGTTACTGACTAATGAAAATAACACTCACTGCTTAACTACAAATATGTCAAAGTACAGCGAAAACTAGAAAACATTATTCTCAGGAAGCAAATCAATGCACTGACTCAAAGGTCATATACATAAGTAGCAATCACGTTCCTCATCTAAAGTGGGGAGACAATCATAATACTGGTTAGGAAGGAAATTTGCTCTCTGAAATCCATTACTAATTATACTGTGCTTATGTAAGAGAATGACCTTTTATTAGAACATACATGCTGATTTAGAATAAAGGATCATGATATCCTCACTTTACCTTCAAATAAATAGTTTATTCTATGTGCAGGAGTATATGAAGTATTTATTATACTAATCTTGCTAATTTTCTGTAAGTTTACATATTTAAAAAGAAAAAGTTTAAGAATATAGGTTCTCCAGTCTTCCACTTATCAGCTGTATAATCTAGTTCAAGGTACTTGTGTTTTGAAACCCCAATATTCTCATCTATTAAATGAGAATAACACTGGTAACAATCTCAGAAAATTCAGTGAAATAATAATTCAGAAAAGTTGATGATAGTTTAACATAAATCTTTAAAATTATTTTCTACTGATGCTTAATTACACATTTCAGTTTTGACCAATTAGAAGTAGCTTAGTACCTACATGAGATACACTATGATAACAAAATATGCTGGTATCATCTTTATTAAATGACTCTTAGTGCTCAATGATATTCAATTTTTGTAAATGCAAACATTATATAGCAGGGTATTATTGAAGTGTATATTCATCCAAAGATATCCTATGTAATAAAAGAGTAATATGCAAATTGACCATCACCCCAACGCACAAGATGGCCACCCCCATGTGGTCAAAGATGGCCACCCCCATGTGGACACAAGATGGCCGGCAGGGGAGGGCAGTTAGGAATGACTGGGCCAGCAGGGGAAGGCAGTTAGGTGTCAATCAGGCTGGCAGGGTAGTGATTTAGGGGCAATCAGGCAGGCAGGCAGGCGAGCAGTTGGGAACTAGCAGTCCTGGATTGTGAGAGGGATGTCCGACTGTCCGTTTAGGCCCGATCCCAATCTAAGGGTCCCAGATTGGAGAGAGTGCAGGCTGGGCTGAGGGACCCCCCCCCCCATGCACGAATTTCATGCACCAGGCCTCTAGTTTATTAAATAAAACTGAATGCATTGGGAATTCATGAGACGTTAAAATGTATGTAGGAACTCTGAAATTTTTAGTAGTTAAAAAAAAAACAACACAGAGAAGACAGACAAAAAAACAGGAAGCAAATTAATGTTTCCTTAAGTTTTTCTAGATGCAGTAAAAATGTTAATTCTTTGGCATTTATAGACAATGAAGC
This sequence comes from Myotis lucifugus, assembly GCF_000147115.1. Lineage (NCBI taxonomy): Eukaryota > Metazoa > Chordata > Mammalia > Chiroptera > Vespertilionidae > Myotis > Myotis lucifugus. The sequence continues at coordinate 2,449,853 of NW_005871169.1, read as the reverse complement.
CATTTACTGTTATCACTGTCATGGTGGTGGGAGAAATATTTTATCTACAAAGAAAATAAGTATCAACACCTCCTCTTGGGTAAGCAATACCAGTGTTAGAATAAAATCAGATGCTATTTTTCACACAGTGGATTGCTTTTTGCATCCTCATGAGAGCTATAACTACTCTAGCAACTTCAGTCTAACTTTAAATCTACTTATAAATATTTTGACAAACTGATAGTACTTAAATGTTAAAACAATGAAAATGATAGGTTGCCCTGCCTTTAAAACACTGAACATATTAGCCTATGAAGATATTCTGTGGACAGGTACATCTATCCACATTTCTTAGCATAGGAAAGAAAGGACATTAAGTATATTTACAGCCTTCAAAGAAAGCTGGTATTAGAATGGCCTGAAAAGTCCTGGAACGGACCGCATAGCCCTCTAACTGTGTACTTTTTCTAGAGAGCTGCACATTCAGAAAACAAAGTCCATTCACTCTGGAGACAAAAAACATTCAAAATCCAAAGAATTCTCATGAACTTTACACTCCAGTGAAACCAGGTACCACTGTTCTCTTGAATCTCAGAGTGGTGGAAATATTGTATCTCTGGCTAAGAGTTTTTAAAACCATAACTTCAAACTTTTGATGAAATTATGTGACACAGCCCCACTAAATTGTGTTTATGAAATTCTAATTTCAAATAACCTGGTGACCACATATGTTACCATTAAAACTGAGCACTTCTGAGAATGAAAGAGGATAAACTAGACTAGAATAACCAGGGACATATTATTATTAACTAGAGGCCTGGTGCATGCTCATACATGTGGGCGGGGGGGGGGGGGCGGGGGGGGTTCCCTCAGCCCAGCCTGCACCCTCTCAAATCTGGGACATCCCTCTCAATCCAGGACTGCTGGTTCCCAACATCTTGCCTGCCTGCCTGCCTGATTGCCCCTAACCGCTTCTGCCTGTCAGCCTGATCACCACCTAACCACTCCCCTGTCAGCCTGATCGACACCTAACTGCTCCCCTACTGGCCCGATCGCCCCCAACTGCCCTCCCCTGCCAGCCATCTTGTGGTGGCCATCTTGTGTCCACATGGGGGTACCATCTTGTGTGTTGGAGTCACACAAGATGGTCAATTTTCATATCACCTCTTTATTATATAGGATAATCAACTTTTAATGAACTATTACTTTATTTTTCCTTTTTTTGTTTTTCAATAAACTATTACTTTAATGATGCAGTATGGAAGGATGCATTCTCTTCACAGTACACTAAAGGATCAACAATTCATCTATGACTAGATCTACGTACTCTAGTGCTGCTAATATATAGGAACCTGCATGATTCATAGAAGAGCAACTTGGGTAAATATCCAATGGAAAGCCATCAGCATTGGTTTCTTTATACAAAGTTGTTAAAATATCACTGTATTTACCCAAAGACAAGTAAACCCAGAAAGCATACTCTATGGTAAAGTCTTAATAGCTATTGCTAAGACTTTGCACCTGAGCAAACATTTCATTCCACATATTTGATGGAAATTAACCAAGGCACTGTCTTACAAGTAAAACAAATAAGAGTACTGGGTCCCACATATTACATTTCGATTAACACAGAAGAGAGATCAGTGCCCAAACTGAAAATTCAAAAGGTATCATTCATGTAAGAATTGCTTCTGGAGTGAATGCATTTAATCTATAGTAATTAATTTCAAGGAAAAAGTGTAAATGTCACATAGCACATTTTCTCCATGATCAGGATGGCATACTAAGAAGCTTCAGGGCTTAAAAGACCATGGAATTTGGAGTCAGGACTACTTGGGCTCAAACTCTAGTTCAGTCACTTAGTAGATGAGTGACACAGGTAAAACTGGTTGTAGCAAGTATAGTTAGATGCCTGTGTAACATCAACAGAGCCCTGAATTTGTTCAGGTACACACTTGTTCCCCTTGATGCCCACATATCCCAGGAACAGGATTAATTTTATTTATTTATGTATTTATTTATTTTTATTTATCTTTATTGTTGAAAGTATTACAGATGTCCCCCTTTTACACCCAATTTACCCCTTCACCCCATTCTCTTCCCCTCCCCAGGCCTTCCCCGCAGGAACAGGACTAATTTTTTTTTCAAGTTTATGCTATTTATTTATTTATTTATTTATTATAGTTAGTTAGTTTCCTTTTTTTGTATTAAATTTATTGGGGTAACATTGGTTAATATGGCCATATAGGTTTCAGGTTGGTTTCTGTGTTGCAAGATCTCTATATTGCACCATGTACCCACCACCCAAAGTCAAATTTTCTCCCATTTCCACATATTAGGACTCTCTTTACCCCCCACCCCCTTACCTCTGGCAACCACCACACTGCTGTTTTGTGTTCACAAGTTTCAGTTTTATATGCCACACATGAGTGAAATCATATGGTTCTTAGTTTTTTCTGACTGACTTATGTCACTCAGCATAATGTTCTCAAGGCCCATCCATGTTGTTGCTAATGGCGCTATTTCATCCTTTCTTATGGCCGTGTAGTACTCCATTGTGTATATGTACCACATCATTATCCAGTCCTCTATCGCAGGACACTTGGGTTATTTCCATGTCTTGGCCACTGTGAATAATGCTGCAATGAACATAGAGGTGTATATATATATCTTTACAAATACATGTTTTTTGAGTTTTTCAGGTATATACCAAGGAGAGGGATTGTTAGGTTTTATGGTAGCTCTATTTTTAATTTTTTTTTTTTGCGGAATCATCAGACTACTTTCCATAGTGGTTGTACCAGTCTACATTTCCACCAGCAGTGAATGAGGGTTCCCTTTCTTCCACAACCTCTCCAACACTTGTTGTTGCTTGTCTTGTTGATAATGGCCACTCTAACAGGTGTGAGGTGGTATCTCCTTGTAGATTTGATTTGCATTTACCTAATTACCAGTGAGGTTGAACATCTTTTCATATGTCTATTAGCTATTTGTATGTCTTCTTGGGAGAAGTGTATTTGCAGGTCTTCTGCCGACTTTTTGACTGGGTTGTTTGTTTGGTGTTGAGTTTTATGAGTTCTTTACATATTTTGGAAATTAAACCTTTGTCAGCATTACTGTTTGCAAATATCATCTCCCATCTGGTTGGCTGCCTTCTTGTTTTGTTGTCAGCTTCTTTTGCTGTGAGAAGCTCTTCAGTTTGATATAGACCCATTCATTTATTTTTGCCTTTACTTCCTTTGCCTTTGGGTCAAGTTCATAAACTGTTCTCTATGACCAAGGTCCATAAGTTTGGTACCTATATTTTCTTCTATGTAACTTATTGTTTCAGGTCTTATATTTAGGTCTTTGATCTATTTTGAATTAATTTTTGTACAGGGGGACAAACTATACTCCAATTGCCTTCTTTTGCATGTGGCTTTCCAGTTTTCCTAGCACCATTTATTGAAGAGACTATCTTTACTCCATTGTGTGTTTCTGGCTCCTTTGTTGAAAATTATCTGCCATATACATGTGGTTTTATAGCTGGGCTCTCTATTCTGTTCCAATGATCTACTAGTATGTGTCTGTTTCTCTGCCAATACCATGCTGTTTTGATCATTGTAGCTCTGTAGTATAATTTGAAGTCAGGTAGTGTGATACCGCCAGCTTCTTTATTTTTTACTCAGGATTGCTTTGGCTATTCAGGGTTTTGTATGTGTGTGTGGTTCCATAAAAAATCTATGATTTCTTGTTCTATTTCTTTAAAAAATGATATTGGGATTTTGATGGGGATTACATTAAATCTGTATATTGCTTTGGGTAATATGGCCATTTTAAGTATGTTGGTTCTTCCAATCCATGAACAAGGGATATTTTTCCATTTTGTTGTGTCTTTTTCAATCTCTTTTAATAATGTTTTGTAATTTTCAGTATATAGGTCTTTCACGTTCTTTGTTAAGTTTATTTGTAGGTATTTTATTCTTTTGGTTGCAATTGCAAAAAAAAATTTTAATTTCTTTTTCTGAAGTTTTGTTGTCAATATATAGGAAGGCAATGCATTTTTGCACATTGATTTTTGTATCCTGAAACTTAACTGTATTCGTTTATTCTTTCTAATAGTTTTTGGTGGAGTGTTTAGGTTAAGGGTTTTCTGTATACAGAATCATGTCATCCACAAAAGAGTGACAGTTTTACTTCTTTCTTCCCTATTTTGGATGCCTTTATTTCTTTCTCTTGCCTTAGTGCTCTGGCTAGGGTTTACAACACTTTGTTGAATAAGAGGTGTGAGAGTGGACATCCTTGTCTTGTTCCTGATCTTAGAGGAAGGCTTTTAGTTTTTCACCATTGAGTATATTAGCTGAAGGTTTATCATATATGGACTTTATTATGTTGAGATACTTTTCTTCTATCCCTATTTTATTGAGTTTTAATCATAAATAGATGTTGTATCTTCTCAAATGCTTTTCCTGCATCTATTGATAAGATCATATGGTTGTTATCCTTTCTTTGTTAATGTGGTATCTCACATTGATTGATTTGGGTATATTGAACCATCTTTATGCCACTTGATCGTGATTTAATATTTTTTGTCCTCACCATGATGGTTATTCCTGACTTCTGTGGGGTCCCACCCCAAGCACTCCACCTGTGGATCCGTCACAGAGAGAAACAGCAGTTCTACTACAATAGCTATTGGTTTACTGATAATATGTCTCCACCTGACTCCAAGGGCAACAGGAGGCTAGTTTTGGGAGTTCAAGAGGTGGTGGGGCTCTGTGGTTGCCTTTCTTTGTCTGAAACACCACCACCCGCTGAACAGTAGAGAGCCACACGGCAGACCCTATGCTCTGTCAGGTGTCTGCTGGCTCAGACACCGTTCGCTACAATCACCCTGCTGGACTGTGCCCCACAGCTCTCTGCTCCTCCCGGCTAAAGGAAGTGCCTGCTCCCACTGGCTTCTCCCCCTCTCCAGGCCACAAGCTCCCAGCTGCAGGGCTGTATCTGCAGGCTGACTGTGCTCTCCTCTCTTCTTATCTCCACATTTATTCCAAGTTGCCCACCTTAAGATGTTTCAATTAGCAGGTCTGTATTGAGCAGGGAATTCTTTGTTGAATTATAGTTGGTGAACCTGTTGACATTTCAGACAGGAGAGAACAAGGGGATCTCTCACACCACCATTCCTCTGACATCCAGGGCTAATTTTAAAGGTTAACTCCATATTCGCTTTATTCCCTTTACCAATGATTAGTTCAGGAATGTACATGTGACCAATTTGAATATTTTTTGCCCTTACCATAATGGTTACACCTGACTTCTGTGGGGACCCACCCCAACCACTCCACTGGAGAGAAACAAGGAAAAGTTTGCTGAGGCATAGGGGAAAGTTCTTCATCCTTCTGAGATATTGTCAAGAAGTTACTTTCTCCTCTTCTTTGAATATGTACAGGTGTATATAAATGAGGCCTGAATGTACTGCTTTTGTACTCTCAGTCTTAGCATGAAATCAATACACAGAGGTAAACTGGATTAAGACTTTCACAGGGATATAGAGGCAGAACTAAAGTTCTTACTTACCTTATCTCTGGACTTCTAGATCTGTGGGCAAAGAATTCTAAAGAATTTCAGCCAGTTTGATGGTGCTCTTTGATATTTTCAGCTAAAGACACTTTGATCTTCCTTAGTTTCTCATCTTTGAAAATCAGATTGATAGCTATACTGCAGTCTTGCAAGAATTCATAATACATGTAAAGTATGCACAGTTCCTTGGTGCAATGCAAGCTTTCAATAAATGATATCAGACTTGAGGGGCTGGTTGCCTGACACACTGAGTGCCTACTATTAACTTTGGCAAATCTTTAGCAGCCTTAATATTTGCTCACTTTTTTTATATCACAAGAGGCTGGTGAAATTAACCTCCAAAGACCACGTTCTAATAGCTGAGGTAAGAATTTTATTTTTTTCCAGTTCAAGAAAGTTTTATTTGTTTAAAACTATTTATTGAATGCCTCCTGTACTTTAGATATTCTAACTAAAAATGATGGACAGAAATGGATTCGAGGCCTAGTCACTATACCTGTAATTAGTGACCTGTGTATGGTTTGTATTCTAAAATTATTTTCACACAGGAAGGAATGTTTTGTTGTACTCATGACTGATTGGACAGTCATGACTTATGATCAGGGAAAAAAGGAAGAGAGGATAAAAAGGTAAGGATTTTAAATCTCTTTGAGATCCTTAAATACAAGGAATTGAGTTCAAATACATTAGCATATTATTGGGTAACATAGACACACACACACACAAACATATACTTTAAAATAAAGAAAATAAAATCAGGCTGAGAAAAGAAATTAATTTATTACATTAGATTCACATTTTAAAAGGAATTCAAAAGTGCAACATATTGGATACTTAAAAATTCATTAAACTTTAAAATGAATATAATAGAATATATAAAGATTTATGGTGTTAGTTTAATCATAATTCCTTAATTTAGAAAAACTAAAATTTAGAACTTATCAAGAATAAGGCAATTTAAAAAATAAAATCCAATGCAATGAAAATTTTTGAGTAGTCAACAACATCAACAACAATAGAACTAAAGACAAGATAAAATACTGATTAAGCGCACAGGTTTTGGGCATTCAACCTGAATTTGAAACTTGGCTCTGACACTTGTATTCTATGTAATCTTGGGCAAGTTTCTTAGCCTCTTTTAGCCTCAGTTTTCTTATATATAAAATGATGACAATAAAATCTACCTCATATACTTAGGTTTAAATATGACAAGATAATGTAAGCCAAGTTCTTATGTAGGTGCCAAGTGTATAGTAAGCACCCAATAGAAGATTTTTATTATATTCTTATAATAAAATCTATTATACAACACTGGGTTTAAGAAAATGAGCACAAATTTCAGATGGGTAAGGGGAAATCCTGGAAGATATTTTCAGCAACCCCAACAACAACAAAAAAAACAGATGGAAAACACTATGAAAATAAAATTTTTATATGGGAATTCCTCCTTCTGGAAAAGGGTAACAGGATTGGATTTAACCTCCTGTCTGAAAAAACAACATTTAGGTAAAATATAAGCAACAATGGTTTTTAGACAGTGGACATTGGACAACTCAGGACAGTGATACATGACAAAAGGGAAATAAATGAAGTGAGCCCAACAATTGTCGAAACTCACTGCCTGGAGGATCTCCAGACCTTAGCACAGGAAGAGAAATTGAGGGGGGGCAGTGGTCTCTGTGAGTATAGATTATAGATCTAGGAGTCTGTGGAGGCCAAGGTAGACCCACAGTGGAGAGAATTTCACAGAGAAAAAATGTCCACAGAGAATTCTTCTGGTCTTTAGCTGAATACTGACGAGCATATGTGAGTGAGGACGCTGCTGGAATCTGAAGAAACAATCACCCAAAGGAGCAGAAGGAACAACTCCTGATACTTAAAAAAAAGAAAAAACAAGGAATAAGTCATGTTTCCACCAGACAAAAGGGACAACTAAGCAACATGGGATATTGAGTAGGGTATTATAAATATATCCCCTCTGTGTGGAAAAACAAATTACCCTAGAATAAATGCTGCCCTGGTTCCAACTGAGAGAGTAAAAGTAAACCTCTGAAAGGAACAAACTGTTTACAAGTATCTTAATTTCTTCTCAGAACAAATATTAACATATGTATTGAAACACTGAAATATTCAATTCCCACTAAAGTAAAATTCACAATATCTGGCATTCAAAGGAGCAGGGAAAGACAATTCATATTGAAGAGAAAAATCTATCAATAGAAATAGATTCTGGAATTATATCAATGAAAGAATTAGAAGAAAATGACATTAAAGGGGTTATAAATATATTCCATATGTTCCAAAAGGCAGAGGCATGATCATATGTGCTAAATTTAGACATGTAAGATATAACAAGACCCAAATCAAACTTCTATAATGTTTGAAATGGAAAACATACTGGATGGGATTAACAGCACATTAGACACTACAAAAAAATATTAGTGAACTTAAATATATAGGAATAGGAACTATCCGAAATGAAGCACAGACCAGGAAAAGAAAGAAAATAATGAACATTGAATCAGTGAGCTGCAGAACAAATTGGCTTAATATATGTATAACTGGAGTTCCTAAAAAAGGGGGTGGAGGGAAGAGAAGAGACAGAAAAAAAATTTGAAAATAATGGTCAAAATCTTTCCAAATCTAATGAAAGCTATAAGTCCACAATGCAAGAAGCTAAAGAACCTCAAGTACAAAAAAACATTTAAACAAGTACATCAACACACATAATAATAATTTAAAAAGTGCTCATTAGTGATAGAAGAAAAATTTAAAAAGAACCAAAGGGGGGGAAAAGATACAGTTCACGGAAACAAAGATAAGAACAACAGACTTCTGGGGAAAAACGGGGACATATGTAATACTTTCAACAATAAAGATTTTTAAAAATAAAGAACAACAGACTTCTGTTTTAAAACAAGGCAATTCAGAAGAGAGTCCCAATGAAAATGGAAATCTACACAAAATATGAAGAGCACTGAAACTGGTAAATAGATGGGTAAATATAACTCCTTTTTAATTTTGAAAAAGATAACTGATGCCCTGGCTGGTTTTTCTCAGTGGTTAGAGCATCAGCCCATGTACCGAAGGGTTGATTTCTGGTCAAGAGCACATACCTGGGTTGCAGGTTTGACCCCTGGCTGGTCAGGGTGCATGCGAGAGGCAACCAGTCAATGTGTCTCACATCGATGTTTCTCTCCTCCTCCTCCTCCTCCTCCTCCTCCTCCTCCTCTTTCTCCTCCCTTCCTCCCACTCTCTCTAAAAGTAAATGAAAAAAATATCCTCTGGAGAGGATTAACAACAACAACAAAAGATAACTGACACTTTAAAGTAAAAAATACAATAAGGTATTGTGGGATTTATAATATATGTAGACGTAAAATGTCTGGCATTAAGTCAGAAAGTAATTTGAACTGAATGAAAATGAACACATGACATATCAAAATTTGTGGGAAGCAGCTAAAGTTTTCAGAGGAAAATCTATAGCACTAAAACCCATGTTAAAAACCAAAAGAGGTCACATCAATTACCTTAAACAACTATAAAAAGAAAAGTAAATGAAACCTCAACCAAGGAGAAGTAAGGAAATAATAAAAATCAGAGCAGAAATGAAAGAAACCCAAAAGCTGTTTCTTTTAGATGATGAATAAAATTGTTAAATCTCTAACCATATATATAAGGGATAAAAGAGAGAAAGCAAATAACTAATATGAGAAATGAGATAGGGGGCATCACTGTAGACTCTACTATATTAAAAAGATAAGAGAATATTATGAACAACTTTATGACAATAAAAGCCACAGCTTCGATGAAGTGTGTAAATTCTCTGAAAGACATAGACTACCAAACATAAAAAATAAATAGATAACCTGAATGGCCCCATGTCTATTAAAAAATTGTTCATAATTAAAAATGTTCCCTCAAGGGAAATTGTAGAGCCAGGTAGCTTCACTGCTGAATTTTATCGAACATGTAAGAAATAAGTAATAATTTTTACAGAAACTCTTCCAGAATCGCTTCTCCCCCCCACCCCAAAAAACCCCCACATTGTAAAAGAATAAAATTGTCTTATTTCAAGTCTTATAAAATTATATTAATCAAGATAGTATAGTATTGGCATAAAGACAAATAAATCAATGGAACAGAATAGAAAGCACACAAATAAGTAAACCCAAATATAAATCAGTTGATTTTCAATGTAAGTGCCAAAGCAATACAGTGAGGGAAGTCTCTTCAACAAATTCTACTTGAACAATTGAATGCAAAATCTGAATTTTGACCTTTACCCCACACCATAACATACACACAAAAAATGTAAGAATGGCTCTAAATGTTAAGAGCCAAACTATAAACCTTCTATTAAAAAAAACCATAAAGAAAATCTCAGTGATCATGAGTTTGGCAAATATATTTTTTTAATTTTTAATTGACTTTAGAAAGAGGGAGGAAGGGAGAGAGAAACCTCAACCAGTTGCTTCTTGCACACAACCTAACCATGGATTGAACCTGGGCATGTGCCCTGACATGGGATAAAACCGGCCACACTTTGCAGTACGGCCCGATGCTCCAACTAACTGAGCCACAAGGGCCAGGGCAAAGATTTCCTAAAGTTGACACAAAAAAATTTAAAAATAAATAAACTAGACTTTAGTAAAATTTAAAATTTTTGCTATTCAAAAAACACTATTAAGAAAATGAAGAAATGTATTTATGGAGAAACCAAGATGGCGGCATAGGTAAACACCGGAGATTGCTGCCGCAAACAACCACTTCAAAAATACAACTAAAAGACGGAACAAACATCACCCAGAACCACAGGAATGCTGGCTGAGGAGAGACTCTTCAACTAGAAGGAAAGAGAACAGCATACCGAGGCTCAGAGGAGGCGCAGTGTGGAAAATACAAAGGTACAGAGGTGCGTGTGGAGCCGGCTGGTGGCTGAGGGCGTGGTTGTCTTTTTCAAACAGGAGGGAGTCTCAGACTCTGAGCTCCAGATCCGGGCGAGTCTCTAGGGACTCAGACTCAAACGGGAGAAGAGGGACTGTCTGGCATCAGTTGGAACGTGAGGGCAGCTTTCTCTCCGAGGTTTGCAGCGGTTGCTGGGGTTCTGAGAAGCAGAGCCTCTGGGAATGGGACTGAGAGCAGCCATAACTGCTCCCTCCGCCCGCCCGCCCTGTTGATCCCGCCCCTCCCAAGCCCTGCGCAGAGCCATTTGCCAGATCGCCTCAGGCAAAGGCTAGATTAGCACCTCCCCAGAGGACAGAAGTTTTCCCGGGCAGACACAGCTGATTCTCACAGCCAGTCGGCCTGGTGGTCAAATCCCTCTAGTATTAACTACAACAATCAAGGCTTAACTAGAACAAGACTGCGCACAAAGACCACAAGGGGGTGCACCAAGAAAGCATAAAAAATGCGGAGAAAAAAACATGACAGAAATGGAGGATATAGAGCTAAAAAACGCACTGTTGAGGGCTTTCAATAATGTGCTAGAAGCTGCCAATAAACTTGATGAGAGCCTCACGAAATCTAATGAGACCCTCGATGTTGTGATAAAGAACCAACTAGAAATTAAGCATACACTGACTGAAATAAAGAATATTATACAGACTCCCAATAGCAGACCAGAGGAGCGCAAGAATCAAGTCAAAGATTTGAAATGAGAAGAAGCAAAAAACACCCAACCGGAAAAGCAAAATGAAAAAAGAATCCAAAAATACGAAGATAGTGTAAGGAGCCTCTGGGACAGCTTCAAGCGCACCAACATCAGAATTATAGGGGTACCAGAAGATGAGAGACAGCAAGATATTGAAAACCTATTTGAAGAAATAATGACAGAAAACTTCCCCCACCTGGTGAAAGAAATGGACTTACAAGTCCAAGAAGCGCAGAGAACCCCAAACAAAAGGAATCCAAAGAGGACCACACCAAGACACATCATCATTAAAATGCCAAGAGCAAAAGACAAAGAGAGAATCTTAAAAGCAGCAAGAGAAAGAGACTCAATTACCTACAAGGGAATACCCATACGACTGTCAGCTGATTTCTCAACAGAAACTTTGCAGGCCAGAAGGGAATGGCAAGAAATATTCAAAGTGATGAATACCAAGAACCTACTTTATCCAGCGAAGCTATCATTCAGAATTGAAGGTCAGATAAAGAGCTTCACAGATAAGGAAAAGCTAAAGGAGTTCATCACCACTAAACCAGTATTATACGAAATGCTGAAAGGTATCCTTTAAGAAGAGGAAGAAGAAACAGGTAAAGATACAAATTATGAACAACAAACATGCATCTATCAACAAGTGAATCTAAGAATCAAGTGAATAAATAATCTGATGTACAGAATGAACTGGTGATTATAATGAATCAGGGACATAGAAAGGGAATGGACTGACTATTCTTGGGGGGGGGGGGGGAAGGGGAGTGGGAGATGTGGGAAGAGACTGGACAAAAATCGTGCACCTATGGATGAGGACAGTGGGTGGGGAGTGAGGGCGGAGGGTGGGGCGGGAACTGGGAGGAGGGGAGTTATGGGGGGAAAATAAAAGAGGAACAAATGTAATCTGAACAATAAAGATTTAATTAAAAAAAAAAGAAAATGAAAAGGCAAACCACAGACTAAGAGAACATAGTTGTAAAACCTATATCTGACAAAAAACTTGTATCTACAATATATAAAGATCTCTGATAATTCTATTATGAATAGACAATCCAATTAAAAGTGATCAAAATATTTGAACAGTTACTTTGAAAAAATGCAAAAAGTAAATAAACATATGAAATACAATCATAAGGGAAATTCAAATTTAAATCATGAGACACATTATACACCCAACAGAATGTCTAACATTTGAAAGACTGACCATACCATTGGCAGTTACAAAATAGTCACTGGATATAACATACAGCATAGGGAATACAGTCAATAATACTGTAATAACTCTGAATGGTGTTAGGTGGATACTAGACTTATCATGGGGATCCTCACTTCATAAGTTATATAAATGTCTCACCACTATACTGTACACCTGAAAATAATATACTGCAATACTGAATGTTAACCAAGGCAAATGTCACATGATCTCACTTATATGTGGAATCTAATGAACAAAATAAACCGATGAATAAAATAGAACCAGAGGCATGGAAACAGACTGAGAAATTTTAGAGGGAAGGGGAGTGGGAATGTGGGGGAGGAGGGCAGGACCAGATTAACCAAATAACTTATATGCATATATATAGAGCCCATGGACACAGACTATAGAGGTGGAGGCCTGAGGGGAGGCTGGAACCAGGGAGAGGGTGGGCAAAGGGGGATTTAAAGGTGGGGGGACTTCTGTAATACTTTCAACAATAAAGATGTTCTAAAAAGAAAATTAAAAACATTTTTAATAAAAAAAACGGACCATATCAAATTTTATAAAAGATGTGAAGGAGCTGCAACTGGTATATGCTATGGATAGAAACATAAAATGTTACAACCACAGTTAGTAGTTTTAAAAAAATGTTAGGTATACATTGATCCTGTTCCCCAGCTATTCTAATCCTAGATATTTGCACCAAAGAAATGAAAATATTTGTCCACACAAACACTTGTACATGAAAGCTCATGATAGCTGTATTTGTAACAGCCCAAACCTGGATTCAACTAAAATGTACATCCACAGATGAGTGGATAAACAAATTGTGTTGCATCCATATGATAGAATTCTACTCAGGAAATGAATAAACTATTGATATACAAACAACATGAATGAATCTTATGTTGACGGAGAACAGCACTAGAAAACATGTTGGGGTAATGGACATGTACATTGTTTATTGTGCAGATGGGTTCATGGGTGTACACATGGCTTTAGAGTCAGACAGATGTGAGTTTGAATGTCAGCTCTACTCTTATATAATGTAACCTTACGGAAGTTACCCACTTGAGTCTCAGTTCCTATAGTTATGTAGTAGTAAGACTATTTTTTGTATGGATAAGAATATATGTGTCCAAGGCTTGCTCTATTAAATATGCTGACAGATATAAAGTAACCCACATAGTACTGGCATAATATAACTGTTCATTTCCATGTCGCATATATTTTCTTCTGCTTATTTGTACAGTATCTCCCCCTTCTATAACAATACCTTGTTAACACTTCTATTTTTCTGCCAAAGGATGTCTGTCCTCTCCGTTTGGAAGACAGAAAATTTATTTTGATGTTGTTTTTACAACTTGGACTCTTTTCAAACTAACATATGTTTTTCCTTTTGACTTATTTTATTTTTGCCTCAAATTGAGAGTTGAGTTAATCATTAGGCTCTTTGTTCATGGCATAATCTGCCAGGTCCTTTCCTTGTGTTATTCATTCCTTCCCCCGCTTTATCCCTAAAACAAATCCTACTGCTCTCTCCTAAATGGGCACTCATCTAGTGTTTAATACATGTCCTTGAATATGTATATGTATTATGTATGTATAGGCTTTAATGTATCTAAGTGGCATTGTGCTACAGCTCTTATTTTCCCCTTTACACTGTATTTTAAGGATCTATTCTAGCTGCTCTCTATATAGAAGTTGCTTCTACTTGCTGCCCTGTATTCCATACTATGTATTTGTCAAAGTTAACTCATTAATTTCCTTAGACATGGCCACCTGTGCACCAAATTCCTGCTACCACAAACAATAATGAAATAAATATCCTAGTATTATTCTCCTTGTGGACATTTACAAGAAGTTCTCTGGGGCATGTACCCATCAGGTGGGATTGCTGGGTCATAGGACAAATAATTAATTTGACAAACTCAGTACTTCCAGACTACTTTCCAAGATGGTTGAATCGATTTAAACTTCCACTAGCATTTGGAATGAATGACCTTACTAATTCTTGCCAATAATATAATATCTCCTTTTAATTTTTATTTCTCAGATACTAGTAAGCTTGAGCATCACTCTTTTATTAGCTACTTAACATTTCCCTTTGTAGACCACATTCTTATATTGAGATTCCTGTCTTTTACTTCTTGATTTGCAACAAGTCCTAGGAATGTTTCTATATTAATGTCATTAATTTAACACATTGATAAAAGCTATTCCAGTCCGTCACTAGCCTATTCACTTTTTTAAGGTGCTGCTCATTGACTAGAAATTGGCCATTTTAAGATAGCCATAGACATTACTTCTCAACTGAATTTTTAAAAAATTATTTTGGGTTATAGTTAAGAAGTACAGCCCCTCACTGTTAGTTCTGGTAGCTTTATGGTTTACCTTTGAATCCATCTTTAATCTATCTGGAGCCCAACTTTTTCTAACATGCAATGTAGGAATTCTTCTCCATATCATGAGCTAATGTTCCAAGACCATCTGCTAAAGAGTTTATCGTTTCTCCATTATGTGAGCAATGCATCTTTATCATATATCGCTCACATTTTTTTATTAAAAGCAGAATAGTTTTGGAAGAAATGACCCAGATAAGATACAATGGACAAGAGAAATTGTCCTGCCCATACATCTTCAAAAGGGGAATGGCAACTTCGCCACGGAGTCAGCCTATTGAAGCCACATGCAAATTAGGAAACCAAGCAGCTCGAAATGACTTTTTAAAAAATTAAGAATAAAGAAATAAATCATCTTATTAGGTCAAAGGCTTCAGATATTTTATGTGAATTTCTGTAATTCCTTTAGTGTTCAGTAGCATAACAATGTGTTTTCATGTCATGTTACGTAAATAAAATGTTTTGTTGTAACTATCCTTCTGCAGTAGCTATTTAGGATACGAACAGAGCCGTTATCCATAAAATTTTCCAATTTCCCAAAGATTCCTGAGATTCATGGAATGATTTAAGGTACCTGACATGATAGAGTATTTGACTGGTAAATTTTTTGTCGGCAAGGGAAAAAAAATCTAGCCCCAAACGGGTCTGATTTATAGCTTAATTCAGTATGCTAGAGATAGAAAGTCCTCCAAAAATGTCCTTGGCTGATTACCTGGCTGAGAGCCCACACATTTACTGGGTTGGAATTTACATGCAGAAAGAAATCTTCTTTCATGAAAGTCACAACCTATTTGCCTTTCCCTTTTGTTAGGAGGGAAAAATACCAGAGACTTCAAGGGCTAGTCTATTAGGTGAAACTTAAATCTCTGGAGTCCTTTCCAAAGACCAGACAGCACTATGGACTACACGCTTCAATGACTATTTCTGCCTTACTTTTGGATTTGGATGGAAATCCGTTTTGACTCTCATTATTCAGTTACATTGCCCAGTGATACTGCACGACAAGCAGAAAATAGAATCAGGCAAGCCAGTATTTCCCTTAGAAACTGGTGGCATTGGGGTTTAGGAGCCCGAGTCTGAACTAAAGGTTTAGTCGTCTCTAGCAGCAGTGCTCAGACTTTCTCTCTTCAACGTCCAGGGATGCATTTGAAGTTTAAGAACAGAAGATCAAATCCAACCCTGCTAACAACATTTAAGCAATTCTCGTTACCCCTGGAGATGTCTTGAGAGTGCCACAGTCTGACCTGGTAGTGGTTCATCTGTAAATCTACAAGATGGAGTGCATAGCTTTTCTTCTTGTTTTTTAAAATATATTTTATTGATTTTTTTACAGAGAGGAAGGGAGAGGAATAGAGAGTTAGAAACATCGATGAGAGAGAAACATCGATCAGCTGCCTCCTGCACATCTCCCACTGGGGATGCGCCTGCAACCAAGGTACATGCCCTTGACTGGAATCGAACCTGGGACCTTTCAGTCCGCAGGCCGACGCTCTATCCACTGAGCCAAACCAGTTAGGGCTTTTCTTCTTGTTTTGATCTTGGTGAAAAAAACTTGTAATAATTCACCATTCCAGAACAAAAAGAACTGTGACTTATGATTTACCATTCTCATAAGCTGATATGTTACATTATAAAAATTCATGTTCTATTTTATTTTAGAAAAGATTTTAAAATTCTGTTTAGGAAAAGAAGGACATTATTGGCACATCACAGTGAACACGCCGAAGGTCATCCTCTGCTGGGGAGGAAATGTTATGATGTGAACGAGGCCACCCACTCTGCTTATTTCTCCACAACCCACTAACTACAACAAAGTGAAGGAGATTTTCAACTCCTAGCAGATAACTACAAGGTGTTGAGATTTCACAATAGCTACAGACCCACTTGGGAAACAGAGACGAAAGATAACACTTTTTTTTCAACCAAAGACTTCTGGCTAATGTGAATCTAGCTGGGATTGTTTTGTAATTTCAACATGCAGTTAGGATGATAATACAAATGTTAAGATCAATATTAAACAAGAAATCAACTTCAGTTGTGCTCATGTGGGTAGGTCTACAATTTTCTCTACAGCTTAAACATTTGTTTTCTGCTGAACTTTTACTTGGACATGGGTTTCATGAGGACATTGCTCTTTAGACTCATACCATTTTCAATATTTCTGAAATCCTGATCAGTGTTAATAAATATATTGTTTTAATATTCTACAGGAAATTTCCAAAGTTAAAATAGGAAGTTATATGGGAAAAATTTAAGCAAGCTCTAAATGTCCTAATCAAATGTAATTTGTATTAAAATAACTAATAAACTTTCCCTATTGTATATTTAATGATTTATTTCAGTATATTCTACTAGAGGCCCGGTGCACAAAAATTTGTGCACTGGGGGGGGGGGGGTCCCCTCAGCTCGGCCTGTGCCCTCTCGCAGCCTGGGACCCCTCGGGGGATGTCCACCTGCTGGCTTAGGCCTGCTCCCTGGGGGATCGGGCATAAGCTGGCAGTCAGACATCCCTCTGGCAGCCCAGGAGCCCTTGGGGGATGTCCACTTGCCAGCGGGGAGCAGGCCTAAGCTGCAGTCGGACATCCTTAGTGCTGCTTGAGGAGGCGGGAGAGGCTCCTACCACCACCACCACCACCGCTGTGCTTGCAGCTGTCAGCCTGGCTTGTGGCTGAGCAGAGCTCCCCCTGTAGGAGCGCAATGACCACCAGGGGGCAGCTCCTGCATTGAGTGTCTGCCTCCTGATGGTCAGTGTGTGTCATAGTGACCAGTCATTCCCAGTCGTTCTGCTGTTAGGGTCAATTTGCATATTACCCTTTTATTATATAGGATAGAGGCCTGGTGCACAGGTGGGGGCCAGCTGGTTTGCCCTGAAGGGTGTCCTGGATCAGGGTGGGGGTCCCGCTTGGGGTGCCTGGCCAGCCTGGGTGAGGGCTGAGGGCTGTTTTCAGGCTGGCCACACCCCCCGGCGACCCAAGCTCCCAGCCTCTCCTTGAGCAGAGGCCACGGCCGGCTGGAAGCAGGTATCTGGGATTTATTTATCTTCTATAATTGAATCTTTTTAGCCTTGAGTGAAGCCCAGGGCCGGCCAGGGCAGGCGGGAAGCTTGGCTTCCTCCATCGCCAAGGGTAACCCAAGCCTCCTGCTTGCTCCAGTTCTGTGGCCGCTGCCTTCTTAGTTGGGTTAATTTGCATAATTGCTCATGATTGGCTGGTGGGTGTGGCTTGTGCATGTAGTGGAGTGGCAGAGTGATGGTTAATTTGCAGGTTTCTTTTATTAGTGTAGATTACTTTTACTCATCAATTATCTATTTCCAATACCATCAAAGAGAAAAGTTTAAGTCCTTACTCATCAGAAAACATTTTACTAACTTTAAAGTATCCGAATGCTCTGATCTATTTTTAACAATCCATTGCTAGTAACATGATAGAGTCATTACCAATATTGCTAGCAGATTTTTAAAAGCTAATTAAGTGCATTAGAAGCAGTAAAAATCAGCCACTTATTCATCATCATAAAAACAAAGATAAATGAATTAGACTTTATGTAACTAAAGGATGTTTCTTTTGGAAAATATTTACATATGAACTTTTAATTAATTTACGAACATAATGGATATCATTTGCTAAGAAGAACAAATGACAATGTGAACTGAGACTAGCATCACAATAAAATTAAAGGTGTACTTTATCAAAATAAGCAATTTACAGCAGAGTGTTCTTATAAGCCAACATTTAGTAAAACCATAATCTGGCTAAGGTAAAAATTTTGTATTAGAATTGTAATTAATTCAACATGCTGCCCAGTCTATTCCACTCCTATTTCTGCTCACCTGGAGATGGTACAAAGCCAAGCAGGAAAGTATGCACATAACTGTCATAGGCACCAGCAAAGGTGTTGGACAGCTGCATGAGTTGAAGGGAGAGGGCTGTCCCCTCCGTTTATGTCAGTTTTGGAGGAAGGAATTCAAATGCATGACCCGGGACCATTCCGTTGTAGTAAAGCCAATTTATTAAAGAAGTAAAGCAAGTAAGTTTAATAAAGAAGCAAGGCAAGCAAATCTATATACTTGGCTTATGAAGAAACAGATGGACTTCCCAGCTAGTCTGAGAAGCGAGCCTGGCAGAAGTTTGGCTTTTTATATTTTTCTGTCTACAGCAGCGGTTCTCAACCTGTGGGTCACGACCCCTTTGGCATTGAACGACCCTTTCACAGGGATCGCCTAAGACCATCCTGCATATCAGATATTTGCATTACGATTCATAACAGTAGCAATATTACAGTTATGAAGTAGCAACGAAAATAATTTTATGGTTGGGTCACAACATGAGGAACTGTATTTAAAGGACCAGAAGGTTGAGAACCACTGGTCTACAGGTTTTAAAATTCCTCTGCTGGATATCTTGGTACAGATTAACTCTTTTTTAAAAAATATATTTTATTGATTTTTTACAGATAGGAAGGGAGAGGGATAGAGAGTTAGAAGCATCGATGAGAGAGAAGCATCCATCAGCTGCCTCCTGCACACCCCCTACCGGGGATGTGCCTGCAACCAAGGTACATGCCCTCGACCGGAATCGAACCCGGAACACCTCAGTCCCCAGGCTCTATCCAGTGAGCCAAACCGGCCAGGGCCAGGTTAACTCTTAACATCTCCCTTTTACTTTGCTATGGCTTTCCAGAATTTATGAGAAGCATCTGGTGATTTTATCTCTAACAAGCCCCAAGACTGTTGGCTTCTCTGTTTAAACAGCGAGATGAAAACTCCCTCCTTTTTTCTCCTTCTCCAAAAGGCTGACTTCTTTGTTTATTGGGTGAGATAAATTTCTCCCTTCTTTCTCCCCATTCCCTCCTCCTGCCTTAGCAGTTCCAGGGTGATTTACACTACGTATTCCCTGGTTAAGGAAAAGAGGCATTAAAACTCCCCCTTCTTTACTGAATTCTTTGGTTAAAGAGGAGAGGTATTAGCCATTTGTTCTCAAGATAAGGTTTTGCTACAACTTGGCTGAAAGCTTTCTAAATTGCTTGGTCTTGTTTAATTTTCTTATCTGAGTTTCCCTATTCCTTCTGCCCTAGAATTTTCTTAGCATCTCACTATTCTGTAACATAATTATTTAAGTCAAATAACTTGTTCATATATATATATATATATATATATATATATTTTTTTTTTTTTCTTCTTAATCCTTTCACCTTTTTCACCTAGTCCTGCAACCTCCAGGTATCATCATAATGTAAGGGAATGGTGTGAAAATGCTAATATTCCATATCTACGCAAGCTTCATTTTAGACTGATGTTGAAGTGATTAGTCTTATTTCTCATGTGAACACACACCTTTCCTTATGAGAATGAAGTTTTCGTGTTTTAATCATGGCAGCTTTCCTGTAAAATCTGCCAGGCTGGTATCATTCCCATTTCACAGATGTGGGCCCAAGCCAGTACCACCACCGTCTGTATCCTACCCTCCTGGGGCAGTTTTTTTGAGCAAAGAACATGACCTGCCTTCAACTGTGCTGGTTTTGATGAATCAAGCAAGGGGACAGCTTTCTCCCTTATCCTATTCCCTCTACCCAGAATTATTTTCATTTGCTAAAACCTTACTCATCTAGGTTTAATTCAGAAATCACCTCTTCTCTGAAATAGATTCTACGAAGTGGATTTAGTTATTCCTGCCTGTTCCTCACAATTCTTTATTCATAGCTATTGTAGTAACATGCATCACACCAGATCATGGTGATGACATGCGTGTCCCCTTCCTCCTGCGGAACCTCTGCATCCCTCTCACAGAGCTTGTTACAGGGTTGGCATGAAGTAGCTATTCAATGATTTTTTTAAAAAAAAATTAATTAAATAAGTGAGGGCACGGATAAGTCAACAGGTAAGAAAAACTAGACATTGTAACCATTCAAATCCTTGAAGTAGACCCTGTCAGTGAGAGAGGAAATACTTAAGAGTGAGGAAGAAGTCAAAATAAAAAAGTGATTTTAAAATGTAGATAAAGGAGAAAAAGAATTGGCCTAAAATCCAACCAATACCAGTCATCACAGGGAATGACACAAGTAAATGTAATCAGAAGCAGGCACATTAGCATACAAAGAGAAGGATTTCATTCCTGAATAGTCGAGGGTTTCTTGTTTTAGTACATAATTTTCTTAAATGCACTCTTTAAGACAGGAGGAAAGATGAGAAGGATATTTTTGATAAGAGAGAGGTCAGCCAGAGAAACAACCTCAGTGAGTACTGGTAGTTCAGGTATTCTCTCCAGAAAGGGTTTCAAACAGCACACCTTTTATTATCAGTCTGGTGAGGGTGGAAATGTTATAACTATCAAAAGGAAACAGACTTTGAGTACTTACCTCAGGCAAATAGTTTGCCAAGAGTTTTCATAGATTTTCATATTTTCCTAATGTGAGTTAGATATCCTGGTCCCCATTGTACAGTCAGGGAAATTGAAGATCAGAACAACTGAATGAGTTGCTGAGGTTGCACATTTTGTGGGGAGCTTTGATCAAACTAAGTATGGGGCTCCTCCTATTATACCCTACAACCACCAGTTTCTGTGTTCGGAAACATTGTTACTCACCTATAGCATTACATTACAACGATTCCCATTTTAAGTCACTTTGGTTAGGCTATTTCACATTTGCTAAATTGTAATTTGAGGATTCCTTTCATGTGAAGTTGAAGAATTTGGCTGTATTCCTTGGGCATCTCATGGAAACCACGTTTAGGCAAACTGTTGTCATAGTAGTGATGGCTGACAGGTGTGTCCTGCACAGTTTTGGAGAAGGGCCAAAATCCATACAGTTTCACGTTCTCACACAGCTCAATGGCCACACTCGCGATCATCAAGCCAGAGGACAGGCGGTACTCTGTCACGCCTTTAGTTCTCCAGAAGAGGGCAAGATTCCTCAGGTACTTGGGATGGAAATATATAACCTTTTGTCTTGCCTTAGATTCTTCCAGCGTGCTGTACACTTTAAAAGAGGCAAAGGTGTTGGCCCTGAAGGAGAACGCCGGCAGCAGAAGAAATGCATCTCCATAGGCTTCGATGTCCTCTAGAAATACTGCTTTCTTTTCGTTTAGGTTCCCATATCTGCCAAATGTAATAATGATAGTAATAATAGTAATATTAATCATCATCATCAAAGTAGTGGTTTTGGTAACACAGGCTAAGTTTACCTCTAGCCAAATAAATGGAACCATGCATATCACTGTACATAAAAAGACACACCATAGACTCAGAAAAAACTCATAGTAAGTATCTTGTAAATAGAAAGAGCTAGGCCTTAATTTCTTTTTCTTGGTATTTCTAGGATTTAATTTCTACTTTCTTACTGGGCCATCCCCTGACTGGACACACATTTCTTGTATTCTTTGACCTTCAATCTCAGTAATCTAAGGTTGCTTTTTGATGCTGAAACACTTTCCAAGTCTACAATGATGAAATGTTTTCTCAAACATAAGACATTCTTAAAATATCTATGCATTTTAAAAAATTCATCAAGCTGTATTCTTGTGATTTGTGTATCTTTTGAACATCCTATATAATAAAAGGGTAATATGCAAATTGACCCTAACAGCAGAATGACTGGGAATGACTGGTCACTATGACACACACTGACCACCAGGCAGATGCTCAATGCAGGAGCTGCCCTCTGGTGGTCAATGTGTTCCCACAGGGGCAGCTCTGCTCAGCCACAAGCCAGGCTGACGGCTGCCAGCACAGCGGTGATGGGAGAGCCTCTCCTGCCTCCTCAGCAGCGCTAAGGATGTCCGACTGCAGCTTAGGCCTGCTCCCCGCTGGCAAGTGGACATCCCCCGAGGGCTCCCAGGCTGCCAGAGGGATATCTGATTGCCAGCTTAGGCCCGATCCCCCGGGGAGCAGGCCTAAACCAGCAGGTGGACATCCCCCGAGCGATCCCAGACTGCAAGAGGGCACAGGCTGGGCTGAGGACCCCCCCCCCCTCCCAGTGCACAAGTTTTTGTGCACCGGGCCTCTAGTGTGATTATAAAAGAAAAGTTTCCTTTAGAAAACCTAAAAACAATATACATACACACATTTTTAAAATTTCCTCCACTGTAACTGCGATAGCTTTACATGTTTAATTTAAATAATTACACAATTTTGTGTATTTTGAAAGTAAGCTTTTGGGAGAAAGATACTGAAAGGTTCAGAGTGGACTGGGGTTGTTCAACTATGACATGAGGCCATAATGTACCAAAAGAACTTTTATTTCAGGCACCTGGGTACAGGTGGGCTGAGTCCAAAAAAGAAATCAGCAGAGACTGAAGGGAGAGGCAAGTTTTTATTAACTTCTGCTGGCTGCAAACAGTTCTGCTGAAGTAGGGTCTGGTCCTTCATTCCTCCCATTGCCAGATGTTTAGTGGTTATCTGGGCTATGCAGTGTTCAAGGCTGCAAGCTTTCTGCAAGATATCTGCTAAGCACAATAAGTTTCCTCTGCCCCATTTCATTCTCTTTAACCCTTTCAGATACAACCTCTCTATATAAAAAGGCCTGCAGGGGAGGGCAGTTGGGGGCGACCAGGTCACAGGGGAGGGCAATTGGGGCGATCAGGCCTGCAGAGGAGAGCCGTTGGGGCGATCAGGCCTGCAGAGGAGAGCCGTTGGGGGCAACCAGGCCAGCAGGGAGGAAAGTTGGGGGCATTAGGCAGGCAGGCAGGTGAGTGGTTAGGAGCCAGTGGTCCTGGATTACAAGAGGGATGTCCAACTGTCGGTTTAGGCCCGAGGGATCCTGGATTGGAGAGGGTGCAGGCCGGGGCTGAGGGACACCCCCTTTCCCCGTGCACGAATTTCGTGAATCAGGCCTCTTGTCTATATAATAAAAGCCTAGTGACCGTTATGGTGGAACAACTGGAATGACCAGTCGCTATGATGCACACTAACCACCCGGGGGCAGATGCTCAATGTAGGAGTTGGCCCCCTGGTGGTCAGTGTCCTCCCACAGGGGGAGCGCTGCTCAGCCAGAAGCCATGCTCATGGCTGGTGAGCACAGCAGCAGTGGCGGGAGCCCCTCCTGCCTCTGCGGCAGCACTAAGGAGCAGCGAGTGCAATCAGTAAGGAGCAGTGAGCAGGCGGGCAGTAAGGAGCGAGGAATTCCAGACTGGGAGGGAGCAGACCGGGCTGAGGGACTCCCCATTCCTAGTGCATGAATTTCGTGCACTGAGCCTTTAGTATTTTATGTTCTCTTAACAGAAACCAGAACTATTTGAGGGGTGTATTCTATTAATAATTACTACTAGTCGCTTTTTATTAAAATAATACAGCAAAACTACTATATAGAATTTTTATTAACCAACCAACATTTCATGGTAATTACTTGTGGAAAATGAAACATGGGAATAATTATTTAGTATTATACTATTCAAAGTGAAAATCAAATTGAGCCAGGTCTCCTAAGGCTTGCTATCTCAAGTTTCCAAATAGATTAGGTTTTATCAAGGAAGTACTACCAAGATAAAAGAGTAACATTAAAATTCTGAAAGAAAACTGAAAAAAGTAACTTCACTACTATAAAAAAAGATAAAGAAACAGTAAGTTTTCATTTGATGAGCAACATTCAGCTTATGACATTAGAAGTACAACTGGTCACAACTTCTTATGAGCCACAACCTTGATAGAAATTCAAAAATTACAAATGTATATTTCCCCCAAAAGCCATGCCCACTGTATTTCAAGTCAGTCTCGGCAATAAGATTGGTGCTCAGATTAAGAAACATGCTAACCAATGAACAAATGTTCTTGAACTGTTATGTAAGTTGGAGATACTTACTTTAGTCTTATGATACTTGGGTTTATGGTCACAAGGTTAGTTTTACTGCCAACATCTTTACTAACATTTCCTGTTGTTGGGGGAAGGTTACACCTGAAATTTTGAAGAAATTATTTTCAAAATACAACTTGAAAAAATAAAATACATACACACAAATACATTCATACATATGTGATTACTGTCATTTTTTTGAATTTATTGAATTTATTGGGGTAACGCTGGTTCATAAAATTACACAGGTTTCAGGTGCGCAATTCCACAACACATCATCTGTACATGGTTTTGTGTGTTCACTACCCCAAGTCAAGTCTCCATCTATCACCATTTATCTGTCCTACACTATCCTCCACCTCCCCTGCCCATTACCACTTTTTTTTTAGAAAATCATTGATGTTAAGATTCCTCAGATTTCATCCAACTTGCATTTAAAACTATTTAATAAGTGCTGAACTCTTAATTGATTCAACATTGCATATAATATACAAATTTGATAAGTGACTTCAACATTGATTAAGACCTTTATAAATAACAATACTAGAAATGACAATTAAATCTTGCCTAGCTTTTAAAGAGTTCACACTCTTCCGATTAAAATTATTTATATTGATTATATTCCCACAGTGGTATAATCACCAATTTACAGATTTTAAAACATTGAGGCATTGTGGTGAAGGTTATAGAGTCTGCCAGAACAAAGATTACATTAAAAAAATTAAGCCCTGACTGGTTTGGCTCAGTGGATAGAGCGTCGGCCTGCGGACTGAGGGGTCCCAGGTTCGATTCCAGTCAAGGGCATATACCTTGGTTGCAGGCATATCCCCAGTGGGGAGTGTGCAGGAGGCAGCTGATTGATGTTTCTCTCTCATTAGTGTTTCTAATTCTCTATCCCTCTCCCTCTCCCTTTCTCTCTGTAAAAAAATCAATAAAATATATTAAAAAATAAAATAAAAAAATTAAAATCCCCTGATTCCCATATGGATAGTTTTCCCACCAAATTATGCTGTTAATAAATAAAATCCTAATGTTCTTATAATGATGTTTAGTACTCTTCTGAGTACTAATTTTTTTAAAATTGAAAAAAAAAATAAAAATTGTAATTCTGAGTAAATCTATTCCTGTCACACAAAAAAGGGAAAGTTAGTTATGACTCCCTAAGTATCATTCACAGAATTTTAAGTAGACCAATTCTTTAAAACTATACATACAAAGGGAGCATCTCTAGGTATTTCCTTAAGGAAGGCTACTGAAAGTTTATGTGTTCTGAGGAATGAAGTTGAAAATCCTATTACATGCTCTATTAAACACACAAACAAATGAAATGTGCACTTCCCACCTTGATAAAAAGATTTATCTGAAAACAATTAAATATAGCACTTTGGAATAATACTAATCATAGATAAAACATCAGCAATGACCTCATTAGTGGGACTTCCTGTAACAAATCTACTTCCTAGGGCAGTCTCATATTCTGTTGAAGAATAAAAGGTTATTTTCACATACAATAGTATCAAAGGAGAGTTCTAGAGGAAATACTGGGTGTGATATATCCTATCTAATAATAGACAAACATGGTAATTAACCATACCTCCACTACGCTTACCAATGGCTAATCAGGGTGATATGCAAATTAACTGCCAACCAAGATGGCGGCCGGCAGCCATACAGCTGAAGCGAACATGAGGCTTGCTTGCTCCAGTGATGGAGGAAGCCAAGGTTCCCCGTCTGCCGCAGCCGGGCTCTGAGCTCCAGTCTAAGCAACAATGTTGCAATTATAGAAGCTAAACAAACCCAGATACCTGCTTTCAGCCAGCGCTCAGAGCTGGAGCCTCAACAAAGTTCAATTAC